>NC_052628.1:641000-955250 GCF_016161935.1 Mauremys reevesii | reverse complement strand
GGATTGGGGGAGCAGAGGAAGCTGGAGAAGGAGCCAGGCTTGGGGTGAGCTGCCCTCCGACCCGTCCCCTTGGCAGGCTGCCTTGCTGCTGAGGAGTGGTGCATGCTGGGTGCTGCAGTCTCCACAGGCCACGCTGCCCTCTAGCCGTCATCCTTTGGCGTGGGAGGCTGGGGCCGGAGCTAGCGCTGGGGCTGGGGCTGGCTGTGCCCTCCCCACCCTGGACTTCGTGCTGCTGCTGCTTGTTTCCAGAGAGCCACGAACGAGCTGGATCAAGTGCTGAGTCCAGAGCTGGGCAGTGAGGGCTTCTTCTACCGGCACGGGCACCGCGGGCTGCTCACCCTCCAGCTCCTCTCGCAGCTGGCCGACAGCACCACTATGAAGGATTCCTACCGCAGGCCCCGGCGGACTGGGCTGCCTGTGAGAGGTGAGGCCTGGGGGCCTGGAGCAGCTCGGGTGGGGAGCACAGGGATGTGTTTCCATGTGCTCCAGTGTGAAGGTGGGGTGGGGTAGCACCCTGGGCCACTCGCCTGTCCCTGTGCTCCGGGGCCTGTCTCTGCCCCACTGGCTCCCCAGGGGCCTGCAGGCTCAGTCTCTGCCTGTGAGGATGGGTCCCATCACCAGAACCCATCGGGGCTGGGCGGGACTGGCAGCGCTGGTCTGTGGAAGGGTGAGTGCCCCACCCCTGCCATGGCAGCCCCCATCCCTGTTCCACCTGGCTTGGGGGCAGGTACAGTATCAGGCAGGTTTAGCACTTTCCCTCCAGGCAGCACCCAAGCGTTTTGTAGCTGTGTACGCAAGGATCACTTACCCTGCCTCTGGGGTGGGGCATGCCAGCTGTTTAACAGCCCACAGCAACACAGCCATTTGAGACAGGAAAAGGAGACTTCAGTGCACAGTTCAAGCTGTGCCCTGGTGTGTGAGGCGCCCCGGCATCCCGGGGAGGCTGCGGGGGAGTAGGGACTGGCCTGTGAGCCGTGCTGCTGTAATGCTGGTAACGGCCCCTGCCTGCCTGGCCAGCTCGTCCCTCGCGCCTCAGGCTGGCTGATACGTGACCCCCTACGCCGCCCCTCGCGGGCTGGTGCTCATGGGCTCCCCCTAGAGGCAGCTGCTCTCAGCTGGCCAGCATGGCTCTCTCTGGGTCTCAGGCACCTGGGCTGTATCTGTGGGTTGCTGCCCTTCCCTATGGGGCCATGGTGCTCCCTGCGCCCTGCGGGCTGCCCTTGTGTTTTCTCTTGGCCCCCCAGCCCACCCCACACTGCTGCCTGGGCAGGGGCTCTGAGTCCAGGAGCTGCAGTACAGAGCCGGGCCCCCTCTCTCCCTGCAGGGCAGCGGGAGGCCATGCTGGAGTTTATGCTGTACCAGAAATACAGGTGAGTCCAGCAGGGAGGGTGGGAGGGCAGTGCGGGGCTGGCAGGGAGCAGGCTGGCTGCTGCAGTGGGAGATGGAGCTCCAGCCCGGGTAGCTGAATCACCGTGGGCATTGCAGCTGTGGCAGAGGTTTGGGCTGGCCCCCCGGGCTCTAGCCCACCCTACCGACCCTGGGGGCCAAGTGTGGTCTCCGCCTGAGTCTCTGCCGGTGCTGCAGCGTCTCCATGAGGGTGACCAGACAGCAAGTGTGAAAAATCGGGACAGCGGTTGGGGGGGTAATAGGAGCCCATATCAGAAAGACCCAAAAGTCGGGACTGCCCCTATAACATCGGGACATCTGGTCACCCTAGTCTCCACTGCTGTTCTTAGCGTGCTGGCCAGAGTCCCGCTAGCGGAGTCCGTTCCCCCGGCAGGGAGGCGAGCGCTGAGCAGCCGGTGCTGGAGAAGAGCCTGCGGAAATGCCCCGACGTGCTGCTTGGCTGCCCTGGCACTGCCAACATGCGTGGGCCTCCTGCCCCCACTGGCTCCTGCTTGCCCTGAATTCCCGCCCCCAGCTTTGGGTACAGGCCCCCCAGATTTCCACAGCTCCAGCACAATGTCACGTGGCTGTGGTTTCCCAGGCGCCCCATGGGGCTAGGGCAGGGGGACATTCTGTGGGGGTCCTGATCTGTGAGGGGCTGGGGAGGGGTTGTGCCTGTCTCACACGCAGTTTTATCCTGCTTACCGAGAGCCCAGCCCGGCGCGACCCCTCCCGAGGCTGCCCGGCCCAGATGAGTGCTCAGCCTGGAGGGTGTATGAGACACTTGGCTGGCCCAGGCCCCGCCAGGTGAGCGCTCCATGGGGCCCAGACTCCGGCAGTGCCGGGTGCCTCTCTGGCCTGCAGCACCCCTGCGGCTCACTGCTGCGAAGGGCCTGGGGCCAGTGCGGCTGGTTCCTGGTTCAGCCCAACCCACGCTGACCCCAGCCGGAGGCGAGTGCAGCTCAGATTCAGGTCGAGGAACTCGCCTGCACCCTGTGCTGAGCCGCTGGGCTGCGTCATGCTCCAGGCCTGGGGGTTTCCTGTTGCTTTTCCTTCGTGATAGCGTCTGGGGCCCGTGTGCTGGCTGCTCCCCCAGCCCGTGAGAAGGGAAGCCAGTGTTGGGAGCCTGGGAAAGGAGGCAGCAGGAGAGATTAGGAGCCTTTCCAAGGAGTCTGGGGGGCAACGCTCCTCCCCCCCAGGCGCAGTGTGAGCAGGTGGGGCTGGGAGCAGCCGCTCCAGTGGCCCGGCCCAGGAGCCCTGGGGGTACCCGTTCTGGCACTTGCCCAGTGGGGAGGGAAACGCCTGGGTGGCCATGGGCCTGGCCTGGGGGATGGCAGCTCAAGGCTGAGGAGCTACTGTCGCTGGGCCTGGTGGGGTGTCCCAGGACCCAGCTGGCCCATGGAGCCCCAAAGACGGACTGTTCTGGGGGGGTCACAGGTGGCGGCCAGCGGCTTTGTGTGTCTGACTAGTGGGAGCCCCGGGGGCACGGTCCAGCCAGGGCCTGCGTGATGCTGCAGGGGCACTGGCTTGCCGGGACAGAGGCCGTCGGCTTCGCTCCCGGGCTCTGGCAGCCCCTGGGAGGCGGCAGCCCAGCCTGAGAGGCACCATTCTGCTGCTTTCCTACCCAGCGCCCGCGTGGGCACCGGGGCACGGGCAAGCCCTGCTCCTGAGCTCGTTAACGCTCCGGGGCGGGGCTCTTCAGACTCCTCCCCCGGGGTGGGGCCAGGGGAGCACTCTGTGCAGGCTCCTCCCCATGGGGGCGGGGCTCCGTGCAGCTGGAGTCCTGTGTGGTTACAGAACCTTCCCCTGGGCCCCGGCAGGTGCCTGGGGCGCTGCGCCCCCGTCCCTCAGTAACCCCCGAGTCTCTCCGCAGGAAGGAGACCCTGACGGAGCTTTACCCTCCCGCCGGGCCCATGGAGTCGCTCTCCACCACCCACCGGGACTACTGCCAGGAGGGCTTCCAGGCTGCACGGCTGCCCCCCACCAGGGTGAGAGCTGGGCCCAGGGCTCTGCACCGCTTCGGTGCTCAGCCTGCAGGTGGGGCACAGGGCGGGTGGGCTAGTGACTGGTCCATGGAGGAGGGGCCAGGCGGGGGGAGCTGGATGGGCACATGGCCAGGGCGGGGACCTGACACCTGCACTCTCCCAGCTGGGGTAATGCGCAGCCTTCCAGCCCCTGCTGTTCCTGGCGCTCGGGATCACAGCCAGCGCTGACGGGGGCTGAGCTGCAGCCTCACGTGCTGCCCACTCTAGTGCCCGCCTCGGGGACCTCAGGCAGGGCAGGCCGAGCGCCCGGCCCAGGAGCTTGGGAAGCCTTGGGGGGTGCACGGCCAACGGGCACTGCCTGCTGACGGGCACGCTCTGTGTTTGTGCTTCTCCCAGCCCCACGACTATCGCCTGGAGCAGCCCCACACCTTCTGGCTGGAGAGCGCCCGCCAGCTGCCTGTAAGTACCCCCAGTCCATGCCAGCCGGGCTGCCTGTGGGCGACTTTCCCAGCAGCTCAGCCGTACCCGCCTGCCCCCCGCGCACGGCTGCTAGCAGGGCTGGGCCTGACCCAACACACTGGCAGCCACCCCCGCGGGCAGGGGAGTGGAGTGACTCCTGCTGCTCTCCTCAGCACACCTCTGCCACATCCCCCAGCCAGCGGCCCTGCCACATCCCCCAGCCGGGGCCCTGCCCCGTCCCCACACCCCCCAGCCGGGGCCCTGCCACCTCTGCCCCTTCCCCCCAGCCGGGTGCTCTGCCACATCCGCCACGTCCCCACACCCCCAGCCAGCGGCCCTGCCACATCCCCCAACCGGGGCCCTGCCACGTCCCCACACCCCCAGCCGGGCCTGCCACCTCTGCCCCCAGCCGGGGCCCTGCCACCTCTGCCCCATCCCCCCAGCCGGGTGCTCTGCCACATCCGCCACATCCCCCAGCCGGGGCCCTGCCCCGTCCCCACAGCCCCAGCCAGGGCCCTGCCACCTCTGCCCCATCCCCCCAGCCGGGTGCTCTACCACATCTGCCCCATCCCCCAGCCGGGGCTCCGCCCCATCCCCCAGCCGGGGCCCTGCCGCGTCCGCCCGGTCCCCCCAGCCGGGGCTCTGCCACCTCTGCCCCATCCCCCCAGCCGGGTGCTCTACCACATCTGCCCCGTCCCCCAGCCGGCGGCCCTGCCACATCCCCCAGCCGGGGCCCTGCCACGTCCCCACACCCCCCAGCCGGGGCCCTGCCACCTCTGCCCCGTCCCCCCTGCCGGGGCCCTGCCACGTCCCCACACCCCCCAGCCGGGGCCCTGCCACCTCGGCCCCGTCCCCCAGCCGGGTGCTCTGTCACATCCGCCCCGTCCCCCAGCCGGGGCCCTGCCGCGTCCGCCCGGTCCCCCCAGCCGGGGCCCTGCCGCGTCCGCCCGGTCCCCCCAGCCGGGTGCTCTGCCACATCCGCCACATCCCCCAGCCGGGGCCCTGCCACGTCCGCCCCGTCCCCCAGCCGGGTGCTCTGCCACATCCGCCACACCCCCCAGCCGGGGCCCTGCCATGTCCGCCCCATCCCCCAGCCGGGTGCTCTGCCACACCCGCCACACCCCCCAGCCGGGGCCCTGCCACGTCCCCACACCCCCCAGCCGGGGCCCCTCCCTGGAAGCCTGGCTCTGTTCACCTGGGACGCTGTCCAATTCCTCTTCTTTCAGGGCGTCTCCAACATCCGTAGCAGCGACACCCCCTTTAGGAGGAACGCGACCTTCACCACCCCAATCAGCGACTACCTGGACCAGCCCCTGCCCTACGCCCCAGAGAACTACCCCAAACTGTAGGCCCCGCAGGGCAATAAAGAGTGGACGGGACCGGCTGGCTGGTGTGATGCTGGGGGCTCCGCACTGGGCTGGAGGGCTGCTGCTGCGTGTGCTGCAGGAGGCGGCTGTTAGTGCCCCATGCAGGCTCGGGGTACTCGGGCACGGACTTGGGCCCCCGCCAGCCCTGCCCCCTCCCCAGTGCATTTGGGAGGGTTTGAGGTGCTGTGCTGAGCCAGGGCCGCCAGCATCCCTGGCTGCCCCGCTTGAATGGGGCCTGTTAGCCCGGCCTGCCCAGTGAGCCCAGCTGCAGCAGGCCAGGGAGCCTGGCTGGGGGACATTGTACCAGGCAAAGGGCTCCTGTGCCCGCCATGTCCCCAGCGCCCCCTCCCTGCAGGAGTCTCATGCGGCTGTTGGGGCAGTAGCAGGCAGTTCCACCGGGCGAGGCTGGCTGCCCACTGGGGCAGGCATGGCCCAGCCCTGGCCCTGGTGCCACTGGGGCTGGCGGTGGCAGCAGCTGCTGCCATCAGGCCATGGGGTGGCAGGTTTGCTGACTTCCTTGCAGCTCTGGGGTTGCTGCAGGCAGCTGCGGCACAGGGTGGGGTACCAGAGCTGCCAGCTAAGCCCTGCCCCATGGGCACAGACAGCCTGTGAGCCTGCACTGGGCTCTCCTGGCATCATGGAGCAGGGGAGCCCACCCCTGCTGGGCCCCCATGGGATGGACCAGATCTGCCAGCTGGGGCATCTTGCCCCCCCCTGCGGCTCAGCCTGCTCACACCTGCCTCCTGCTGGTGAGCCCAGAAGCTGAACAGGCCCCAGGGGGCCGGACCCTGCTCCCCACGACACCAGCGCAACCCCAGTGACGGCATGAGCAGAGCCCTGGCCCCCCCTCCCGCCTTGAAACGGGGAGCAGCCCCAGTCCTGCAGGCCCACTGCTCCCCCTCTCTGGGAAGCGGGGGTGATCTCACTACCACCAGCCCCGCTGCGGGCTCCGGGCAAAGGGGCCTTCCCGGAAGGGGCTGGCTGAGCAGGAAAGCTCTCCGGCCAGCGGCCAAAGCAAACCCGGCGGGGGCAGCGAGCCGTTCCCTGACTCTGCTCCAGGAGACGCAGCGACGCAGCCTCCAGCCCTGCTCTGCGCCCAGGAGCCAGGCGGGGCCTGCGGCTGCTGTAGGGCCTTGCTGCCAGGGCTGGTGCATGGCAGTGCCAGGGCATCAATGCACAGGGCCACCGCCCATGGCACGGGCACACGCTGCAGGAGCCAGTCTTCACAGCAGCCCCTGCAGCTGGGCACCAACTACCCGGCCAGGCAAAGCAACCGGACTGGCCAGGTCTCCCCAGCCCTCTGCTCAGGGTGGCACCAGCTCCCCTCTGCCTCCGACAGCTGCTGGGGTCGCACCGTGGCAGCCTCTCCCCCCCCCCCAGCCGCCTGGGTGGCACCGTGGCAGCCTCTCCCCCCCCCCCAGCCGCCTGGGTCGCACCGTGGCAGCCTCTCCCCCCCCAGCCGCCTGGGTCGCACCGTGGCAGCCTCTCCCCCCCCCACCCCAGCTGCCTGGGTCGCACCGTGGCAGCCTCTCCCCAGCCGCCTGGGTCGCACCGTGGCAGCCTCTCCCCAGCCGCCTGGGTGGCACCGTGGCAGCCTCTCCCTCCTCCCCACCCCAGCTGCCTGGGTCGCACCGTGGCAGCCTCTCCCCACAGCCCAGCCGCCTGGGCGGCACCGTGGCAGCCTCTCCCCCCCCAGCCCAGCCGCCTGGGTGGCACCGTGGCAGCCTCTCCCCCCCCAGCCCAGCCGCCTGGGTGGCACCGTGGCAGCCTCTCCCCTCCCAGCCAACCAGTTCGCACCACGGCAGCGTCTCTGAAGCCTGCCCCCCACCCCCATTAGCCCCCAGAGACACGTGGGGTCCGGTTCAGGAAGTCTGTATTTCAACAGTCGTGTGCATGGTTTGATCCCTGTATTTACACCCGGGGGAGGCTGTGGGCCCTGCCAGGGTGTGGGTGTTGGCCCAGCCCCCTGGGTAGTTACAGGGCAAGGGAAGGCGCGAGCAGCTGCATCGTGCTCGTGTGAACCAGGCCACAGGACAGGGGGCGAGGGAGCCACCCCCCCAGCTGGGGGCCAGCCCTGGCAGCAGCCCCAGCTCGCTCACCTCGGGGGAGGGCGCTGAGTACTGGAGAGAAGGCCAAGTGCCATGGGGGAGCAGCCAGGCCCCTGGGGGGACGGGCTCAGAGCCGGCTGGGCCCAGGGGTGGGGAGGCTGAGGGGCTCAGAGCCAGCCGAGCCTGGAGAGGGGATCACGGGTTACAGAGACTCAGGGCCCCGGGGCTCGTTCTCAGGCGGTGCCCAGGGCCCCGCCAGCCCCTCCCTGGCACAGGGCACAGCCAGGCTCCGAGGAGCACAGTGGGGTTGTGCCAGCACCAGTCAGGGCCTGGACTCGGAGGCTGAGTGGAAGGAGACTGCAGCTGGGGCGGGCAGGGCCGGGTGGGCAGCACGGCTCACCGTGCACAGGGCGCCTCGGCTGAGTGCCAGCCCTGTGTGTCTGCCAGCAGAGCAGGGCCCCGCTGTCGGCCAGTTCGGTTGGGGCCTGCAGTCCGGAGGCAGAGCCTGTGTGCCGGGCGCTCCCTGCCGTGGCTGGGGAGTGGTGCTCGGAGACAGAGCGCAAGCTCCTGCGCGCGGAGCCCCGCTCAGGGCAGAGCCCGAGTCAGCCCAGGGCTGGCCTCAGATGATGCTGTCGTCTGTCCGCTCGCCCAGCAGCCAGTACGTCCGCATCTTCCCTTTCCCCTGCAAGCCAGAGGGGAGCAGGTCAGGCCAGAGCCAACCCCCCCCCGCGTCCTTCATGGCCCAGAGCTGGAGCCAGGCCCCCCCAGGCTTCTCCTCTGCAGAGCCGGGGCCGTCCAGGCCCCGAGACGGGACGTCGCAGCTGAGAGCTCGGCTGTGCCCGTCGTTCCAGGCCAGGCAGTGAGCTCCCGAGGGGTCTCCCCGCTGCCAGGATGTGCCCTCCCTGGGCAGAGCTGCTGTGGCTGAAGCTGGCACAGGGGCTGCTGGGCTCAGCTGTGCAGGGGCCAGTCTGTGCATTCCCATGGCCCTGGCATCCTGGCCTACTGGCCCCGCGCCTGGCCCCTCCACCTGCTCCCAGCTCTGTGCTCACCTCCCAGCGCCCGGTGCCCCGTCGGCTCTGTATCTCCATCCCCGCCGGGGGCCCAGCCGGCCTGTCCCTGCCCAGGAGCACTGAGATGCCAACAGTCCTGGTCCCCTGTCCGGCCCTGGCAGAGCAGCACCCCAGACTCACCTTCATTTCCACGTCCCCTCGGAGCTCCAGCTCGAAGCAGCCGAACTCATCCAGGACCTCCTTGGTGGTGGACGAGATGTGGATCTTCAGTGCTGGGTCAGAGGAGGGGGAGGCGTCACCAGGGGCCAGAGCAGGGGGTCTGGAGCTACAGCCGCAGACCCACCGCTTGGACCTGGGCTCGGGGCTACTGGGCTAGATGGGCTCAACTCGCCTTGCCACTGGGCGGTGAGGGCCAGACCCCACACGCCCGGCCGCTGGGCGGGCCCTGGGTGGGGGCTGGCTGAGCTGCCCGCTGGGGAGGCGACTTACCCTGCCCGTTGGACTCCATGCGCGAGGCTGTGTTCACCGTGTCCCCAAACAGGCAGTACCGGGGCATCTTCAGCCCTACGACCCCGGCACAGACAGGACCTGCCGGGGGAGAGAGCCGTCACCCCTGCAGGCCCCGGGAACCCCTCCTCTCCCAGGCCAGCACGTCCCCCCAAGCCTGCTGGTGACTCAGAGCGTGTGGCTCCACCGGGGAGCTGGGCCCGGGCCCACCCGCCGGCTACAGGAGCCTGGCCTCTGCCGAGCGGCGCCGGTGGCTCACCGGTGTGGATGCCGATGCGCAGCCGGAGCTGGTCGTTGGGCCGATGCCGGATTTTGAAGGTTCTCACGGCCTCCAGCAGTGCCAGCGCCATGCGGACGATCTCGTTGGCGTGCAGCTTCCCGTTCCGCACCGGCAGCCCCGACACCACCATGTAGGCGTCTCCGATCGTCTCCACCTGGGGGCCAAGCAGAGTCAAGGCCAAGCACCGGCAAACGCATGCCTGGGTCTGCCACCCCAGGGAGCTCAAAGGGGAGAGACCCCGTCCCGCTGAGAGCCAGGCCCCGGGGCCCTTGCTGAGGGGCACCGGCCCAGGCCCTGCCCCGATAGCGCCATGCGCAGCGGCCGGCCAGGCTCACCTTGTACACGTCGAAGTTATCGATGATGGCGTCGAAGCAGGTGTAGAGATCGTTCAGCAGGGTCACCACCTGCGGGTGGGGAGCACAGGTGAGGGCCGGGTGCCCAGCCTCCTTGGCCACTCGCTGCACAGCCGGCACTGCCCCGGGGCGCCCAGCCACACCCACACTGCGGGCCACGGCCCCCCACGCACGGGCCAGCCCATGCTCAGAGCCCCGGGAACTGGGCTACCAGAGGGGCGGGAGGGCTGCTCACTGGCTGCTTCCCTACAGAGCCATCCCTGCAGGGGTCCCCTGGGCTCCCTGCAGGGGCGCTGCTCTCCCCACAACTAGGTGACCTGCTGTGACGTTATTGATATAAATGGGGACCATATAGAACATGGGTTGCAACCAAGGTCCTGTAGTGGCACCAAATCCTAAGTAAAGGGGGTCATATAAGGTGTCTAAGACCAGGTTATGGGTTGCTGGTTATAATTATGCTGTCTGTATGTCTGTATCATTTTTAGTTGAAGTTATGAATGTTGGCTCTATGCTGGCAGTATTTCAAGTTTGTGCTGTGCTTCTGGGGGAAGCCTCCCAGACAAGCTGGTGTTAGCTCTGCCTAGCCTGTTTGATGGCCCATTAAGGACCATTAAGGACACAATGGACCCATGGAGAGAAGGCAGACACGCCTTGTGACTCAGCAAAGTATGCAGGGACTGGCTCATGTGACTCCAGACTCCATATTTTGCTGTAAATTTCCACAGTGAAGACAAAGAGATTCTTACACCTGGAAAAGTCTATATAAGCCTGATGCTTCATCTCCATCTTGTCTTCAATCCTGCTTCTGACCTCTGGAGGGACTTTGCTACAAACTGAAGCTTTACACAAGGGACTGAAGGACCCATCCCAGTGGGGGATGCTCTCCAGAGACTTAATCTGAACCTGCAGTTTACTCCAGCACTGCTGCAAGCCTGAACTAAGAACTTTGCCATTACTGTATGTAATTGATTGCATTTAATCAATTCTACCTCTCTTCTCTACCTTTTTCCCTTTGTAAATAAACCTTTAGATTTTAGATTCTAAAGGATTGGCAACAGCGTGATTTGTGGGTAAGATCTGATGTGCATATTGACCTGGGTCTGGGGCTTGGTCCTTTGGGATTGAGAGAACCTTTTTCTTTTATTGGGGTGTTGGTTTTCATAACCATTTATCCCCAGGACGAGTGCACTGGTGGTGATACTGGGAGACTGGAGTGTCTAAGGAAATTGCTTGTGTGACTTGTGGTAAGCCAGTGGGGTGAGACCAAAGTCCTTTTTGTCTGGCTGGTTTGGTTTGCCTTAGAGGTGGAAAAACCCCAGCCTAGGGCTGTAACTGCCCTGTTTGAGCAATTGGTCCTGATTTGGCACTCTCAGTTGGGTCCCGCCAGAATCGCTCCGTCACAGTGGCGTAGTCGGCAGGATCCACAGAACCAGGTCAATTAAGCTTTGGGTCAGAACCCCACGCTATTCAAATTTTGAATTTGGGATTGAGAGTTTGGTCGGTTAAAGATCAGTGACCATGAGACAGAGAGCATCGGGAAAAGCAAGGAAACTGCAAGCCTTGAGAGACAGCCTGCAGTTTGATTATGAGCAAGAACTGGCAGAAATTCGAATGGAGAAAGAGGCTGATGAGAGAAAGAAAGAAGTTGCTAAGAGAGAAGAAAAAGCTCGTAAGAGGCGTCTGGAGCTGCTGGCTGCTGAGGAGAAAACTCGACAGATGCAACAGGAGACAGCTAGACTCCAACTCCAAGTCAAAAAAGCAATGGAAGAACAGCAGAGACTGTATCCTCTTGAAAGTCCAGTTTGTAACAATGTTGGTATGTTGTATAACTCTGAGCAGTTGTCTGGGGGTAACCACATGTACCCCAACAATGCCACCTTTTATGTCAATGCTGTTACTGTGGGTTCAGTAGGGGGTGGCCCCATAAATTGTGCCAGTGCTATGTATGAGAGTGTAAAAGTCAATGGTAAAAGCTGTTTAGGGCAAATTATGGCTTCTAACATCACTCTTGTTAAAGCAGATCTGGTCAAAGAGGAAGATTATTTACCAAATCAGGGTGTGAATGTTGTGATCCTCTGTGAGTTTACTGTCCGTGTGCCTTTAGCCAGAATCCACCTTGAGTGGAATGGGGCTCAGCATGAAGTGATAGCTGGCGTCAGGAAGTTATTGCCTAAAGATCTTTTAATTGGGGAAAATGTTAAAGATTTGTTCAGTCCAGGTAGCCAGTCACAGGAGAGGAATGATCTTAAACCTGTGTCTATTGTGGGCAATGATTTGCCTGAGGTGGGTTGCTCCAAAGGTTTGTCTGTGCCAAGAAGCAGTGTGTCTGTAAATGAAGTTTCTGAATGTCTGTCTAATGTCTCAGAAGTGAATCTGGAGTTAAATCAAGAGCAGAAAGATCTCATTGGGGAGGAAAATGTTTCTCAGGTTAAATCCCTAACTAAGGAAGGAGAGGGTAAATTTGTAATGGGTAATGGATTGGTGGCTAGTGCAGCTTGTAGAAGTAAACCTGAAATGGGTAACTGTGATTTGCTAAAAGTAGCTCAGTGTAGTGAAAAGAGCAGCAGCTTATCTGTTGGGAGAGGCAATGTGCCTGGTAGGGAAAGTTTGAAGGAGTCTAGGCAGCCTTGTGAGCTGATGGCTTTGTCTAATCAGCAGTTTGGGAAGGGAGGGATAGTGGAAGATGAGTGTCCCTGTCCCTTACCTGTTTCCTGTGTGGAGAAAGGTGACAGTGAGGGGAATGTGCCTGTGTCTGTCAGGGGTATTGACTTGCCTATGAAGGGAGCTACCTCGGTCTCCAAGCAGTTGTCTGTGAACAGCCCTGTGTGCTGGGACAAGGGAAATGAGGTCCCAAGCTGTGTGTCTGGTGAAGGAGAATGTGTCTCCGGCTCTTCTGTGTCTGTGGAGCAGACAGAAGGGGCCTTTCAGCCTGTAATGGTTAAGGGTGATTCAGTTGTCTCAAAGTTGGTTGTAAATACAGCTAAAGCCCAGGAAGGGAATGGTCCTGAGTTTGGGTCTGCTGGGGAGAATGGCACTGTGACTAGGTTGCATCCAGTTAGTGTCATAGCAAAATCCCAGAGAACAGACAATTCTGGTGCTTGTAGTTTGCCAGTTGCTAATGTGTGGTTGGAAAAGGGTGCAGCAACTCTGTCTGATCAGGGTGATACCCCAGCCAGGGCACAAGGAGAGCATAAAGGTGATTTAATTGTGTTACCGACTGACAGTTTGACAACTTGTAGCAAGAAGGAAAAGATTCCTGAACTTGTTCATGGCCAAGGGAAGGAGACTACTTCTGACCTGTTATCTAGAAAGTCTGTAGCATCTGTGGTTGCTCAGGGAAGTGTTCCTTTAGAGCAAGCCCTAGGTGAAGAGGAAGGGCAGAATTTCTGAGAGGGGAATTGCTGCTTAGAGAAGCTCCTAGGAAAGGAATCCTCATGGTAGCCTGTGCAAGCAGTTTACTGCGACTGAAGGGTGTAAAAGTGATTTAATCAAGAAAGTTTCAGTTCCTAACAGCCAGAAATTTTCTGTTGTTAATGGATCCACTGACTTTCCTTTTGAGAGATCCAGTGTGGGCAGCTTTGAAAAGGTCTCAGGTGGAGTAGAAGCTGTTAAGGAAGTTGAGCAGCCCTATAACCACCTGGCTGTGTGTGGCCAGCTTGTTGGGGAGACAATGGTGTTGGGACAGGAATGTCTCCATGCTGAATCGGTAAGTGAGCAGTCTGTGCTTCAGGGTCTGAGGACAGATTCAGTTACTGGTTTTTCAAAGCAGAACAGTTTTATGGCTGAATGCTTGAGGAGGCAGGGGAGAGCAAGCCAGCTCTCACCCTCAGACTCTTTGGATTTGTGTGGTATCTCTGTAAGACAAAGTCCAGCCGTGGAATCCATAGCAGCTAAGAAGTTAAAAGCTAGTGTCTGTGTTGATGCGAATTACTTGGCTGGCAGGGAGAAGAAAGACTTGCTAATAGCTGTTAGCACAGAGGGCCCACCCCATCAGCCGGTGATCTCTGTTAAGCAAGAGAAATCAGGGTTTAATCCTGCAGGACAAGAAGGAAAGAGAAGACTGAATTTTGCAAAGGGAAGCCACAGGTTAACCCTAAAATGCCCAATCTCCAATGGTATTGAGCCAAGGGTATGGCATGACAAATATGATTGTAAATGGACACTTGCAATGAATTTGTTGTTATTGCTGATGCTAATTTTTGTAACTAATGTGTTGCTATTGCCAAGGACTGTAACAATGTACAATGTGCCTAATCTTTTGGAAAATCCCTTAAACATGTTGAAAGGAATACATGAAAACACACTTTATGTTAAAGGGCCTTGCTATACTAATGTTTCACAGTTAATGCATGTAAACAATGTTGGAACTTTTCACAGGGCAAAATACATTCCAGACCTGATGTGCTGTATGAAAGGGGAAACTGAGGCACACTACCATATTGCTTTCATGGCTAAATGCCAAGATTCCTGTACTATGAACAACCTCAGTATCTACATTGGTTTAATGTTATTTGGGTTCAAAACATTGGCCAAAACTGGTATGGATAAAGTAGCTATTTTCTTTAGCTCTTGGCAAGATCACATGAAACATACAGGAACCATGCTGCAAAAGCTAACCAAGTTATACCTTGAGTTTGTAAAGAGATTCATTCATGTTATTGAACATGACTTTGATAAACCATTTCGGTTATACCCTGGTACGGCCTCTAGCCCAACACTAGCTGTAGTGAGACAGACCCAAGGAAAGGGGACTCTTGGGATGCAGTCAGCGATGTTTTGTCATCCCTTCCTGCATCAATTTTGCGTTGGGGGTGTGACGTTATTGATATAAATGGGGACCATATAGAACATGGGTTGCAACCAAGGTCCTGTAGTGGCACCAAATCCTAAGTAAAGGGGGTCATATAAGGTGTCTAAGACCAGGTTATGGGTTGCTGGTTATAATTATGCTGTCTGTATGTCTGTATCATTTTTAGTTGAAGTTATGAATGTTGGCTCTATGCTGTCAGTATTTCAAGTTTGTGCTGTGCTTCTGGGGGAAGCCTCCCAGACAAGCTGGTGTTAGCTCTGCCTAGCCTGTTTGATGGCCCATTAAGGACCATTAAGGACACAATGGACCCATGGAGAGAAGGCAGACACGCCTTGTGACTCAGCAAAGTATGCAGGGACTGGCCCATGTGACTCCAGACTCCATATTTTGCTGTAAATTTCCACAGTGAAGACAAAGAGATTCTTACACCTGGAAAAGTCTATATAAGCCTGATGCTTCATCTCCATCTTGTCTTCAATCCTGCTTCTGACCTCTGGAGGGACTTTGCTACAAACTGAAGCTTTACACAAGGGACTGAAGGACCCATCCCAGTGGGGGATGTTCTCCAGAGACTTAATCTGAACCTGCAGTTTACTCCAGCACTGCTGCAAGCCTGAACTAAGAACTTTGCCATTACTGTATGTAATTGATTGCATTTAACCAATTCTACCTCTCATCTCTACCTTTTTCCCTTTGTAAATAAACCTTTAGATTTTAGATTCTAAAGGATTGGCAACAGCGTGATTTGTGGGTAAGATCTGATGTGTATATTGACCTGGGTCTGGGGCTTGGTCCTTTGGGATCGAGGGAACCTTTTTCTTTTATTGGGGTGTTGGTTTTCATAACCATTTATCCCCAGGACGAGTGCACTGGTGGTGATACTGGGAGACTGGAGTGTCTAAGGAAATTGCTTGTGTGACTTGTGGTTAGCCAGTGGGGTGAGACCAAAGTCCTTTTTGTCTGGCTGGTTTGGTTTGCCTTAGAGGTGGAAAAACCCCAGCCTAGGGCTGTGACTGCCCTGTTTGAGCAATTGGTCCTGATTTGGCACTCTCAGTTGGGTCCCGCCAGAATCGCTCCGTCACACCTGCATGGGGGGCTCTTCCCCCCCAGTTACCTGCACAGATGTGTTCTCTCCCCCCAGTTACCTGCACGGGAGCTCGCCCCCCGTTACCAGCACAGGTGTGTTCTCTCTACCCAGTTACCTGCACAGGTGTGTTCTCTCTCCCCCAGTTACCTGCATGGGGGCACCCCCCCCAGTTACCTGCATGGGTGTTTTCTCTCCTCCCAGTTACCTGCATGGGGGTTCTCCCCTCAGTTACCTGCACAGGTGTGTTCTCTTCCCCCAGTTACCTGCATGGGGGCTTTCCCCCGGTTACCTGCACAGGTGTGCTCTCTCCCCCAGTTACCTGCATGGGAGCTCTCACCCCAGTTACCTGCATGGGAGTGCTCTCTCCCCCAGTTACCTGCATGGGAGCTCTCCCCCCAGTTACCTGCACAGGTGTGCTCTCCCCCCCAGTTACCTGCATGGGAGCTCTCCCCCCAGTTACCTGCACAGGTGTGCTCTCTCCCCCCAGTTACCTGCATGGGAGTGCTCTCTCCCCCCAGTTACCTGCATGGGAGTGCTCTCTCCCCCCAGTTACCTGCACAGGTGTGCTCTCTCCCCCCAGTTACCTGCATGAGAGCTCTCCCCCCAGTTACCTGCACAGGTGTGCTCTCTCCCCCCAGTTACCTGCATGGGAGTGCTCTCAGCCGATAGGGCTGTGAACCCCACAATGTCGCTGAAGTAGATGGTGACGCTGTCGAAGGCCTCGGCCTGCACCGTCTCCCCACGCTTCAGCTGCTCGGCCACGGAGCTTGGGGGGAGCAAGTCAGTGTGAGCTGCTGCCCCAGACTGCCCCCCCCCGCTGTGAAATGGGAGCAAGGCAGGAGCACCAGGCCCCTGCCCCCCACCCCAGGCACGGGGCCGGGTGCACCAGTGCTAAGGCCTCTAACCCCCATCCACCAGCCACTCCCACGACTCCACAGCGAGAATTCCCGTCAGCCCCCTCGTCCCCCCAGTCAGTCTGATGGGGCCAGGGCGAGGGAGGGTCTCTGAGCGAATGGCCAGGATCCTGTGGGGCTGTGGGAGGCCCCAAGGGGTGCTCAGTGGTGGCTCAGGCATCTGCTGCTTGGCACCACTCCCCCAAAGCCGTCCCCAGACCTGGCCCCCACAAGCCCCCGGCCCAGCCATTGCACAGCGTCTGCGCTGTCCCCCCACCCCCGGCTCTGGGCAGGGGCACCCTCCTGACCCAGTGTGCGAGGGTGGGCGGCCAGCGAGGGCAGGGGAGCACGTCTGGGCCTCTCACCTCATGGGGGCGCCCTGACCTACTGACCTAATTCCTCGGGCTCCCCGAGGCCTGGCCCACCTGCCCTCCCCGGCTTGTTCCAAAGTCCTGGGCAATGTGCATGTGCACCGGGTGCTGACCCCCCCTCCCGGAGGCCCGCTGCCCCGCACCCCGCCGCACGCTCATGGAGGTGCTCCGCACTCAGCCCGTGCCAGCACACACCCTTGGGGGAGCTTGGCATATCCCCCCCCAGCTCCCCCCATGCCAGCGCGAGCTCAGGGGCGCATGTGGGTCTCTTACTGGGGCAGGATCTGGTAGAGCAGGTTCTCGGCCTTGCGCTTCTCCTCCAGGTAGGCCTGCGTCCGCTCCTCCACCAGCTTCTCCAGGTTGTTGGCGTACTGCTCCATGCGCGACAGCAGGTTGTCCAGGATGCTGGTGCTGCCTTCCCTGCAGAGACAGGCCGGCAGGGAGGCCACGGGAGCAGACTTACGGGGGCACCATAACGCCCACCCACCCAGCGCCTGCTCCCCAAGGGCTGCTGCTCCCGGCTCCTCCTGGGGCTGGCTCTCAAGAAGAGGCTGTGGCACCACACAACCCTGCTTGGCACTGTGACCGAGTGGGAAACTTCTGGAATAGGTTACATGGCCTTGCGGTGTGCCTCAGTTTCCCCTATATTTTGCATGCTCGGGGGAGGGGGGAGCGGGGGAGAAGGGACCGGTTGCTCTCAGGGAGGCTGACACACAGGTCTGAATGTCGCCCTGCTGGCTCTGAGGCCGGCCCCATATCGATGGAGGATCTGAAAACCCAGTCACCAGGACAGTGACACCTGGCACCCCCCCCCACACACACACAAGTGGGGAGGCTGAGCAGCATGCCCCAGCTGAGAACACAGGACTGGGAGGTGGGAGATAAGACCCCCCCACCCCCACGTATTTCCCCCCCCGAGGGGCCGTGTGCGACACCGTAAGGCTCCTGTGTTCGCACGCACTCAGCGTCCTGCTTCCCCGTTCCTGCCCGGCCTGCGCCCCCTCCCTGCTCCCAGGTGCTCCCACGCCCCAGACACCTCCCCAGCCCCTGGGTGCCAGCTGCGCCCCAAGCCCCGTCCCGCCCCCGCCGGGGCACCCACTTGTTGAATCTGCGGATGAAGATCTTGATCTGGCTGAAGTCGGGGCGCTCGGCGGGCTCCTGCGCCCAGCAGCGCTCCATGAGCACGGCCAGCTCCTCGCTGTGCAGCCCCATGTCGATGGAGGGCCGGAAGAACGGCTTCTGGCTGTTCCGCACCTTCTGCACGATCTCTGCGGGGACGGGAGCGCGTCACCGGCCAGCCAGGCCCGGGGCACCAACACCCGCGCTGCCGGCTGCGCAGCCTGGGTGGCTTCGCCCGGGCCTGGACCGGCCCTCGCGCCTCGGGGACCCGGCCCCACCCCCCAGCCCTCGCGCCTCGGGGTCCGGGCCCTGCCGCCCCGTGCCCGGGGACCCAGCCCCGCCCCTGCCCTCGCGCCTCGGGGTCGGGCCCCGCCCCTGCCCTCGCGCCTCGGGGTCCGGCCGCCCCTGCCCGTGCCTCGGGGACCCAGCCCCGCCCCTGCCCTCGCGCCTCGGGGTCCGGGCCCCGCCCCCCTGCACTCGCGCCTCGGGGTCCGGGCCCCGCCGCCCCGTCCCCGGGGACCTGGCCCCGCCCCCCGGCCCTCGCGCCTCGGGGACCCGGCCCCGCCCCCCAGCCCTCGCGCCTCGGGGTCCGGGCCCCGCCGCCCTGTCCCTGGGGACCCGGCCCTGCCCCCCCTGCACTCGCGCCTCGGGGACCCGGCCGCCCCGCCCCTGCCCTCGCGCCTCGGGGTCCGCCCGTGCCCGGGGACCCAGCCCTGCCCCTGCCCTCGCCTTGGGGTCCCGGCCCCGCCCCTGCACTCGCGCCTCGGGGACCCGGCCCCGCCCCTGCCCTCGCGCCTCGGGGTCGGGCCCGCCGCCCTGTCCCGGGACCCAGCCCTGCCCCTGCACTCGCGCCTCGGGGACCCGCCCCTGCCCTCGCGCCTCGGGGTCGGGCCGCCCCTGTCCCGGGGACCCAGCCCGCCCCTGCCTCGCGCCTCGGAGACCCGTCCCGCCCCCGGCCCTCGCGCCTCGGGGTCCGGGCCCCGCCGCCCCGTCTCCGGAGACCCGGCCCCGCCCCCCTGCCCTTGCGCCTCGGGGTCCGGGCCCCGCCGCCCCGTCCCTGGGGACCCAGCCCCGCCCCCGCGTTAGGGTCCAGCCCCCTGCCGCCCCGTCCCTGGGGACCCAGCCCCCACTCACCCTTGGGGCTCAGGTCCATGCCCTCGATGTAGAAGGGCCCATTGCGCAGGGCGATCTCCTGCAGGATGATGCTGAAGCTGTACACATCAGCCTTCTGCATCCCCGGGAGGGGCAGGCGCCCCTGCTGCAGCAGCTCTGGGGCCGTCCACAGCTTCTCTGGGAGGAGCAAGGAGCACAGCCACCTCTGAGCGGAGCCCCACGGGTCTGACCTCCACCCGCCCGGGGAGAACCCAGCAGCCCAGAGCCCCCAGGGCCAAGCCCCACCCAGCTCAGTGGAGCCCGGAGGGGAGCAGTGGGGGTGCTGCTGGGGGAGCAGGCTGTGGGGCAGCCCAGGCCTGAAGGATCACGCTGAGCCGCCCCCTCGGCCCTGGGCAGGTTGGGGAGCATAGGGGACCCCTTCTCTGTGACGTTATTGACATGAACTGTGACCGACCCTATAGATCATTGTTGCAGCCACTGTTATATATTTGCAGCATATTGTACAAAGGTTGTTGTGTGAGGTGTCTATGGAAAGGTTAGGATTTGCTGGTTATGATGGTGCTGTGTGTGTCATTTTGATATTTGAAGTTATGAATATGGGCTATGTACTTGTATCTCAAATGTGTTTGATTCTAAAGCAGCCTCAGTGAAGCATTTGCTCAGCTTCTTGAGAACGGGCACCTACTGAGAAACACTTAACTGACAATGGACTTTGGGAGACGCCAATCCACATCTGAGCTTTCCTGGGAACGTTCAAACTAACATGTAAACAATGGCGTCAGGCTGCAAACAGAGTCATGCCTGGACATGTGACTTCCCCATGTGACATCAACCCCCATCTTGCTGCTGTGATTTTCCACAGTAAGAACAAAGGGGTGTCCTTCCACAGGGAAGAGAATATAAACGGCCCTGGAAACTGCTGCATTTTGTCTTCTATCCAGCTTCTTGCTTCTGGAGGAACCTTGCTACAAACTGAAGCTCTGCACAAAGGACTGAATGACCCATCCCAGCGGGGGATGTTCCAGAGACTTGATTTGAACCTGTAGTTTACTCCATCACTGCTACAAGAACTTTGCCATTACTGGATGTGATTGATTCCATTTAACCAATTCTAGCTCTCATCTCTATCTTTTTCCCTTTATGAATAAACCTTTAGATTTTAGATTCTAAAGGATTGGCAACAGTGTGATTTGTGGGTAAGATCTGATGTGTATATTGACCTGGGTCTGGGGCTTGGTCCTTTGGGATCGAGAGAACCTTTTTCTTTTATTGGGGTGTTGGTTTTCATAACCATTCCTCCCCAGGACGAGTGCACTGGTGGAGATACTGGGAGACTGGAGTGTCTAAGGAAATTGCTTGAGTGACTTGTGGTTGGCCAGTGGGGTGAGACCCAAGTCCTCTCTGGCTGGCTGGTTTGGTGTGTGTTAGTAATAAAGGACCCCCAGCCTGGGGCTGTGACTGCCCTGCTCTGAGTTGTGTCCCGCCAGAGGCCGCATCGTTACATGCTGCTGGCCGGGAGGGAAGCGGGGCTCCCGGGGAGGAGCGGGAGGGCGGAGAGCAGGTGCACTCCGGGGCGGGGCGGGGGCACTCACTGGCATACAGAGCGTGGCTGTCCTCGGCATCGCAGCTGGAGCGGAAGCTGGCCAGCCCGTAGTCCGTGATCTTCAGCACGAAGCGACTGTCCACCACGCAGTTGGAGGACTTGAGGCTGCCGTGGTGCCCAATGATGCTGTTGTGCAGAAAGGCCATTCCCTGTGCCAGACAGACGCTGCTGAGACAGACCAGGAGACAGCCCCGGCCTACCCCCCCAGCCAGAACCTGGGGGCACCCCATCAGGGCAGAAACTCTACCCCCTACGGACCAGAGGGCACAAGAGCTGGCATGACCCAGCCACAGCTACCCAGGGTCATCAGCAGGGAAAGTGCCAGTGTCCCACCCTGGCTAGCGGGCTGGTGCTATGGGGCTCCGCACTCCCTGAGGCACCAAGAGCAGGGACAGGTGGTTCCCTGGTGTGGGGTGGGGCCTCACAAGGTTCCCCCCCACCCCCAACACCACAGCCCAGAGCGGGAGGCCGGTGATGCTGTCTGGCCATGGAGTTCCCTCAGCCCAGTGCCAGCAGGGCCCCAGGCACGAGGCGCCAGACCCACAGGTGCAGGGCAGAGAGCAGCCCCGCCCCACGCTCTCGTACCTTCACAATGTCATTGATGAGCGAGTAGCGGAACATCCAGTCCAGGTTGATGCTCTCGTTCTCCAGGATGTCCTGGGAGGGACGAGAGGGAAGTGGGCTCCGGGCACTCCAGCCAAGCCACCCCCAGCCAGGCCCTCTCCACTGGGCAGGTGTGCCACGCCCCATGGGACACTCCAGCCACCAGCACCATGACTCCCCCCCGAGACATGCCCGAGCCCTCGTGGCCCCGTGCCAAGGCTCCCAGCCCCTGGACACAGCAACCCCCGCGCTGAGACAGGTGCTGCAACTGGCTTGGCGATGCGGCTTCTCTTTCATAGATTCACAGAGTGCAGCCAGAAGGGGCCATTAGATCATCTAGTCTGACCCGCCGCAGAGCACAGGCCATTCCAGTGCCCCTGCACACCCCTGTACAGAGCCCACCAACTGTGCCTGGCAAAGCATCTCCCGGAAAGGCTCCAGTCTGGGTCTGGAGGCCCCGAGATGGAGAAACGCCATGGCCCTTGGCAGTCTGTTCCAGTGGTCAGTCACCCTCACCGGTGCTGTATTTCCAAGCTGAATGTATCTGGCTTCAGCTTCCAGCCCTCAGTTCTTGTTCAGCCTTCAGTGCTCAGGGTTTGCTGCTGGGAAGGTCCTTGCACACTGTCAGCAAGTCGCTGCTCAGTCTTCCATTTGCTATGAAGCAGGGAGGTGATTCTGCCTCTCTACAGCCTGATACTAGATACTGCGTCCAGTTCTGGTGGCCACATCCTGAACTGCGTCTTGGCGAGGGGGCAGAAAAGAGCCACAACAATGATTTGAGGGCTGCAGAAAATGCCTGACAGCGAGAGACTTAAAGAGCTCAGTCCAAAAGATGGCGAGTGCCGCGATCAGCGTGTAAACACCGTTACAGACAGAAAACCCTGAGCACTGAAGGGCTCCCAATCTAGCAGGGAAAGGCAGAACCACCACTGAAGGCTGGACATTAAAGCCAGACAAATTTCAATTGGAAATACGTCTGCTGAAGCATGGGAACTGACTGCCATGGGCAGTGGTGGAGTCTCCATCTCTACGTGTCCGCAGATCAGCCCCGGAGGCCTTCCTGGACGATGCTTTAGTCAAACCCAAGTTCTGGGGCTCAGTCCCAGGGTAACTGGGGGGGGTCCCCTCTGGCCTGTGCTCTGCAGGGGGTCACTGCCATTCAAACTCAACGAGTACAGGAATGTTCTTCACGTTGTACATTCTAATTCACATCATTTGCCAGCGATACCTAGTTCCCCTTTTCCCATATCCAGTTGCTGCCATTGAAACCCCCACACCTCCTGGGGGTGGTGTCTGTCCCATCTAGTGGCACCGAGACCCCTTTGAGAGAGAGACGGGTGCGTCTGCTCTCCAGCCTCAGCTACCAGCCAGATGGCTTTTAGCTCATGCACTAAGCTCCAGAGGTCCCTGGTTTGATCCCACGTGTAACGCCGGCAGACCCGGTTGTTGGCGGGCGGGATCGAACCTGGGACCTCTGAAGCTTAGTGCATGAGCTAAAAGCCAAGTGCCTGTAGAGCAAACTCGTTACTCTCTCGCTCTCTGCACTAGCTGGGACAGACTCCACCCCAGGAGGTCTGTGGGTTACACCATCACTTCCCCACTGAACCAGGATGGGCTCCAGGGCCGTCCCTAGTTATTTTGGTGCCCTACGCAGCCCTTCCACCGGGGGGGGGGGCCCTGCCCCAGGCTCTGGGGGGGTGGGGCTGGCCACTTCCTGCGGGAAGCGGAGTGACCCAGCCCCAGCTTGCTCTGCTCCCCTGGCCCCCAGGCTTGGGGGGAGCGGGGGAACCGCCCCCCAGCACTCGCCGGCGGCGCAGCTGGGAGCCAGGGGAGCGGAGCAGGCTGGGGCTGGGTCGCTCCACTTACCATGTGGTGAGTGCAGGGAGCCCGGCCCCTTCTGGAGTCCTCAGGGGAAGGGGCGGAGCAGGGGCGAGGTGGGGCGGGGCAGGGAAGGGGGCGGAGCAGGGGCGAGAAGAGGCGTGGCAGGGAAGGCGAGGTGGGGCGGAGCTGGGAAGGGGCGGAGCAGGGGCGAGGTGGGGCGGGGCGGGCGGCGGGACGGAGCGGGGGCAGGGCAGGGCAGGGGCGGAGCAGGGGCGTGGTGGGGCAGAGCTGGGAAGGGGCAGGGGCGGAGCTGGGAAGGGGGCGGAGCAGGGGCGAGGTGGGGCGGGGCTGGAGGAGGGACAGAGCGGGGCAGGGCAGGGGCGGGGCCCTGGGAAGGCGGAGCAGGGGCAAGGTGGGGCGGAGCTGGGAAGGGGCAGGGGCGGAGCTGGGAAGGGGCAGGGGCGGAGCTGGGGCGAGGTGGGGCGGGGCTGGAGGAGGGACAGAGCGGGGGCAGGGCAGGGGCGGGGCCCTGGGGAAGGGGCGGAGCAGGGGCAAGGTGGGGCGTTGCAGGGGTGAGAAGAGGCGGGGCTGGAGGAGGGACGGGGCGGGGGCCGGGCAGGGCAGGGGCGGGGCCCGGGGGGAGGGGGCGGAGCGGGGGCGAGGGGGGGGGGGGCGGGGGGAGGGCCGGAGCGGGGGCGGGGCAGGGCCCTGGGAAGGGGCGGAGCAGGGGCGAGGTGGGGCAGAGCGGGGGTGAGAAGAGGCGGGGCAGGGACGGGGTGAGGTGGGGCGGAGCTGGGAAGGGGAGGGGCGGAGCTGGGACGGGGGCGGAGCAGGGGCGAGGTGCGGCGGGGCTGGAGGAGGGACGGAGCGGGGGCAGGGCAGGGCAGGGGCGGGGCCATGGGAAGGGGGGCGGAGCAGGGCTGGAGCAGCACACAGCTGCACAGGGCACCAGGATAGGCGGTGCCCCAAATTCCCTGGTGCCCTACACAGCTGTGTGCTTTGTGTGTGGGTCAGGACGGCCCTGACGGCTTCACCGGAGTTCCCCTCTTGCACAATTGTGGGATCGTTTTTGGCCAGCCAATAAACTCTGCTTTCAAAATTCCCACTTTTCATTCACATTTTTCTGTCTAAATTTTCCCTCCCAATAAATTTTACTCATCATTTGCCTCTGGGTTGGGAGACGCCCTTCTGGAGCAGCAAGTGCTGATCTCACTGGCTGGAGCTGTCCTCCGCTTGCTCGTACTGAATGTGGTCCCTGGGCCACCAGCAGCCTCCACACCAGTGATTCATTCATCTGCACCCGCGCTGGGTGTAACACCAGCTACAATGTCTAGAACCTGCTGGTCTTGTACCACGGCGGCAGGAGACCTCCTGACCGACGTCACGCACAACAATGCCATTTTCCTTTCCGCACGTTGCAGAGAGGTGCCGAAGGAGGAGTTCGTCCTGCTCTCTTGTGGGGCCAGTGCGCTGTAACAGACCCCGCCAGCCCCTTTCCTGGCCTCTGTCGGCCGCCGCAGCCTCTCCATGGGTCACCGCCCAGCACAAGCGAGCCGGCGCATGCCCCAGCCCCTCACCTGCAGGCTGCCCCGCGGGCAGTACTCCGTCACGATGCACACGTTGGGCGGGTCGATGCAGGCACCGATGAACCTGGTCAGGTGATTGAACTGGATGTCCCTCATCTAGGGCCAGAAACAGAAGCAGGGACCCATCAGAGCCCTGGCTGGGTAACCCCACACCACCCAGGCCTGGGAGGGGATGGGGCCGGCCTGGGTGTCTGGTGACCAGGGCAGGCACTCTGGAATCAGAGCCACACGACACGCTTGATGCTAGCACAGCGACGGCTGTTCCTGGGCCTCGGCTCAGGCCCTGAGAGCCAGATTCAGGCTGGATGATAAAATGGGGCTTGTGGAGTCCTGGGCAGAGCAGGGAGGTGGGTGCATGGGCACGGGTGCGTTGCTGCCTGTGTGCCCCCCCCCCCCATGGACACACGTGTCCCTGACATGTCTCTGGCACCTGGCGTCACGTGGGACCCACCAGGCTCCACAAGGCACCTCGACGTGAGCTGAGCACGGGCAGGGCTCTGAACCACGCCGCACTCAGCCAGTGCTGGGGCAGGCTGGAACCCCCCCAGCGTCAATCACTCCTGCCCCAGCACAGACCCCTGGGCCCCCCATCGCCTCCCCGGCCGCGAGCCCAACCTGCCCAGCTCCCCAGTACATACGTGTTTGAGTTCGAAGAGCACCTGCCTCGTCAGCTCGATCCGCTTCTTATTCACATGCTTGATAGCCACCACGTTCCCCTGGGGGCCAGGGACAGGGACAGGTCAGCGCCGCACGGGCGGGAGGTCAGTGCAAGGGGACGGGGCAGGCGCGGATGCCTTTGAACACCACGTTCCCCTGGGGGGTAGGGACAGGGACAGGTTCAGCGCCACACGGGGCAGGGCTCAATGCAAGGGGACGGGGCAGGCGAATGCCAGGGACTCACCTTGAAGTGGCCAGTGTTGGCGAAGATCTGGTACTTGCCATGGGCCGTCATCAGGGAGCCGTAGCTGGAGCCGCGCTGGGAGGGAACAAGGCAGTTAGGAGAGCGCGGGAGGGAGAGTGGCCTGGGGGGTGCTCTAGGCTAGGGGGTGGCAGGAGGGCCAGGGGCTGGCTTAGTGGGTGCCTGGAGGTGATGGGCGAGTTGTAAGAGCTACGTGGGGATGGCTGGGGAGGTGACAGGGGATAGTGCATAGAAAGGTTCTGTGGGGGTGGCTGAGGGAGTGTATAGGGCACGGTACAAAGGGTGGGGCCCCACAGGAGAGGGGCCGAGGCACAGGGGCTCTATCGGGGAGGGGCCGAGGTGCAGGGGGTCTATCAGGGAGGGGCCGAGGCGTACGGGTGCCTGGATGGCCACAGGCGTGGGCGCTCTGGAGGCGCGGGGCATACAGGCTCTGCCGGGGAGGGGCCGAGGCGCAGGGGCTCTGCCGGGGAGGGGCCGAGGCGTAGGGGCTCTGTCGGGGAGGGGCCGAGGCGTAGGGGCTCTATCGGGGAGGGGCCGAGGCGTAGGGGCTCTGTCGGGGAGGGGCCGAGGCGTACGGGTGCCGGGATGGCCACAGGCGCGGGCGCTCTGGAGGCACGGGACGTACGGGCTCTGCCGGGGAGGGGCCGAGGTGTAGGGGGTCTATCAGGGAGGGGCCGAGGCGCAGGGGCTCTGTCGGGGAGGGGCCGAGGCGTACGGGTGCCGGGATGGCCGCTGGCGCGGGCGCTCTGGAGGCGCGGGACGTACGGGGATGGGAGTTCTCACCAGCGACAGGGTGAGCCGGCTGCCCGCCCCCTTGTAGTAGCGCTCAGCGTTCCCAAACTGCAGCTCATCCCAGCGGATCCGCCACAACATACTGGCCAGCTCCTTCTCCAGCATCAGCTTCCTGGGGAGCACAGGGTGTCAGGGGAGCCCCCGGGGCACCGTGCTCACAGGTGACACGGCTGGAGTGTCCCAGAGAGTCCAGCCCCCAGGCCTGTCCCCACCCCCCTGTGCCCAGGGTGGAGTCAGACCCTAGTGCCACGCAGCCCCTCTCTCAGAGCCCGGTCACACTGGGTGTGCACGCACGAGCTTCACCAGGCATGTGCGGCGTGTTATGCTGTGTGTGCAGCGGAGCACAAGCATGTGCACATACAACATGGGGTGGGGCCTGTACCCGTTAGCCACCGCACTGGGGTGGCTGAGGGAATGGGGCGCTGTCCCCTGGGAGCAGCATCCTCCGGAGCCTCCTGTGGGATCCCTGTGGGGGACCCAGTCCCCCTGTGCCAGACGTGGCACCGCTCAGGGACTCCGTGCCGGTCAGGCGGGAGCAGGGGCAGACCGCACTCCCCAGGGTGGTGCACGTGGCAGGCTCGCTGCTGGAGGAGCCCCGGGAAGCCCTGGCCACAGCCTCCCGGCCCCTGCACTGGTGCTGTGACGCCAGCCAATGCCTTCGGATACTGCGGGGCGGGGGGCAGGCCGGCAGTTCAGATACCGCGCCAGGGTGCCAGGCTACAGAGCAGGATGGTGCCATGGGGCTGAGCTCCCCGGGAGGCTCCGGGGTTAATACAGAAGCTCTGAGCCGAGTGATTCCCAGAGGAACCCAGCTGCCGGTGGGCCTGGTGCTCTGGGATGTGGGGGTGGCCCCAGGCTGGGCAGCGTGGGGCTGCAGCCGGCCGGGCGGAGGACCCAGAGCTGCCCTCCGAAGGGCGGCTGGTATCGAGGGATCTTGCTGCGCTGTGTACGGCTGCTCCCCCTCACAGCTGCCTCCTGGCTGGAGCTGCCTGGGGACTGGCCGGCTCTGATCACAGGGGGGGACATTCGCCCAGGAGCCCCCAGGACAGGACGTCTCTGCCAGGGGGCCACCAGCCGGGCCCTGCGCCTTGGCGCGCTGCGGAGGGACTGGCTGGGCCAGGCACAGAGCACCCCGGGCAGTGGCAGAGCCGCCCCCCACTCCCGGTCCTCAGCTGGCCCCCTCCTGGGGGCTCCACTCGGCAGCCCCTCTGCCTTTGGCCTCTGCTGAGGGGCTGCTGGGTGCCAGTGGGAAGGGGGCTGCTAAGGATTCACCCCACCCCACCCTGCAGTGCACATGCAGTGGCTGTGATCCGACCTGGGAGCAGGGCCCCGGGAGCAGGGTCCCAGGGCAGGGCCCCGGGAGCAGGGTGCCGTGGGGGGGCCCCGGGAGCAGGGTGCCAGGACGGGGCCCCGGGAGCAGGGTGCCAGGGCGGGGCCCCGGGAGCAGGGTGCCAGGGCTGGGCCCCGGGAGTAGGGTGCCAGGGCGGGGCCCCGGGAGCAGGGTGCTGTGGCGGGGCCCCGGGAGCAGGGTGCCAGGGCGGGACCCCGGGAGCAGGGTGCCAGGGCGGGGCCCTGGGAGTAGGGTGCCGTGGTGGGGCCCCGGGAGCAGGGTGCCAGGAAGGGGCCCCGGGAGCAGGGTGCCAGGACGGGGCCCCGGGAGCAGGGAGCCAGGGCTGGGCCCCGGGAGCAGGGTGCCAGGACGGGGCCCCGGGAGCAGGGTGCCAGGATGGGGCCCCGGGAGCCGGGTGCCAGGGCGGGGCCCCGGGAGCAGGGTGCCAGGGCGGCGCCCCGGGAGCAGGGGTCCAGGGCTGGGCCCCGGGAGCAGGGTGCCGTGGTGGGGCCCCGGGAGCAGGGTGCCAGGGCGGGGCCCCGGGAGCAGGGTGCCAGGGCGGGGCCCCGGGAGCAGTGTGCCGTGGGGGGGCCCCGGGAGCAGGGTGCCGTGGCGGGGCCCCGGGAGCAGGGTGCCGTGGCGGGGCCCGGGAGTCGGGTGCCAGGCGGGGCCCGGGAGCAGGGTGCCAGGGCTGGGCCCGGGAGCAGGGTGCCGTGGTGGGGCCCGGGAGCAGGGTGCCAGGATGGGGCCCCGGGAGCCGGGTGCCAGGGCGGGGCCCCGGGAGCAGGGTCCCAGGGCGGGGCCCCGGGAGCAGGGTGCCATGGTGGGGCCCTGGGAGCAGGGTGCCAGGGCGGGGCCCCGGGAGCAGGATCCAGGGCAGGGCCCCGGGAGCAGGGTGCCAGGGCGGGGCCCCGGGAGCAGGGTGCCGTGGTGGGGCCCCGGGAGCAGGGTGCCAGGACGGGGCCCCGGGAGCAGGGTGCCAGGGCGGGGGCCCGGGAGCAGGGTGCCAGGGCGGGGGCCCGGGAGCAGGGTGCCAGGGCTGGGCCCCGGGAGCAGGGTGCCAGGACGGGGCCCCGGGAGCAGGAGCCAGGGCGGGGCACCCGGAGCAGGGTTCCATGGGGGGGCCCCGGGCGCCGGGTGAAAGGGCGGGGGCCCGGGAGCAGGGTGCCGTGGCGGGGCCCCGGGAGTCGGGTGCCAGGCCGGGGCCCCGGGAGCAGGGTGCCGTGGTGGGGCCCCGGGAGCAGGATCCAGGGCGGGGCCCCGGGAGCAGGGTGCCAGGGAGGGGCCCGGGAATAGGGTGCCAGGGGCGGCGCCCGGGAGCAGGGTGCCAGGGCTGGGCCCCGGGAGCAGGGTGCCGTGGTGGGGCCCGGGGAGCGGGTTCCAGGGCGGGGCCCCGGGAGCAGGGTGCCAGGGCGGGGCCCCGGGAGCAGGGTGCCAGGGCGGGCCCCGGGAGCAGGGTGCCGGGGCGGGGCCCCGGGAGCAGGGTGCCAGGCCGGGGCCCGGGAGCAGGGTGCCGTGGTGGGGCCCGGGAGCAGGATCCAGGGCGGGGCCCCGGGAGCAGGGTGCCAGGGTGGGGCCCCGGGAATAGGGTGCCAGGGCGGCGCCCCGGGAGCAGGGTGCCAGGGCGGGCCCCGGGAGCAGGGTGCCGTGGTGGGGCCCGGGAGCAGGATCAGGGCGGGGCCCGGGAGCAGGGTGCCAGGGCGGCGCCCGGGAGCAGGGTGCCAGGGCGGGGCCCAGGGAGCAGGGTGCCGTGGTGGGGCCCCGGGAGCAGGATCCAGGGCGGGGCCCCGGGAGCAGGGTGCCATGGCGGGGCCCCGGGAGCAGGGTGCCAGGGCTGGGCCCGGGAGCAGGGTGCCAGTGGGCGGGGCCCCGGGAGCAGGTTGCCGTGGCGGCGCCCCGGGAGCCGGTGCCAGGGCGGGGCCCCGGTATGAGGGTGGCAGGGCGGGGCCCGGGAGCAGGGTGCCAGGGCTGGGCCCCGGGAGCAGGGTGCCAGGGCGGGGCCCAGGAGCAGGGTGCCGTGGTGGGGCCCGGGAGCAGGATCCAGGGTGGGGCCCGAGCAGGCTGCCCGGGCGGGCCCCGGGAGCAGGGTGCCAGGGCTGGGCCCCGGGAGCCGGGTGCCAGGGCGGGCCCCGGGAGCAGGGTGCCAGGGCTGGGCCCCGGGAGCAGGGTGCCAGGACGGGGCCCCGGGAGCAGGGTGCTGTGGTGGGGCCCCGGGAGCAGGGTGCCAGGGCGGGGCCCCGGGAGCAGGGTGCCAGGGCGGGGCCCCAGGAGCAGGGTGCCAGGGCGGGGGCCTGGGAGCAGGGTGCCGTGGTGGGGCCCCGGGAGCAGGGTGCCAGGGCGGGGCCCCGGGAGCAGGGTGCCGTGGAGGGGCCCCGGGAGCAGGGTGCCAGGGCTGGGCCCTGGGAGCAGGGTGCCGTGGGGGGGCCCCGGGAGCAGGGTGCCGTGGGGGGGCCCCGGGAGAAGGATCCAGGGTGGGGCCCCGGGAGCAGGGTGCCAGGAATGGGCCCGGGGCCGGGTGCCGTGGCGGGGCCCTGGGAGCAGGGTGCCAGGGCTGGGCCCCGGCAGCAGGGTGCCAGGACTGGGCCCCGGGAGACGGGTGCCGTGGCGGGGCCCCGGGAACAGGGTGCCAGGGTGGGGCCCCGGGAGCAGGGTGCCGTGGCGGGGCCCCGGGAGCAGGGTGCCAGGACGGGGCCCCGGGAGCAGGGTGCCAGGACGGGGCCCCGGGAGCAGGGTGCCAGGGCTGGGCCCCGGGAGCAGGGTGCCAGGGTGGGGCCCCGGGAGCAGGGTGCCGTGGTGGGGCCCCGGGAGCAGGATCCAGGACGGGGCCCCGGGAGCCGGGTACCAGGACGGGGCCCCGGGAGCAGGGTGCCATGGCGGGGCCCCGGGAGCAGGGTGCCAGGGCTGGGCAGAGCCGTCTCACCTGAAAATCAGGAAGCTGGAGATTCCAAACATGATGAGGGTGAGGCCGGTGCCCAGCGCCACGATGGCCAGCGTGGAGAGTGGGGCTAGAGAGACGAGCGGAGAGCTCGTTAGCAGGGCAGGGCTCCCCACACAGCCCCCAAGCCCTGTCCTGAGGGCAGCAGCCGGAGACCTGGCAGAGCTCCCCATGCTCAGAGATCCGGGGATGGATCCAGGGGGCGGGGGGGCGGGGGGCTCAGGAGGGCAGGCAGCCCCAGACCTCGCAGGGGAGCAGGCGTCCTGCAGCCCCAAGGCTCCTGGCTCAGCTGGGCATTTTCCTGCATATGGGGCAGGCGCCTTCCAGTCCAGACGCTGCTGGGCAGAGGGATGCGGGGCCCCCCGACCAGACCCCCATCCCAGGGCAGGCTGAATGGGAGGCAAGGATGCCGGGGGCTCAGGGGACAGGCCCAACAGGATGCAGACTGCCCAGGGCAGGGGTGCAGGCCCATCACACCCACTTTTATCACAGGAGGGGTCATCCACATCGAAGATGCAGGGGGGGTTGTCGAGGGGGGGCGCCCCCTTCACCCATTGAATGGGCCTCCCCGGCCAGTTCAGCGTCTTCTCCGCCCCGACGTAGTGCCCTGCCACCTGCATGGAGAGAGGGCACAGCTGGGCCACAGCGACCCCTCCAGCCAGACCAGCAGATCCCCCACCCCTCCATGCACCCAGCCCCCCAACAGCGCAGAGCACAGGCGTCACAAAGCCTCCCCCTCCCCCCCGCTTTGTCCCCCCCAAATCCCTCCGACCCCCGCTGGGGGCACTGACCCTGCTGCATCTCCCTCCCCCAACCCCCCCGGCAGGCTCAGCTCTGCTCCCAGCCCTGCCCTGCCCTGGGAGGTGGCTCGGCAGCTGGGACAGGCCTGTGGGCACTGGAGCCCCCCTGGCTCGGGGCCGCACCCACCTCGTATTCCCCACTCTCGGGGTCACCCATCGCCCACAGACTGAAGTCCGTGTCCCGGTCGTTGTTGCTGTCCATGCTCACCAGTCCGGTGACCCCTGGAAGGGAGGGGCAGGGGTGAGCGCCCTGGGGCTGGGGAGGCAGAGGGAGGGTGTGGGGGTCCCCTCCAGCCCCAGCGTCTCTCCTGAACACCGACGAGCAGTAGCTGGGCCTGGGGCTCCCCCTGGCAACTCGTGTGCCTGGCCGGGCGCTGGGCCCGAGCGCACCCAGCGGGGCCAGCACAGGCCATGGCCGCCCTGGCAAAAGCTGCTGGGATAGTGACGGGGACACAGCCTGTGCCAGCCAGAGCGCCTGGGCTGGCCTCTCCCCTCCCCCCACGGGCTCCCCAGGCCGGTACCCTGGAACTTCCGGTCCCGCATCTTCTGCACGATGCGGGTGCCATCCTTCTTGGAGCCGCCCTCGGCCAGCGTCTCGTTCAGCGCCATGGCGTAGAGCAGCACGCCGTCGTAGAAGCAGCCGGCCACCAGGTTCATCTGCCCCGGGAGAGAGACATCAGAGCCCTGCGCCCGTCCTGGTGCCTGCACCGGAGACAGCCCCGTACCCAGCACAGCGCCAATCCCAGCACGGCCCCCCAGCCTGATCCCTGACATGGCCCGTACAGCCCCCCCGTACCTCCTCCGCGGTGCCCTGCGCCAAAGCCAGCCCCGCGCCCGGCACAGCGCCAATCCCCAGCATGGCCCGTACAGCCCCCCTGCACCTCCTCCGCGGTGCCCTGCGCCAAAGCCAGCCCCGTACCCGGCACAGCGCCAATCCCCAGCACGGCCCCCCAGTCCTGATCTCTGACACGGCACGTATAGCCCCCCCAGTACCTCCTCCGCGGTGCCCTGCGCCAGAGCCAGCCCCGCGCCCGGCACAGCGCCAATCCCAGCACGGCCCCCCAGCCCCCTGGCTCTGATCCACAGCACAGCCCATACAGCCGCCCATGCCTGCCACGGTCCCCTCTACCAGAGACAGCCCCGCACCCGACGTGGCCCCTATCCCTGACACGACCCCCCAGCCCCCCGTGCCCCACCTGGCAAGGGTGCAGCAGGAATGCAGGGCTTCTGAGCAGGGCACAGAATGAGCAGGGGCCGGGTGACGCCCGGTATCGAGGGAGAGTGCAGAGGTTGGGGCTGCACAGGAGGGACCCATGGTGACAGGTGAGGGAACGGGGCTGGGGCACTGCTGCTCCCCTCAGAGGTCCAGGCTGTGGGGTGCAGGGGGAAGCCTCAGGAGGCTGTTGGGTGCATGTGCTGCTGTCCTAGGGGCTGTGTGAGCACCCGCCCGTCTCCCCCACCTGCAGCAGGACCCCCCCGCTCCGTGGGGCAGGTGACCTCCCAGCTAAGCAGCTGGGGCCTGCACACAGCAGGTGGGCTCCCCACACGCTCCCCAGGGCACCATCGGATCCACTGGCTTGTCCTGAGCCGCACCGGCAGGCAGCTCCCTGGGGTCACACCTCGGGGGAGCGCGGGGCCCTTGGGGACAGTGGGGGTTGGGGGAGGGCAGCTTCCCAAATCTCACTCCAGAGGTTGCTTGGCAGAGAGGATCTGCTCCCAGGCACCGAGCCCTGGAACTTCCCGGCCTCTGGCCCAGCAAGCCTGGATCCATCACTGGAGCTGTCCCCTGCCCCGTCATTGCTTCGCACGGGCAGCGCCCGCTCCCCTGGTGCTGCCCGACACAGGGAGCCAGGCAGTGCTGCAGCCTGAGCGTCGCCCAACAGCAGCTGGCTGGGCTCCCAGCCCAGCCCAGCCCAGCCACGCTCCAGAGACTCCCCAACAGCGAGAGCGACCCCCGGCTCCAGCCCCCTGCTCCAGCCATTCCACAGCAGCCTGCAGCCCCATCCTGGGGCCCTCAGCCACCCACCAGCACAGCCCCAGGGGGAAGCTCCTAAAGGTCTGTCTACACAGCAAAGAAAACCCCACGGCTGGCCCCTGCCAGCTGACTTCGGCTGCGGGGCTGTTTCATTGCTGTGGCTGGAGCCCCGGGCTCCAGGACCCTGCGGGGTGGGAGGATCCCAGCGCTCAGGCTGCAGAATCCACACAGCAGGGACGAGCCCCACGGCTCAAGTCGGCTGGCACGGGCCAGTGGGGGTTTTGCTTTGCTGTGTAGACAGACCCTGAGACGACTACAGACTCCAGCTTCCTGGCTGAGGAGTGACTCCCAGCCACCAGGCCACAGGGCAGTGAAGTCTGGGCTCCAGCTCTAATCACGACCTTCACATAATGGGGCTGCACCCCGAGAGTATCCCCACTACAGCCGCTCTGCCCTCATAGGAGGGATCCCAGCATACGGCATAACCTGGGCAATTCCCTTTGTTCATAAAGATACAGAGAAGTTAAGCAATTCATGGAGCTACCTGAGCCACAGAAGTCAACACCTGCCAGCCGCAGCACCAGAGGAGCTGAACCTGCCGCAGCCCCACGCCCCAAGGATGGGACGGCAGCCCCATCCCTCAGGGCTCTCCCACTGCGAGGCACAGGTCCCTCCCAAACTGGTTTTAATCCTTAGTATTGTGAGTCTGGCTGGTCTCATTCACCACAGAAATAGCTGAGCCTTCCCTGGGCTTGCAGCCTCAGTGACACCTTGTGGCGGAGAGTTCCGCAGGCCGATCACACATTGTGCATTTGCTTTCATCAGCTGTAACGCTGCTGCCCCTTGGTTTCCCTGGAACTTCCTTGTCCCCGTGGCATGTGAGAGGAGGGAGAGGCTCTCACGAGCAGCCACCCCCACCCCACGTGCACAGCAGGCACCGCCGAGAGCAACAGCCCAGGCGACTCCCGCTGCAGCGTGCCAGATTCGACCGCACGCGTCGCCCCTTCCAAATCCAGGAGGTTGCTAAGCGACACTCTCCGAGCATTCAGAAACCCGGGCCCTTAGCAGCACAGAAACGATAGGTCAAGGATGCCCTCAGCCTCCACCTGCCTGCACCGCAATCAGGGGCTGTTGTCACTGTGCAGGGCACTGCAGCGGCCGTAACTCTGTGAGCCCTGCGGGCAGGGCCCAGCCCCCGCTGCCTCCATGAGACACAGACCTGCTGTCCTTGGAGGGGCACTGTTCAACGGGAACCATCCCCAGGGCCAGTCCTCAGCGAGCGAGGGGGGAGCTCCCAGTGCCGCTGCTGCGGGGGGGTTGATGTGCCAGAGACAGAGGGCAGCGTGTGTGTCAGGGCAGCGTGTGTGTCAGGGCAGAGTGTGCACGTTTAAGGGTAGCACATGTGTGTCAGGGCAGTGTGCACACATGTAAGAGCAGCGTGTGTGCCAGGGCAGCGTGCACACATGTAAGGGTGGCGCATGTGTGTCAGGGCAGCGTGCACACGTGTAAGGGCAGTGTGTGTGTCAGGGCAGCGTGCACACGTGTAAGGGCAGTGTGTGTGTCAGGGCAGAGTGCACACATGTAAGGGTGGCATGTGTGTGTCAGGGCAGCGCACACATGTAAGAGCAGTGTGTGTGTCAGGGCAGCATGCACACGTGTAAGGGTGCTGCATGTGTGTCAGGGCAGCATGTACATGTGTAAGGGCAGTGTGTGCATCAGGGCAGCGTGCATACATGTAAAGGCAGTCCGTGTGTGTCAGGACACCATGCACACGTGTAAGGGCAGCGCATGTATGTAAGGGCAGTGTGCACACGTGTAAGGGCAGTGTGCACACGTGTAAGGGCAGCCCGTGTGTGTCAGGGCAGCGTGCACACATGTAAGGGTGGCATGTGTGTGTAAGGGCAGTGTGCACACGTGTAAGGGCAGCATGAGTGTCAGGGCAGCGTGCACCCATGTAAAGGCAGCGTGTGTGTGTGTAAGGGGAGTGTGTACACGTGTAAGGGTGGTGTGTATGTGTCAGGGCAGTGTACACACGTGTAAGGGCAGTGTGTGTGTAAGGGCAGTGTGCATACGTGTAAGGGTGGAGCGTGTCAGGGCAGCGTACACATGTGTAAGGGCAGCATGTGTGTACAGGCAGTGTGCACACGTGTAAGGGCAGCGTGTGTGTGTCAGGGCAGCGTGCACACGTGTAAGGGCAGCATGAGTGTCAGGGCAGCATGCACACGTGTAAGGGCAGCATGTGTGTGTCAGGGCAGCGTGCACCCATGTAAAGACAGCGTGTGTGTGTGTAAGGGGAGTGTGTACACGTGTAAGGGCAGTGTGTGTGTAAGGGCAGTGTGCACACGTGTAAGGGTGGCGCGTGTTAGGGCAGTGTACACACATGTAAGGGCAGCATGTGTGTACGGGCAGTGTGCACACGTGTAAGGGCAGCTCGTGTGTGTCAGGGCAGCGTGCACACATGTAAAGGCAGCTCGTGTGTGTGTACGGGCAGTGTGCACACGTGTAAGGGCAGTGTGTGTGTGTGTAAGGGGAGTGTGTACACGTGTAAGGGTGGCGTGTATGTGTACGGGCAGTGTGCACACGTGTAAGGGTGGCGCGTGTACGGGCAGTGTACAGACATGTAAGGGCAGTGTGTGTGTCAGGGCAGTGTGCACACGTGTAAGAGCAGCGTGTGTGCCAGGGCAGCGTGCACACGTGTAAGGGCAGCATGTGTGTACGGGCAGTGTGCACACGTGTCAGGGCGGCTCGTGTGTGTCAGGGCAGCGTGCACACGTGTAAAGGCAGCGTGTGTGTGTACGGGCAGTGTGCACACGTGTACGGGCAGTGTGTGTGTGTGTGTGTAAGGGCTTCCTACAAGTTCAGCCAGTGCCATGCGCGTGTGAACAGGACCCTGCAGCCCCACAGCACAGACCTCAGCGACTGGGGCTCACAGAGAAGCACTGTCAGGAACCGGGGTTGGGTGGGGCCCCTGGATCCCCCGGCGTAACCGGGCCAGGCAGGGCCGCTGCCGACCAGTGGCACAGCCAGAAGGGCCCTTTGCATCTACCAGCCTGTTCCCTTCCTGCTCGGAGCCCTGGGAGAGGGTTCCCGTGCGGGGCAGGTGGGTGGGACGGGGACTGGCCGGGACCCACCCGCTTCCCAGCTGCCAGCACTCCCGTGTGGAGAATCCTCAGGGCCTGCGGGGGGGAGGGTGCCAAGAGCTCCATGGGGGGCGGGGGGCGCTCACCCTCCACACTCCTGTGCTGGGTCCCTCCTCCTCTCTCACGTTTTCGTTTTCTCCATCCCACCCTGCGCCCTTCATCTCCTGCTGGCTCGCCCAGCCCACCCCTGCCCCGGGGAGGGGAGCCAGCCCGCACGCCCGCCCCCAGGCTGCTCTATGCCACCGGCACACATGGGGCAGGCTGGCCCGGCCCAGCCCTGGGACCAGGCAGCTGAGACCAGGACCAACATTTTACAGGCCTTGCCAAGGATGCTCGGGCCGGGCCCCGTCCCCGTAGGCCTCTTGGGTCGTGCCACGGCACCCCCTGCCCACAGCCCAGCAGGGAAGGTGCCGGGCAGACAGCAGCCCTGGCAACGCTCTGGCAGGCCCAGCCCACTTACCAGCGAGTAGCCGAGCTCCACATTGAACTGCTCCTTGGCTCGCAGGATCAGCTGGGTCTGGAAGTGCTGGTACTCGGGGTTCTGGGGTTCATGGTAGGTGATCACCAGCACCGTCTGCAAGGCAAAGCACAGGCCACTGCCTCGTACCCAGCGGCGAGCCCACCCTGCTGGGGCCGGGGGGGGAGGGCGACAGCGCCCCTCAGAGAGGGGTGTTCTGTCTCAGGGCCCCGGGGGTGGCCACGTGGGAATTTTCTGTAACATTTTTATGCAGTCTATGTGTGCCTCAGTTTCCCCAGTGTGCTGCAGTGTTACCTAGTGGGTAGAAAGGCTTGGTGCTCTCTGCAGTGGCTCAGAGACTCGGGTGTGGATGGCTCCCTGCAGTCTGGGGCTTGGGCCCCATATCCAGGGAGTTTGTGAGAAGACAATGGAACCCCAGTCACTGGGACATTGATACCTAGCAACCAGCGGCCATGGGCGGCTACCTCTCACCAGGAAGCCAAGTAGCATTTGCCCAGCTGGAGAAGAAAGGGCTGGGGAGGTGCCAGGGGTGGTTAAGGGCTGGCTGCTGAGGGCTTGGGGCACACACCGACAGGGACACAGCGGTAGGGTGACCAGATGCCCCAATTTTATAGGGACAGTTCCGATTTTGGGGTCTTTTTCTTGGCTCCTATTACCCCCCATCCGCGTCCTGATTTTTCACATTTGCTGTCTGGTCACCCTGCACAGCGGTCAGGGGCCAAGGCTTGGGGCTCTGGGTGGACCTGACCAGGGCTAACCAAGGACTTCCTATGCTGTGCGCTAGTCGACTAATAACCCCGGCTGTCTGTCCCCGCTGGCTGCGGGTCCCTGCAGACGCTGGCGGAAGGGTGCGTTGCTCCCCAAGGCTGGACAGGTCTGCCTCGGACTCGCTGGGCAGCGCTCACAGGGTGGAGCAGGGGGTCCAGCCTAAGGAGGTGGAGAGGCCGCATGGCTCACCCTGGAGGAGAAGTGACACCCTAGGGGGTCTGGACCATGATGGGATCCTTGCAGAAGCTGTTCCAAAGTTGGGGTCATAGCACCGGTCCTGTGTGACACCATGTGTCCCCCTGGAGTCTCCCAGAATCCCCCCCACGGGGGGTGTGTCCCACCGCCAGTGTCCTGCTCCTGAGGGAGAGGGCATGAGGTGAGGCTCCCCACAATCACTGAAGAGGGAATGGCTTTTGTGGGGGCCCCCAAACCCGACCCCAGGCATGGACCTGGAAGCTCTGGTGCAGTCCCGACCCCTGACCCCCAGGCTAACATAGGCCTGACCCAACTCCAGCCCTGGCCTGGCGTAGGCCTGACCCCCGTGTCAGGGAGTCCCCGGGCGACGCTCTGGAACTGCTCCCCACAAAGCCAGGCAGGACTCTGGGGAGCCTCCTCTCCCTCGGAGCAGCCTGTCTGCAGGGCAAGAAGCTCCCACGGCTTCACTTCCTGGGTCTCTCCTTGGAGCATTCAGCATCCTCTGCCCCTCCGTGCGCTTCCCCCAGCAAGTCCACCCAGGCGGGGTCCTGGGGGGGCCACAGGGTCCTGCCCCCACACTGCGCAGTCAGACGTGACTCTCAGCCAGCCAGTAAAACAGAGGTTTATTCGATGCCAGGAACAGGGTCTAAAACAGAGCTTGTGGGTCCAGAGAACCGGACCCCTCGGCTGGGTCAATTCTGGGGGGCAGTGAGCCAGACCCCCACGTCTGCACTTCACGCCTCGTCCCCAGCCAGCCCCAAACTGAAACTCTCCAGCCCCTCCTCTCTGGGCTTTGTCCCTTTCCTGGGCCAGGAGGTCACCTGACCTCTTTGTTCTCCAACACCTTCAGCTGGCACCTTTGTAGGCAGGAGACAGGGTGTCGGCCATTTTCTGTTTAGCCAGCATCACATCTGCCCTCTAGGGCTCTGCAACAATCACACCCCCTTCTCCCACCACCTAGATCTGGGGTAGGCAACCTATGGCACGTGTGAAAAGGCAGCACACAAGCTGATTGTCAGTGGCACTCACACTGCCTGGGTCCTGGCCACCGGTCCGGGGGCTCTGCATTTTAATTTAATTTTAAATGAAGCTTCTTAAACATTTTATAAACCTTATTTACTTTACATACAACAATCGTTTAGTTCTATATTATAGACTTATAGAAACAGACCTTCTAAAAACGTTAAAGTGTATGACTGGCACGCAAAACCTTAAATTAGAGTGAATAACTGAAGACTCGGCACATCACTTCTGAAAGGTTGCCAACTTCTGACCTAGATACTTAAGAAATGCAAAGGGGAAACTGAGGCACCCACACAGTATTCAGAGAAACCATTACGAACATTCCCACTTCATCACACCCTGACCCCCAGCCTGGCATAGGCCTGACCCCTGACCTCTAACCCTGACCTGGCACAGGTCCAACCCCTGACCTCTAACCCTGACCTGGTATAGGCCCAACCCCTGACCCCCATCCCCAGCCTGGCGTAGGCCCGACCCTTGACCTCAGCCCCAGCCTGACCCCTGACCTAATCCCGACCCCTGACCTCAGCCCTGGCCTAGTCCTGACCCCTGACCCCTGACCCCAGCCCTAGTCCTGACCCCTGACCCCCGGCCTGTGCCATGTGGGAATTTTGGTAATGTTTTTAAGATCCCCGTGCGTGCCTCCATTTCCCTCTGGACTTGGCGAGGCCAGGCACTGCCTGGAAGGGAAGGGAGGAGGTGCTGACTCAGCAGCCCGGCTGGGAACCAGAGTCATTAACATGAATGACGTCCACAGGTGTGTGAGAGGAGGCTCCGGCGAGCCGGGGGGGCCCCAATGGCGGGACAGTCGCACCGAGTGAGAACAGCCGAGGAAGGAGGTTCCCTGCAGAGCAAAGCCCGGAGCGGAGAGCACAGGGGACCGGTGCCAGGAGCTGAGTGTGCAGAGACACTGAGCACACCCCCGGGACAAACGACAAAGGGCGAGACAGGGCTTGGCTGGGTGTTGGCTAGACTGACCCGTCTGAACCTCTGCATCCGTCTGCCGACCTCGGGACCTTCGCACGCTGCGCCAGGTGCCTCGGGCCCTGGGGGAGCTCCCTCGGGGCTCTGGCTCTGCAGGATTTTCTGCAGGGAACCGATAACAGGGTGGCTCACCCCTTAACAGCTGGCCCACCCTGGTTGCAGACTGAGCCCCCGGAAGAGGAATCAGGTGATGCCAGGAGAGAAGCAGCAGGAGGCCGCGGAGAAGGGGGAGTCCAGGACGTTGTGGTTATGTCTGCAGAGAGCCAGGCCTGTCTACACTCAGGGTCAGGCTCGTGTCGAACTAGCTGTGCATGTCTCTACGCTTCCATTTGTCTCCCGCCCACGCATGCGCCCTGTTACGGCGACGCAGTAACACCATCGGTCCTCCAGCTGCTGTCCCACAATGCCCAGCACAACCACTCTGGTCACAACTGTGAACTCTGCTGCCCAGGGGCACGAAGACCGGAACCCAGCACCCTATTTAAAAACCACCGGACATTTCTGAAATGCCTTTTCCTGAGTGTCCAGCTCGCCTAGCAGCCCTCCACCGTCATGTGCAACTGCCCAGCCAGCGACGCGCTCCTTCCTGGAGCAGACAGGTACCGCATCTCCCAGGCCTGTGGGGAGCACCGCTACGGACCGGCCATAGAAACGTGGACAGCCGTGAGCAGATTGCTTGGGGGATGCAGGAGAAGGGGTGTGGCAGGGACCAGTGGCAGTGTCGCATGAAAGCAGAGGAGTTGCGGTGGGTGTAACAGGAAGCCAGGGAGGCCAACAACCGATCTGGTGCCAAGCCACAGACCTGCTGCTTATACAAAGAGCTGCATGCCACCCTCAGCAGAGACACCCCCAGCCCCCTCCGCAGATGCCTCCAAGAGCCAGAGCCAGACCATTGCTGTGAACAGTGAGGACAAGGAGGAGGGGGTCCTGCTACACCACGAGCCAGGACCTGTCTGAGACTTCCCCAGGCCAGCCAGTCCCGCCTGGATGTGCCTGATGCCTGGGAAGGAACGTGAATGCCCTTCTCATGACAGTCTAAATGCAGTGGTGGTGACGGAGCGCACTGTGAAAGGACACAGCCATCGACTTCTCGCTCATGTACTCGTACGGGAAGAGGTAGCAGCACACCGACGAGACGAGAGGTGGCGTCTGCCCTGTGGAGTTAGGCCAGGGTGGCAGGCAGAGCAGCGTATTTATGTGCTGAGGGATGTTCCTTGCCTCCTCCCGCGAGCTCTCGGTGAAACGTTCACAGAGAGACTCTGCAATCCTCTCCCGAAGGACTCTACGGATGGCAGCCCGATTCTTCCTCCACAGTAGGACCCCGTCCCACGCCAATCTGTGATGAGCTCGGCTGGCACCACTGCAGGAAACCGGCTTCGGGACACCAGCAGCTGCCGCAGTCTCTGTGCCTCCCGTGAGCGAGAGCTCAGCTGAAATCCGCACGGCCCGTCGAGTGTCTGTTCTCAGTGTCTTTGCCCCAGGCACGTATGTAACATTCCCTCGCCCCCCTGCCGCCAGATGACCCAGACTGCAGAATGGAGCTGGGCACAATCACTCAGGGCAGGTGTCAACGAGAAAGTCTTGTTTCAAATGTTAGGGGAGCAAGGGGAGTTCTGCAGCTTTGCTTTCACTTTCCGTTGTGACTCCGCTGACAAGGGTACCGCTGTGTGCTCCAGCTCTAGCTCTGCCACTGCGGCTTCAGGGGGGTTCCCCCTCCTGAGCCAGAAGAGGACTCGGGATTTAAGAGGACATGAACCCCTACACCCCATGTCCAGTGAAATCCTGCAAGCCAGCGCTGCCTCAGACTGTGAGCAGAGGGCCCAGAGCGAGAATACTGCAGACTGTATGGAGAAGGAAAGAGCAGACAAGAGAAAGGCCCCAGGGTCCCAGCAGGCCAAGGAGAGGGAGGTGCACCAGGCCATGATGGGGCTTCTTCGGCAGCAAACACAGATGCTGCAGACTCTCGTGGACCTACAGGTTCAACAAGCCCGGGCTCGCCTCCCTTTGCAATCCATGGAGAACTCCACGGCAGCACCTCCCTACAGCCCTCTTAACAGTCCATGTCGCATGGGGGCGCAGCCCTGCCTGCACCCCTACACCCCGAGGGGCAGCCAGGAGCAGCCCAGCTTCCTGTACACTGACAGGAGAGAGCCAGGGCTGTGGTATGGGCACCCAAAATGGGCCGAACTGGACAAGAATGTTCTTTCCCCTTGTTTCCTTCTGTTCCTTTCTTTCTGAACTTTCTAGCGTATCAGTTTTTAATTATCAGAGGGGGAGCCGTGTTAGTCTGGTTCTGTAGAAGCAGCAAAGACTCCTGTGGCACCTTATAGACTAACAGATGATGTTTTGTTTTTAGTAGCCTGAGTGGGTGAACACCCACTTCTTCAAGCATGCAGTGGAAAAGCAGGGGCAGGTGTGTATATATATAAAAGCAAAAAGCAAGCTAGAGATAACGAGTTAGATCAATCAGGGAGGATGGGGCCTGTTCCAGCAGTTGAGGTGTGTGCAAGCCAAGCCATTCACAGTCTTTTTTTAGTTCCTAAACTGATGGTGTTAAAATTGCAGATGAAACTGAGCTCAGCAGTTTCTCTCTTTGAGTCTGAAGTTTTTTTTTTTTTGGATTTGGCCACCCTAAAGATCTGCTATTGTGTGGCCAGGGAGGTTGAAGTGTCTCCTACAGGTTTTTGTATATTGCCATTCCTAATATCTGATTTGTGTCCATTTATCCTTTTCCTTAGAGACTGTCCAGTTTGGCCGATGTACATAGCAGAGGGGCATTGCTGGCATATGATGGCATATAATTGCACACCGTCGCCATGCTCCGCTTTGGGCACCAAGAGAACCTGGTTTGGGACAATCATTTATCTTTATTTAGCCACACATGCTACGGAAGGCCAGCGCTACTGAAATGCCCCCGACTTGTTATCGTCCTGGGCACCAGAATTCTTGGGCTCAGCCACGCACAGTGTGACAATGATAAAGGTACAGCACGCAGCGCCCAATTCACAGGTACACTGACAAGCTGTTCTCATCAGAAATGGTCCCCAGCCCCAGCACGTAAGGGCCAGGTGGAGCACTGGCCCCCACACCACATTGTCGGGATCACGGGCAAAGGGCTCTTTCAAGGCCTCCCGCAACCACATGAGCTCTTCTCACAGTCCTTCTGTCTGTCTGGTCAAACTCAGGAGACAGTCACTCCCCCTCCACGCTAGCAGCAGCTTTTCCCCCAGTGCCTCACTGGTATTCTGCAGGACACAACAGGGGATGTTTTTCTCACTGAGATCTAATCCCGTGAGCAACCACCACCAGCGTCTCTTCACTTGACCAAAAGCATATTCCACGGGCACATCTTTCCTTGGTGCTGTCCAGGTGGCTGGTGTACAGCTTCATGAGCCACAGGAGTAAGGGGTGGGCTGGGCCCCCCAGGATCCCTACTGGCATTTCAGCATCGCCAATGATGATCCACTGATTGGGAAATAAAGTCCCTGCTTGCAACTCTCTGAGCAGTCCTATGTTCTAAAGATGGGAGCGTCCGGACCAGTGAACACTGACGTCAGTGAAGCGTCCCCAGTGATGCACCAGCATTGCATAAACACAGAAAAGCCCATTCTGCTGATGTGCTCTATGGCAAGGTGGTCTGGGGCTAAAATAGAGCTATACGTGCTGTCTGTTGCTCTACCGCTGTTCGGGAACCCCACAGCTGCAAATCCATCCACTATGTCCTACACGCCGCCGAGAGTCACAGTCCTGCATAACAGGAGACGATTAATGGCCCTGCAGGCTTGAATAATAACGGCCTGTGCTGTGCATTTTCCAATTGCAAACTGCTTTCCCACTGACCAGTAGGAGTGGGGCATTGCAAGCTTTCACAGTGCAATCGCCACTCACTTCTCTGCTGTCAGTGCAGCTCTCGCTCTGGTGTCCCTGGGCTGGCGGCCTGGGGTGAGCTCGGCACACAGATCCAGGACTGCGCCAATGCTCGTCGTCCCAAACCTGCACCGCAGTGCGATCCCACCGGTCACTGCTCATTTCTCAGCCCAGGAGCGGCACTCCACCGTCTGCAGCTGTCTTGTGAGACCACCAACAACCTTGAATTGGTTTTTGGACGTCCCATGGCAATCTGTCCTCCATGAAATCGTCACATTCCCTGTTGATGCGGTTCTTCCTGCAGCTCTGCAAACACCAGAGGCTCGTATGTCCCATGTTCGCAACGCGTCTGACGAGCGCAGAGCGGTGCAGGCTCCAGGCTCCTGTCAGATCCAGCAGACTGTGAAGTGCTGGGCAGGTCTGCAGGACTTTTGAAAAAGGTGCAAAACGTACAGCCTAGGGATGGCATTTAGGAGGCTGTTGCGTGCTGGGGACTTGCTGCCTCACTCCCTGTCACCCCTGCACAAGTCGTCTCTGCCCCATGTCGCATCACCAGCATTTGCCAAAAGCCAACGTGCCGGATGATGTGAGTTCACGCTGGACACCTACCCATGGAGCACCGCCCTGATCATGGCCACAAGCACAGCGCGAGGACCCCAGCAGGCATGTGCACAAGCCAGGTATTAACTGCAGTGGCTTCATGCCAGCGTCCTGGGCACCGGCCGAGGTCTGTAGCATAGACATGGCCTGAGGAGGCTCCTGCAGGGCCCTGAGTCAGCAGTTGGGGGAAGGACGCACTCCAGATGGGAGGTGCTGGGGGGCAGGACTGTGCCCGGCTGCAGCTGGGAGCTGGGCTGCCTGAGTGGGCGACTGCTATTTGAGTTGATCATGAGAGAGACGCTGAGCTCGGGCTGGAGGGGCAGGGGCAATTGGATCCTAGGCGGGGAATGCTTCATTTTCTCTGGACTGGGTGGTGCTCGTTTAAGAAGCCCTGAGAAGGGGAAAGCAGAGCCTGAGCACTGCAGAGGTGCCCCGGGCACCAGGGGGTGCTCTGGAGGCAGCTATTATAGCGCCTCAGAGGGAGACAGGGATCGTGTGCACCCAAAGGCCCTGCTTTGGAGTCTTGGAGGCTGCCTGGGGGCTGACACGGGACAGGCCCCAGCCCCGAGCCCCAGCCCCGGGGGGTACCTGGAAGGCCTGACGCAGGCCCACGTCCTGACTCTGTTTGTTCTGCCAGGGTTTCAAGGCGTCGCGGGTGGCACTGGCGCGCAGGCTCTCCCCAAACACGTCCACATAGAAGAAGACGTAGTCGCCGTTGGTCAGGCTCTCCCGCTGGGCCAGCCTCATAATCTGGTGCAGCATCTCCAGAGGGCCGCAGATGTAGATGACTGTGGGGGGAAACACAGGGGAGGCATCAGTCACTGTGGGCAAGAGATGGGAGGGAAGGGGCGGTGTCAGTTTGCTGCAGAGCAGAGACAGGCGGAGGAGGGGGGACGGGAGGTGTTAGTCATTGGGGGCAGAGACAGGCGAAGAGCTGACGGGGACAGAATGGTGTCAGTCGCGGGGCAGAGACAGGCAGAGAATGGGGATGATGAGGTGTCAGTCACTGCAGAGACAGGCAGAGGAGGGGGGACAGGCAGTGTCAGTCGCTGCGGGCCAGAGACAGGCAGAGAATGGGGGTGTCTCGGAGTCCCCGGGCGATGCTCTGGAACTGCTCCCCACCAAGCCAGGCAGGACTCTGGGGAGCCTCCTCTCCCTTGGAGCAGACTGTCTGCAGGGCAAGAAGCTCCCACGGCTTCACCTCCTGGGTCTCTCCTTGGAGCATTCAGCATCCTCTGCCCCTCCGTGCGCTTCCCCCAGCGAGTCCGCCCAGGCGGGTCCTGGGGAAGCCACAGGGTCCTGCCCCCCCCTTCGCAGTCAGACGTGACTCTCAGCCAGCCAGTAACACAGAGGTTTATTCGATGACAGGAACAGGGTCTAACACAGAGCTTGTAGGTACAGAGAACAGGACCCCCTTTACCCAGAGAGGCCACAGCCCTGTTGGGAGGCCCAAGCCCTGTCAGGCCTCCCCTCCAATTCCCAGCCAGCTTCCAAAACTACCAAACCCCCTCCAGCCCCTCCTCTCTGGGCTTTGTCTCTTTCCGGGGCCAGGAGGTCACCTGATCTCTTTGTTCTCCCCCACCTTTAGCATCCCCTTGCAGGGGGGAAGGGCCCAGGCCATTAGTTGCCAGGCGACAGAGGGTCGGCCATAACTTAGGCACCCACACAGTATTCAGAGGAAACATTAAAACCAGTTGTCACAGGGGGTGATGTGGTGTCAATCGCTGCGGGGCAGAGACAGGCAGAGAATGGGGGTGATGTGGTGTCAATCGCTGCAGGGCAGAGACAGGCAGAGGTGGGGGGACAGGCAGTGTCAGTCACTGTAGGGCAGAGACAGGCAGAGAATGGGGGTGATGTGGTGTCAATCGCTGTGGGGCAGAGACAGGCAGAGAATGAGGGTGATGTGGTGTCAGTCACTGCAGAGCAGAGACAGGCAGAGGTGGGGGGACAGGCAGTGTCAGTCGATGTAGGGCAGAGACAGGCAGAGAATGGGGGTGATGTGGTGTCAATCGCTGCAGGGCAGAGACAGGCAGAGAATGGGGGTGTTGTGGTGTCAATCACTGCAGGGCAGAGACAGGCAGAGAATGGGGGTGTTGTGGTGTCAGTCGCTGCAGGGCAGACAGGCAGAGAATGGGGGTGATGTGGTGTCAGTCACTGCAGAGCAGAGACAGGCGGGGGGACAGGCAGTGTCAGTTGCTGCAGGGCAGAGAATGGGGGTGATGTGGTGTCAATCGCTGTGGGGCAGAGACAGGCAGAGAATGGGGGTGATGTGGTATCAGTCACTGCAGAGCAGAGACAGGCAGAGGTGGGGGGACAGGCAGTGTCAGTCGCTGTAGGGCAGAGACAGGCAGAGAATGGGGGTGTTGTGGTATCAATCACTGCAGGGCAGAGACAGGCAGAGAATGGGGGTGATGTGGTGTCAGTCACTGCAGAGCAGAGACAGGCGGGGGGACAGGCAGTGTCAGTCGCTGCAGGACAGACAGGCAGAGAATGGGGGTGATGTGGTGTCAATCGCTGTGGGGCAGAGACAGGTGGCGAGTGTACGTGTCAGTCACATCTCACTGCACAAACACATGCCCGTGCTCACACCCGCAGGCCTGGGCTCTGCCGCGGCTGGCTAGCTGGGATCTGCCGGGCGGCTGAGGGCTGTGAGCCCCCTGGGAACACGCCACGCTGTCCCAGGCAGGAAAAGCTGGGAGTCTGCACAGAGCTGGGGGGACTGGCCCCAGGGTGATGCAGGGCCCAGAGCCCCGACGGCCCAGCCCCGACGGAAGGGCAGCGCACGAGGCTCGGGGCCGATGCAGGACTCACACCACGCCAGCAGAGGAATGTACCCAGAGCCCACCCCCACCACGTGGATGGGTTTGCAGGCACTGCCAGGCAGGATTGACCCGGCACCCATCAGCCCAGGGCCCCGCCCATGGGCAGTGCTAGATACTCCCGAGGAAGGCACAGCGACCCCGCAGGAACAGGTGTGGGACTATGTACCTGTAGCGGGGTGGTCGCCTGCTCTTCCCTAAAAAGGCTCACAGCAGCCCGGGGAGAGGCTGTGGCAGGGAGGGAAAAGCGGGGCTGACGGGGAAAGCAGCCTCAGCTGGGGGCCATGCCCCAGTCAGGCCGTGGCTGGCTTAATGAGGGCCCGCTGGCCCTTATAAGAGGGCTGGGGCCAGAAGCCAGAGCAGGTCTCTCCTTCTAGCTCTTGAGGGAGAAGGGCCTGGCTGCCTGGGAGTGAGCAGGGCTGGGGGAAGGCCAGAGGCGCTGGGGAGCTCTGGCCTGGAAACCCCCCCATGCTGAGGCCTTGTTAAAGGCCAAGAACAGGTACTGGGGGTGCAGGGGGCAGCCCAAGGGAGGCAGAGGCAGCAGGTCCAACCCCCCTTGCTGGTGATGAGTGGCTGACACTGCAGTCTGCCCCAGGGAACGGGGGCTAGGTGGTGACTGGCAGTAGCCTGCTACTGAGGTGAGGTGAGGTGGGAATGGGGTGGGGGGGCTCCCTGGGGAGGGGAGACCCAGATTTGCGGGGGGGGATTGCCAGGGGGCAGCACCCTGGCCTGAAAGGGGTACTGGGGTCCACGAGGGACTTGGGCCCAGCGGGTGCTCTGGAGCTGGAAACACTAATTCCCAGGATGACCAGCAGGAGGTGCTGCAGGGGTGAGTCTCGCACCTTGGCAGTACCCCACATCAGGTCCCATCCTGGTCTCTAATAGTTAGAGATTGTTCTCCGGGTTTGAGGCAAAGTTTAATCTCCCTGCCAGAACTGTTAGCATTAACTGCACCTTGAATATTGCTGTAATGCTCAGGAAGGGCCAATCCCCTTTGAAACTTGTTAAAAGTTTGGCCTCAATGAAATCCTGTGGCAGTGAGTTCCACAGGCAAATTACACACCATGTGAAAAAGTTTCATTTGATCTGTTTTCAATTTCCCTCCTTTCAGTCTCACTGGGCGTTCCCCCTTGGGCGGGCGGGGGGGATGGGGACAAGGAAAGTTCCCAATCTACCTATTTAAGGTGACTACACCCCAACAAAAACCCCTCAATGCTCCATCATCTCCATCTGGATGGCACTTCTGTGCACCAACTCTCCCCCTCAACAAGTCACCCCCCTGGAACAGCACCTCAATCCCCCCACGAGTCACCCTCCCGAGACGGCCCCTCTACATCCCAAACCCACAATAAGTGTTTCCCCCGTGACAGCTCCTCCACGCCCCAGTCCCCTACAACAGAATCACCCCTCTGGGATGGCCCCTCCACATGGCCTAGGGTTGCCAGGTGCCCCTTTTTTCAACTGGAAAGTTTGGTCAAAAAGGGCACCTGACAGTGTCCAGTCAGAACACTGACCGGACACCCAAAGTCTGGCTGCTGCCTGCAGGAGCACTGGGACAGCTGGGACCAGGCAGGTACCTGGGCAGGGAGGTGCTGTGAGGGGATTGGGCACAGAGCTGGCAGCAAGTGACTGTTTCCCCCACACACACACACTTTGCTTCTCCCAGCGTGTGCCTGCGCCAGAGTCTCCATTGCCGTCTCCTCTGCTCCAGCAGCAGCGCCAGGGATGGGCAGCCCAGGCCCTCCCCCCCGCTCCTGCCCAGCTGCCCTCCCCAAATCCCCCCCTCTGCTGCGCCACAGCCAGCTTCCCCCTGGCACGGGTGAGTAGCCAGGCCCGCTCCTGCCCAGCTGCCCTCCCCAAATCCACCCCTCTGCTGCGCCACGGCCAGCTTCCCCCTGGCATGGGTGAGTAGCCAGGCCCGCTCCTGCCCAGCTGCCCTCCCCAAATCCCCCCCTCTGCTGCGCCACAGCCAGCTTCCCCCTGGCACGGGTGAGTAGCCAGGCCCGCTCCTGCCCAGCTGCCCTCCCCAACCCCCACCTATCTGTGCCTCTGCTGCGCCACGGCCAGCTTCCCCCTGGCACGGGTGAATAGCCAGGGCAGGGTGCCCCCCATCTGTGCACCTGCTGTGCTCCCTGCCCAGGACAGCCCACCTGCCCCTTGGCAGTGTGTCACCTCACTGCCGACTCCCCTGCACACACAGCCTGGAGCTGCCGTGTCCCCAGCCAGCCCGAGGCTGCAAAACCCCTGTGTGCCCCACTCCCGCAATGGGGCTACCTTGGCTCTGAGCCTCATCCCCCTTCCCAGGCATGCACCCTGCCCATGCAGTCCTCCCCCCTCCCTGCACAGGACTAGAGCCAGCTCCCCTGCCACTCATTCCCCAGGAGGAACACAGATACCACAATGGACGCCCCCCCCCCCATCCCAACCCCCTGGAATTACTCCGTTCTGCAGCCTCACCTCTGGTGTGTATGGCGGGGGAGGGGGTCTCTGTGTCAGTACTGGAGTTTATTTAATGGTCTTTGACTTTTTAGGAACCTTTTTTGGGGAGGGCACTGGAGGTTCAGCTCAGTAGAGTCAGTGTCTCTCCTCCTCCCCACATGCTTCCCTCAATGCTGCGTCTTAAAGAGGGTCCTAAATACCCGCTACCTCCTTGGGGTTATTCCAGGACTTGCCTCACTGAGCTGTGGACCTTTTCTCTGTGCAGCGCAGAGATCATACATGGAGCTACACCTATTGCACAGAGCTGGAAGGGATCCCGCAGGGTCATTGGGTCCAGCCCTGGCCTTCACTAGCAGGACCAAGTGCTGCGTTTGCCCCAGCTCCCTAAGTGGCCCCTCAAGGGCTGAACTCACAACCCTGGGTTTAGCAGGCCAATGCTCAAACCCCTGAGCTCTCCCTCCCCCATCTCTGGGGAGAGGAACGTGTCACCTGATCTCAATGTGATCTTGGCAAAGGTGGGGCTCGGGTGCTGGCTCTTCTGACAGAGGAGGGGCAAGAATGAACTTCTCAGCCAAACTGAAAATGCAGCCAGCTAAAGTCCATGGTTTGCTTTCATTGTACAGAGGGGAATCAGAGCAGGGTTCTGCTGCTGAAATGCATTTGCTGTGTTCATATTTCATGGTGCACAGTCCTTGTGTAGTAACTATCTGTATCCCAACGGCTCTCTGCTGACGGGTTGTTATGGCAGCAGTCTCATCCCTCTTTTCCACAGCATCTCTGGCTCGGCGCGGCAGGGATGCAGGTAATGGTACTTACTGCAGCAGGAGTGAGCAACTCCTTGACACTTTCCAGAGTCCCTGACAAATACAAGAGAAGTATTGCAGCAAAGCTTCACCGCCCCCGCTCCTCAGAACACATGATAAGGGTTCAGATTGAAAGAGGGGGTAGGAAACATGCGATTTCCTGCCGTAATTCCTGCTTTGGGGTTTGGGTGTTTTTGTTTGGATTGGAGGGGAGAGGAGTGAGCGGGGGCAGGGCCTCAGCAGAGGGGCCAGAGCAGGGTGTCTGGTTTTCAGAAACTGGAAAGTTGGCAACCCCGTCACACCCCAACCCCCCAATGCGTCTGTGACGAAGTGGGACTGGTCTTAATGTTTTCTCTGAATACGGCATTGGTGCCTCAGTTTCCCCCACGTACCTTGGTGGGACAAGGGTGTGATATCATTGCAGAGGCCCCTAGAGGGCAAGTGTGACACCAACTGGCTGCCAGGGACAGAGAAGGCCGGAGCCAGCCCCTGCACGAATCAGCTGGAGATGCTGGAGAACAAAGAGGTGGAGGCCAGGTGAGGTGACCTGCTGTTTGCTGGGAAAGAGACAAAGGCCAGAGGGGGGCAGCTGGGCCTGGCAGAGGCTGGGCCGGTCAGTCTCCTGTTTTGGGACTCGGAGGTGGGGATGGGGGGAGGGAGCCCTAGGTCCCCCCAAGATGGACTTTGCTGAATGTTCCTGAGCTAACGAGCTTTGCTCTACGCTGGGGTCCCGACGACTAATAACGCGTCTGTGTCACACGCTGGCTGGGGCACTGCTGGCTGCGGAGTGGGGGGCAGGGCCCTGTGGGGACGTGAGGCTCCCCAGGGGTCCCGCCCAGGGGGACTCGCTGCGGGGAGCTCCCGGGGTGAGCAGGGGGCCGAACGCTCCGAGATCAGATCCAGGAGGTGCCGAAGCCGAGCAGGCTCCTTGCCCTGGTGACAGATGCCCTGAGAGGAGACGCTGCCCCAGAGTCCTGGCTGGCTTCCTCCGGAGCCGTTCCCGCTGTGACTCTGGGACAGTCACCCCCCGGGACAGCCCCCCCATCCCCCTGTACCCCTCCAACAAGAGTCACCCTCCTGGGACACCCCCCCAGAGAGTCACTCCCCGGAAGGCCCCTCCACCCCAACCCCCCCAACGAGCGTCACCCTGTGGGGACAGCCCCCCCCCCCCGCCTCCCCTCTCTCCACCCCCCCAGGAGTCACCACTCCAGCCGGGGGTCGTTGCCAATGCCTTCCCAGCAGCCTCTGGCTGGCTGAGCCAGGCCTTCCCCAGCTAATCCACTCAGCGCACAGGGACTAGCCGGCTCCACCCCAGCCCCCGGCCCCATTAGCTGGTTCCCCAGAGAGCCGGTGGCTCCCAGCTGCCTGCCCTGACAGCTGCCTGTGCAGGGCACGCAGGCAGAGGCAGCCAAGGGGGCTTTGCTGGCTCCCAGCTGCTGCTGCCTGGGCCCAGAGATCGGACTTAGGGTCAGCGACTGTTCAGGGGGAGCAAACTGAGCCCTGCCGAGAGCACTAGCTTGGTGTCCCCTCCCCAGTCCAGCCCCTCTCCTGGCACTGGCAGCCTAGGACAGGGGGGGCCAACCAGAGCTGAGCAGGAGCCAGAATTTACCAAAGTACATTGCCAAAGAGCCGCAGTAATACGTCAGCAGCCCCTCACCCTGCTCCCCACACCCTGCTCCCCACACCCTGCTCCCAGATCCTCCCACCACCAGCAGCCCCCATCAGCTCCCCACACCCTGCTCCCCTCACCCTGCTCCCAGATCCTCCCACCACCAGCAGCCCCCCATCAGCTCCCCACACCCTGCTCCCCTCACCCTGCTCCCAGATCCTCCCACCACCAGCAGCCCCTCACCCTGCTCCCCTCACCCTGCTCCCCACACCCTGCTCCCCACACCCTGCTCCCAGATCCTCCCACCACCAGCAGCCCCCCATCAGCTCCCCACACCCTGCTCCCAGATCCTCCCACCACCAGCAGCCCCACCGATCAGCTGTGTCATGGTGTGCAGGAGGCTCCTGCGGGGGAGGAGCGAGGGCTCAGCAGGCTCAGGGGAGGGGGCAGGGCCTGTGGCAGAGCCAGGGGCTGAGCAGGGAGCTCCCCTCCGGCACATTGGAAAGTTGGCACCTGTAGCTCCAGCCCCGGAGTCGGTGCCTGTACAAGGAGCCGCATATTAACTTCTGAAGAGCCTAGGGCGCCCCAGGGCCAGATCTCCCCAGCTCTCCAGGGCTGTCTGCAGCCAGGAGCTGGGGGCACCTCCCTCGACCCCCAATGCTCGGTGCTCCCAGTGCTCATTCGCTGTATGCGGTGCCTGCTCAGCAGGGCAGCACAGGAGCCCTGGATGCTCGGGAACACAGGCTGTGCCAGGCCTGGGACGCCTCAGCCAGCCAGTGCCTGAAGCTCTAGCCCAGGGGTTTGCAACCTGTTTCTTTCCGAGGCCCCCCCAACATGCGATACAAACTGCCCAGCCCGCCTAAGGCACAACTGCTAAATGCCAGGGCCGGCATTGGGGGGTACCAAGCAGGGCAACTGCCTGGGGCCCCTGCAAAGCTGAGTTGCTCGGGGTTCGGCTTTAGCCCTGGGTGGCAGGGCTCAGGCTTTGCGGTGCAAGGATATTTTGCACCCCAGGCGAAACTTCCACCTTGGCGCACCCCGACCGCCGCCACCACCTCAAAACTAGTAACCTTGGCATTATAAACAGCCTGTCAGAAGGGGGAAGGGCTTTGTGATGTTTCTTTTTTACCTCTAAGGCGTTTCAGTTGTTTGCCATTGCCTCTGATGGTGTCCCAGTCAAAGTCCTACTACTGGGCAGAGCTAAACAGCTGAGCCTTGCACTGCATCCCCAGCCAGGATAGGCAGGGTGACAAAGCCCCCTTGCCCCACAGGGCCGTTATCCCCTGGTGACGAACTTCTACACCGAGTCTATAAAGCACTTTGAAGGTAAATACATTATTCCTTCACTATTACCCATGCACACATCTCACAAAGATTCTCACTCTTGACAAGTTACCAGCCTTGTGTAGATCCCTTCCACGTTCCTCTTGGTGGGCAAGTGCCCTGTAAGACTCGTGTGGGGTGCAGTGAGTTTGTCAGGCCTGTGGTGACAGCTGTTTGTGAAGATCAGGGGGCCCTTTGCCAAGGGTGCTGGTGTCCCAGTGAGCTTGGGGTGGCTGGCAGTATGGGGCAGGGCACTGAGGCCGGTGGGGCAGGTAACACTCACTGGGCTGGGGGGCAGGTGGTGCTGGGATGGAGCAGGGGCAGGTATCTGTCAGTCTCCAGCACTCGGGCCGTGCCAGCAGCCTCTTCACCTCGGAGTCTCCCCTGCCTGCCCGGGGGCCGCTCCTCCTCTTAGGCTCCCTGGCCGCGGCTGCTGCGGCCACCCGGGAGGACACAGCGGGGGGCGCCGCCGCGGAGGAGACGCAAGGGGCTCGGCTGGGGCCCGCCACCTGCCAGCCGAGAGCAGCAGGAACCGGGCGCTGCTCGGCGGGAGCCGGGTGGCCTGAGCCCAGGGCAGCGGCAGCAGGGGCAGGCGGGGAGCGTAGCTGCCACGGGGCAGGAGAGGCCGCGCTGCTGCTGCGGTTTCCCGCCTACAGCCGCCCCTTGCGCCACATGGCAGCCAGCGGCCCCCGGGTAAGCGGGGGAGACTCCGAGGTGAACAGGCTGCTGGCGCGGCCCGAGCGCCGGAGACTGACAGGTACCTGCCCCTAAGCAATAGTCTAAAAACAAATTGGGGGCCCCCCTTTTCGGTGCCCCCAAATCTTGGCCCCCCAGGCGGCCGCCTAGTTGGCCTAGTGGTTACAGCAACCCTGCTTGAGCCCCAGTGAGTCTAACACAGGCTCTGCTCTCTGGTTTCTCTGGCCAGCCCCCCAGGCCGAGAAGTGCTGCTCCAGAGGAAGGCACAACCCGCCGCACCAGGCCCCTGCCCGCCTGCCCCAGTGCTGTGTGGCTCACGCGCTGCAGCGCTGCCAAGACTGGTCAGACTAGTGCCAGTAGCGGAGGCGAAGGGGCTGGTGCCCGGTCAGGGCCGCTGCCCTTCCTGGGCGGGGCCAGCCAAGACGGCGCTACCCCTGCCCTGCTGCGCTCAGCGGCCCCCACCGCCTGCCGGGGAACCTCCCTGCAGAGACAGACCCACATCTGTCCCCTGCTCCCCAGACTGCGTCCCAGCTCTGCACACGGCGCCGGGATGGGCCCAGCTCGGGGACCCGCTCCCCGGAGGATGGGGACACTGGAGAACTCGGCCTGTTGGTGAGAGCGCTGAAGGGACGGCTCAGCGGCGATGTCCCCCCGACCTGTCAGCCCCTCGGCGGGGCAGCGCACTCAGGGCAGTGAGCCGGCAGCTGGCACTGGGCAAACCCAGCCAGACGCTTGCCAGTGAGGGACACGATGCCTGGGCAGAGCTGCCCTGGAGACGGGGGGATTCTCCATCCCTCGGGCCCTTGCACCCAGATGGGGCATCTCTTCCTGCAGCCGGGCTCTGGCTCCCTGCGGCTCAGGGGTGTCTCTGGCCAGGGGATGCTGGAGCTCGGGCAGCCCCTGATGGTCAGACTGGTCCCTAGGATGCTGGCTCCAGTGACCCCCCCCCACGCTACATTCGGGGCAGCCCTGGACCGAGTCCAATGACTCCAAGGGCAGCGGGACCCCTGTGCCCACCCAGTCTGACCCCGGTAGGACACGGGCCAGAGACACCAGGAGCAGATCTCTTAGCAACCAGCCCCGCCCTGAGTGAAAAATGGTCACTGGGGGAGAACCCACCTCGGACACTCGTCCCCGCGGTTCGTTCCCCTCCCCCCGCCCACCTCCTCTCTCTCCCCACACCGGGACCAGAGCTTATGGCCCTGCCTGTCCCCCCTTTGCTGAGCACCTATGGAGAATGAAAGTGCCATTTCTAGGGTGGCCAGCAGGGGGTTGATCCCCAGGGTGGGGGGCGAGGGGGACTCCCTGCAGAGACTTGTGTGATCTTGCAGGCAAAAAAAAAACATACATCAAAGTGACCCACAGCTAGCCAGCCCCCCACCAGCTAGCCAGCCCTCCCGCCCATGCCTCCAGCCAGTCCCCCTGTGCACCCCCAGCCGGCCAGCCCCTCCCGCCCCTATGCCCACAGCCAGGCCCCCCACATGTCCCCAGCCAGCCAGCCCCCCACCAGCTAGCCAGCCCTCCCACCCATGCCTCCAGCCAGTCCCCCTGTGCACCCCGGCCAGCCAGCCCCTCCCCATACGCCCACAGCCAGCCCCCCACCAGCTAGCCAGCCCGCCCGCCCAAGCCGCCAGCCCGTCCCCTGTGCACCCCAGCCGGCCAGCCCCTCCCGCCCCTATGCCCACAGCCAGGCCCCCACACGTCCCCAGCCAGCCAGCCCCCCACCAGCTAGCCAGCCCTCCCGCCCATGCCTCCAGCCAGTCCCCCTGTGCACCCCCGGCCGGCCAGCCCCTCCCGCCCCTATGCCCACAGCCAGGCCCCCACCAGCTAGCCAGCCCTCCCACCCATGCCTCCAGCCAGTCCCCTGTGCACCCCGCCAGCCAGTCCCTCCCCATATGCCCACAGCCAGGCCCCCACATGTCCCCAGCCAGCCAGCCCCACCAGCTAGCCAGCCCTCCCACCCATGCCTCCAGCCAGTCCCCTGTGCACCCCGGCCAGCCAGTCCCTCCCCATATGCCCACAGCCAGGCTCCCCACGTCCCCAGCCAGCCCCCACCCTCTAGCTAGCTCCCATAGAATCCTAGCCAGCCCCACAGACATCATCAGGAGACCCTGTGCCAGCCCCACCCCACGCAGACCTCCAGCCAAATGCCTTCGCCAGCCCCATGCTGAGCATCCCCACCCCTTGCAGGCCTTCAGCCAGCCCCATGTACCAGGCCAACCCCAGCAAGTGCTTCAGTAGCAAACTGGGGACCTGCCCTTTTGCACTGCTCCAGCTTCGCACCTGCCCCTCCTCACCCCCATCTCCTGCTCTGGCATCTCCAGAACTCAGCCCCCCAGAGCCCTGCCCCCATTCCTCTCTATCCCCTGGCCTAGCCCTTCTGCCCCTGGCACAGCCCGGGGACCCACAGCGTGAGCAGCCGCCCAGCGAGGCACCGACAGAGCCCAGGGCCTGCCTTTGATGGGGGACGGGCTTCGAAACAGGTCCCAGCTGCTCTGCAGGCCCCTCTGTGTGGGGCAGAAAAGTGCTGGGGGAGCCTGCTCTGAGCTGTCCCCTTTGCTCATCCCCGGCCCTGGGTCCAGGAGCCCCTGACACCCACATGGGGCAGAGTCTGGCGCAGCCGGGGAATCCTTGGCCAAAGCCACCAGGCTCCAAGCGGGGTGAAAACATGTTTGGGTTTGCGGCGGAGGCAGGAATGTGCAGGTCCCTGGATTCCTGCCCCTAGCGCCGCCCCGGCGCTAATTGGAAACAGAGCAGCTGCCCTGCCGGCGCCTCCACGGACAGGAACGGGACGCCCAGGCTGTCTCCCCGGCCAGGCCAGAGCCCTGCTCAGCACCCCAGCCGCCAGCACTGCCCCAGGGCGCCCCCGGCCTGCCAGCTGAAATCCCCTCCCCAAGGGGGTCCCTTGCCCCAGCAGGGGGGCAGAGGCCGGGGAGCAGCCCGGGCCTCCCCCAGCAGCTAGCAGGCCGGGGGATTGAGCAAGCCGGGGGAGGAGGCTGCAGCAGGAATGTCACACGGTGCTGCAGGCCAACCCCTTGCACACAGGCATGCCCACGCCCTGCCGTGGGGGGAGCAGGGCAGCAAGGCCAGGCGCAGCGGGACGGGGGAGACGCCAGGCTCTGGGACAGACCTGGCGCTGGAAGGAGCCAGGAGGGCGCAGGGCCCTGGTGCCAGTATCGCTCCCAGGCAGGGAACCGCCCACGTTCTGTCTCAGCCCAGCACTTCTCCGGTTGATCTCAGGCCTTTAGCCCAAGCTGAGGCCTGCTGGGCCCGAGCACGGTGCTCAGGACACTCACCGGGGGCGTGGGAGACGCTGGGCACCCACAGCACGATGAACAGAGGAGCCCTGGCTGGGGGTGTCTCCCCACCCTGAGCACTCGCTGCCACCATCCCTGGAGCAGGGACTTAGCCTGGGTCTCCAGCACCTACCAAGTGCCCTGGCCACTGGACCACCCCCAGTGCCCTTCCTCTGCCCTAGCCCAACGACTGCCCACCGTCAGTCACACAGCCCTGGCACTGACCCCTCCCTGAGCTGGGCAGGGGGCCCTGAGGGCCCAGCATTCAGACCCTCCGCTGGGCTCAGGGGCTGGGTCCCCTCATGCTCTCAGCCCCCCAAGGGCCAGGTCACTGCAGCTCCTAACTCTCAGCAGCAAACACTGCGTCTCTAGCCTGGGCCTGGCACCTGCCTGCTCCCAGCATGAGTGTGGGGCAGCACAGAGGGCGCCCCAGGCCCAGCACCTGGGGCAGGAGCCAGCACGAAGCACCGACTGCCCCATGCCCCACTCCTGCTGTGGCCAGGCTTCCATGGGATCAGAGCCGAGTGCCCACCAGCCACGCCGGCTCCAGCATGCCAGACTCCCTGCCCTTCTTAATGACACAGCATCTCAGGATCCATTAGCCAGCAGCCGAGCAGCTGCCTCCGGAATCAATAACCCCTTCTCATCAATAATGAACCAGCCTCAGGCTGCCCTTGGGCTCCAGCTGCTCCGTAATCCTCTCCATTTCCTCCTGCTCCCGATATAGCTGCTCTCCCAGGGCCACCTCCCGGGCGGGCCGGCAGCTTTATCAATCCATCAGCAGGCTGGCGCAGCCCCCCGCCCCTCCCCCATCACCCGGACCTGGAATCCCAGCTCCGGCCAGCTGCTGGGAAAAGTCACGCACTTGTTTCCAGCTCTGTGCTCTGCTCCCTGGCAGCTGCCCTCCTGGGGACCGTGCTGGGGGCGGAGAAGGTGACACTGCCCAGCCTGGCCCAAAGGGCGCATGCCAGCTTGGAGACTGGCACTGCTCTGCCGCTCCCTGCATGGGCCTTTAGCCCATGGTGCCTTCCCCAGGCTCTGCCCAGGCCACACCCCGCCCCATCATGGCACTAGCATGTCCTTCGCCACTACCGCGCTGTTCCCCTCCCCCGGCCTTGTCTCTTGCTGCATCAGCCTGGGCAGCACCCGGCCCGACGGGGCCCCCTGATCTCGGCCGGGGTCTGGGCGGCGCCCGGCCCGACGGGGCCCCCTGATCTCGGCCGGGGTCTGGGCAGCGCCCGGCCGACGGGGCCCCTGACCTCGGCCGGGCTCTGGCGGCGCCGGCCGACGGGCCCTGACCTCGGCGGGCTCTGGGCGGCGCCGGCCCGACGGGGCCCCCTGATCTTGGCTGGGCTCGGGGCGGCGCCCAGCCCGCCGGGGCCCCCGACCTCGGCCGGGCTCTGGGCGGCGCCCGGCCCGACGGGGCCCCCGGACCTCGGCCGGGGTCTGGGCGGCGCCCGGCCCGACGGGGCCCCCGGATCTCGGCCGGGCTCTGGGCGGCGCCCGGCCCGACGGGGCCCCCGGATCTCGGCCGGGCTCTGGGCGGCGCCCGGCCAGCGGGGCCCCGGACCTCGGCCGGGCTCTGGGCGGCGCCCGGCCCGACGGGCCCCGGACCTCGGCGGGCTCTGGCGGTGCCGGGCGCCACGGGCCCCCGACCTCGGCCGGGCTCTGGGCGGCGCCCGGCCCGACGGGGCCCCCGGATCTCGGCCGGGGTGTAAGTGCTGCTATCACAAATAATAATAATAAAGTCCCACCCAGTGCCCCGAGCCACACTGCCGGGACGGGACGGGACCAGGGGTGCCCTGGAACAGCCGGGAACCCACACCGGAGCCAGGCCTACAAAGCCTGTGGGGGTCGGGCTGTGCCTGAGGCGGGTGCAGTTCCTGTAGGGCGCAGCCCGGGGGCTCCTGCAGCTCAGTCACGGGCGAGTTCGTTCCCCTCTGGCCGGTCTCACCCCCATGCCTGGGCACAGAGCTCAGCCCGGGAGCCGCTGGGGTCTCTCCTGGCCCCTGCGGGCCCCGCCCCACCGCGCCAGCTCCATTTACTCTAAGGCCGGAGCCGCTGCGTCGCGTCCCGTCCCCCCGCAGAGCTGAGCCGCCCTCGCGCACGGACCCTGCCCCGGCTCCCGCTCCGCCCCCCGGGACCGCCGGACGGCCAGAGCGCCGGGGAGGCTGGGTCCGCGCCGGGGCCGAGGAGAGCTGGGCGGCAGGGGGCCGGGCAGGGGCTGTGGGGCACAGTGGCAGGTGCCATGGAGCGGAGGAGACCAAGGCGTGGCTGGGCACCGGGCGGAACCCCGGGCTGGTACCGAGACTCCTCCGGGCGCGGCGATGCCCCCTGCTCCGCCTAAGCTCCTGCGCGGACACTCAGCCCAATTTCCAAAGGGCTGCGCGCGCCCTCAATTCCCACCCAGGGTGCAAAACGGGGGTGCGGACCCCTCGGGAACCGACCCATGAGTGCGCCCGGCCGTCCCGCTGCATTCCGGGACACCTCTGCCGCTGCGCGCCCTGCAGAGACCCCGCGCGCAGCCCCTGCGCTCTGCCCCGCGCCGAGACCCCGCGCACTCACCGCGCCCTGCGCCGCGCCGAGACCCCGCGCACTCACCGCGCCCTGCCCCGCGCAGAGACCCCGCGCGCACTCACCGCGCCCTGCGCCCCGCGCACTCACCGCGCGCGTTGGCCCGCAGGAAGCGCAGGGCCGCCTCGGGGCCGCCCTCCTCGGACGCGTAGTTGCGGTAGCCCACGGTGAGGTTGAGCGCCTCCTGCAGCGCCTGGAACACGCCCTCGATGGTGAAGTAGTAGGGCCGGTCGTCGGTCTTGTGGTCGGCGTAGAGCAGCGCGGCGCGGGCGCTCCAGTTGAAGTGCGCGTGGAGCTGCGAGACGAAGACGCCCAGCTTGTCCGCCGAGGGCCCGGTGCGCACCGTGGTGCCGTAGTGCTCCTGCTTGTGGCCGAAGCCCGTGGCCACGGCCCCGGCCGTGATGAGCGGCAGGCGCCAGTGCGAGGCGAAGCGCCCCACCGAGGCGGCCGAGTAGACGCAGCCCGGCCCGAAGAGCACGTCGGGGTCGTGGTAGAGCTTCAGGTCCACGGCGTTGAGGGGCGCCACGTACTCGGAGCAGGCGCCGTCCAGCTCCGAGCTCCTGAAGTGGAGGCGCAGGGCGAGCGGGCCGGGCAGCAGCGGGGGCTCGCCGCGCTCCAGCGCCTCGAGCGCCAGGCGGATGGCGGGGCCCACGCGCGGCCAGGCCCACGGGTAGCTCACGTTCCGCTCGGGGAGCACCACGGCCAGGCTCAGGCTGCGGTTCGCGCCCTCGGGCTCGGCGCGCCCGGCGGCCCAGAGCGCGGCCAGGAGCAGCAGCGGCAGCGGCGGCGCCGCCATGGGGGCCCGGCCCGGCCCGGCCCCTGCCCTGCCCCGGGAGCCGCCCGGCGCTGTCCCTGCCCCGCTCCGGCCCGCGCGGCGCCTGCTCCTCGCCCGCCGCTCGCTCGCTCCGAATGCGCCGAGCTCCCCAGGAGAGGCGCCTCCTCCCCCGGCCCGGCCCGGCCCCGGCCCCCGCTGCCCTGCGCCTCCCTCCGGACGTGACTGCACAGAGCCCGCCGCTGCGGAGCCGCCCAGCGCCCCCTGCCGCCTCCGCCGCCGCCAGGAGCCGCCCGCCCGCCGGTCCCGGGCCAGGGCCGGGGGGCTCCCGCGGGGCTCGGCACGGGGGCCTGGAAGCGGATCCGCGGCCGGAGCCGGGGGCGGCTGCTCCTCGGCCAGCCCCGCCCCACGCCAGCGCTGAGCTGGGGAGAGCGGCGCCCGGGCCGGGGATCGGGGCCGCCGGCTGCAGCCCGTGGGCGCCTCGCGCGCTGGCCCCACGATCCCGGCCCCAAATCCTGGAGCGCGGCCGGGACGCCCCAGGGCTGCAGCCGGGCAGCAGTCGCGGGGGAGGAAGCCATTCACCACAGGCTCGGCGCTGAAAGCTCCCAGTGCTCCGCCATCCTTAGGGACACGAGTCAACGCCCTGGGAGGTGAACGGGGCGCTCTGTTCTGGGAGCTCAGGGCACCCGGTGCCCAGCAGGACCCCCCTGCGCGACAGGGGTGTGGCAGGAGCTGTGGTCCTAGGGGATGAGCCTCTGCATCAAGCCACCATCACAAGCATCCCCCTCGCGGGCAGCCGGCAACAGAACCATGCCCCCTCCCTGCCCTCCACAGGCCCAGCCGAGCAGCTCCCCAGACCTTCACCAGGCCCTTGGATGGTACTTCCACAGCGGAACTGCAGCCCCCCAGCTGTCAAACCAGCTGCGGGCCCCTGCGCTCCCCGTGCCCCCCTCTAGCGCTGCCCCCAGGTGGGGGAGTCCCCGTGCCAGGTAGCTGTACAGGGCCCTGGCACAGGACTGCAGCCAGAGCATGGGGAGGGTTTATGGAAGTGGCATGGGAGGGGCAGAGGGGCTCTCAGCTGGCAAACTCGTCTGTGGGAGTGGAGCAGGAGGCCTCGTGGTACCATCCGTGCGAGCGCCCGGGAGCGTTGGGGGTGTGGATGGGATGGGGTCCCGCACCCTGCTGCCCTCCCTGGGACAGGCCTGGGCCTACACGCCCAGGGCCGGCCAAGGCGGTTTTCTCAGTAGGCTGCAGCCTGGCAATGTGGCACAATCCCACGCGTGGGCTCCCCGGGCGCTGCTGGCAGGAATTCAGTTGGCTCCATGGTGCAGAGCGAGCTGGGAGCCCAGGCTCAGCACAGCTCCCCGGGGCGACCCCAGACAGTGCACCGGTGTCCTCCGTAGCACCAGTGCGGCAACATCTGGCAGCCTGGGAACCGCAGCTGTGGCTCCGGTCTCCTTACACAGCAGCTGTAGAGTGGGAGGGTGGCGGCGGCTGCAGTGGCCCCTCTGACATGCCAGGCAGGGCTCTTACACCCGTCTGAGCAGCTTGCGGGTGCCCCACTGGTCTCCGCTGAGCTGAGCACTGCTTAGTGCCAGACGTCTCCATGGGAAGTGTTTTATGGGCTCTGTAAAATGTAGGATCTGAGGTTCCAAACAACTGGAGCTGCTTCAGAGCCTGCCCCCCAAATCCCCTCCCAGCCGTCCCTGGCTCCCCCCTCAGACACGCTGCCTTCAGCCGCCTCGGAGCCACCCTCCTGCCCCCCAAATCCTCTCCCAGCCGTCCCTGGCTCCCCCCTCAGACACGCTGCTTTCAGCTGCCTCAGAGCCGCCCTCCTGCCACCCCCATCCCCTCCCAGCCTCGTCCCTGGCTCCCCCTTGGACACGCTGCCTTCAGCCCCCTCGGAGCCTGCCCCCCCAATCCCCTCCCAGCCTCGTCCCTGGCTCCCCCCTCGGACACGCTGCCTTCAGCTGCCTCGGAGCTGCCCTCCTGCCCCCCCCCATCCCCTCCCAGCCTCGTCCCTGGCGAGTTGCCTGTTGGGAGCTGAGCTGTGCCCTGTGGGGCTGAGGTCGCTGCTTGCCACGGTCTCTCTGGGGCTGCCTGACCGGCTCTGCCCTGAGGCCAGCACAAGGAGCCAGCGATCCCAACAGCCCCCACGCTGTACAAATGTGTGCACCTAGACACAGCACCCTGCGAGCCCCCCGCGGCCTCCCTCACAGAGCCAGGGAGCCCCAGATCAGCAAGATGTACTGCGTAAACCCCCCCCACCCCCGCGGCCCTGCCCCGGCCCACTGGCATCCCTCCGCCCCAGGCAGATGCCATGGGAAGGCAGGGAGAGGCTCTCGGGCCGACGAGGCCCACCAGGCTCTGAGGGAAGGGCGCTTGGTCCCCTCCAGAAGCAGGGGTCAGAGCCCGAGCTCAGGTGGGCTCTGCAAGAGTCGCCCAGTGGCAAAGGGCTGGAATGGCCCTGCCCATGGGGGTTGCACCCAAATGCCCTACAGGCAGCACTGCTGCTGGCCCCACCAGCCAGGGCCCAGGGTGCCCGTGGCCACCCTCCTGTCTGGCTGCCGCCTCCTGTTTTCTCCAGGCTGCTGCTGTGAGAGGAAGTGCTGGGCCGGGGGAGCAGGAGTGTCTGGCTGGGGCCTGGAGCCGGGGCCGGTGCCCAGCGCCCGGCCTGGGCCGCGCAGCACAGAGCAGGTTTGCCTGTGTCTGTCTCGCGCTGCAGGCAGCATTCTTCTCATTCCTGGGCAGGCCCCATGGTCCTGCGGGGCCGGCCCTGGAGCAGGGCCTGCTGCACGCAACGCCAGCGCCAGCGCCAGCCCTCGTAAACTCGGCAGCAGATGTGAGAGCCGCTCCCCGCCCGGCCACAGAGGCAGCTTCCCCTGGGGCCCGGGCTGCAGCCTGGAGCAGGGCTGGGGGAAAGAGCCTGGCCTGAGGTGTGGGGGGCACCAATCCCCCGGCCGGTGCCCACTGATCCACGCACAGGGAGCTGGGGAGGGGTTTGGAGCTCCCAGGAGCAGATGGGACCCGGGGAGGGGGGAAGCAGACAGAAGTACAAAGGGCCGAGGATGGGCTGGGCAAACAGGGAGAGAAAAGGGCTCAGAGGCAGAGGTGAGACCTGGCAGGGGCAGTGCCCATCAGGGGGAGCAGTGTCCTGTGGTGTAGGGGCAGGGCCCAGTGGGGGAGGGGGCAGTGGCCTGTGATGTGGGGGGCAGGACCCAGTGGGGGAGGGGGCGGTGGCCGGTGGTATGGGGGGCGGGGCAGGGCCCAGTGGGGGAGGGGGCTGTTGCCTGTGGTTTGGGGGGCGGGGCAGGACCCAGTGAGGGAGGGGGCAGTGGCCTGTGATATGGGGGGGGGGGTCAAGGCCCAGTGGTGTGTGGGGCCCAGTGGAGGTGGAGGCAGTGGCCTGTGGTGGTGGGGGGCAAGGCCTAGGGGGGGATGGGACGGGGCCCAGTAGGGGAGGGTGGGCAGTGGTTTGTGGGTGGGGGAAAACAGTGGGGGTAATTCCCCCCCATCCCTGCCCCCAGGCACAGACACTAAGTGTGAGGGAGGTGGCAGGGCCCTCCGTGGGGTGAGCCCTGGCCCCAGTGGGCACATTCCAACCATGGGCATAGTTAGGGGAGGGTGAGGCGGCATAGTCCCCCCAGACTGCAAGCTTGGGGCAGGTGCAGAATCCCCCCCCCCACACACACAGGGCCCCATTGGCCTGACTGGAGCTGCCCCACCCAAATATACAGCAGAACCTCGGAGTTACAAACTGGCCGGTCAGCCACTCACCCCACTGGAACCGGAAGTACAGTCAGGCAGCAGCAGAGACCAATAAAGAAATAAAATAAATGAAGTGAATCCCGCACAGTTCTGTGTTAAACGTGAACTACTACAAAATAAAGGGTAAGTTTTAAAAAGTTTTGACGGGGAAGGAAACTGATTCTGTGAGTCTTTCATTTAAATTCATATGGGTAAAAGCAGCATTTTCCTTCTGCACAGTAACGTTTCGAAGCTGCAGTAAGTCACTGTTCAGCTGTAACTTTGGAAGGAACCAGGAGGTTTTGTCCGAGTTCCGCCCGTTTCAGGGTTACGAACCCTCCATCCCGGGGGTCGTTATGAGTTCTCCTGTGGACGTCAAACTACGCCTGTGCTTCCCGCGCGCCCCTGGCCGTCACTCGTGGGCCCACACGCGGAGCCCTCAGCTCTGCCCCAGAGCCGCACCCGGGGGCTGCCCCAGAGCCCCCGGCCAGCTATGGGGTGACTTTACTGACATGAGGTGACACCTGGTGGCCAGCAGGGGAAATCCAGGCTCCCTCCAGCTCCCGGGCAGCCGGCCAAGGAGCCAAGCCTGCGGGATGTGGCCCCCAAGGTCACACCGCACGAGCCAGCCCCACAGATCTTCACACGAGGAGCGTGTGGCTTTTGGCCTGGCCTCTGGCTGTTGAGCTCCCACAGCGCCTCTCGGCCTCCGCGCTCCTGCCAGCGACCCACATTTCTGGAGCTGGAACGAGGCGACTGAGATCAAGTTACCGGGAGCTGGATTCAGCACTGGGCTCCCAGCCCCGCTCTGCGCCCCCTCCCAGCAATCAGTTCTGCCCTGTTCTGCTTCCACATCACCTCTACCCCCACCCAGGCCTGCTCCTCACCCTACTCGGCCCCTTCCCAGGCGGGGGCTGCAGGGAGCAACCAGGGCGCTTTCTGTCCCCCCTCCCTCCCCCACAAACTCCTCTGGTTCCGGGGTGGGGGGTGGGTGCAGATGTTTCCCCCCCAGGAGAGGGAGCAGCAGGGAAGCAGCCAAGCAGAGGGGGCTGAGGCTCCCAATGCCCGGCTGGGCTCCAGCCCCCACTGATGCCCTGCGGCGGGGGAGTTGGCAGTGCCAGTACCTAGAGCTGGGACCAGAGACCCGGCCCCACTCCTGAGCTAGCACCAGACTCCTGGCCGCCCTGCCCCGCCCCGCGCCTGCCGCCCGTCCGTCACACAGCACGGGCGCTCAGGGCTGGGGATCGTTCTGGGCCTGGCCCCACGCAGTCGTGGTACAGCCCTGCTGGGGCTGGGCTGTTCTGCAGCAGCACGTCGCACCTGCCCCCAAACTTCCCTCCCGCTCGGGGAGTTGTGCAGACAGGCCACTGCAGCTCTCCGCACAGCCCTGGAGCTGCACAGAGGGCAAGACCCCGGCCTGTCTCTGTAGAGAGCAAACGCCAAGGGAGAAAGACACTTCCCGCAGAACGCCAGAGCTGGCCTTTCGCCCAGGGCCTGCGGGGTGCACAGTTCCATGCATAAACACATGGGTGCACACTCACACCTGGTGTGCCCCCTCTCTGATCACAGGTGTGTGCACGTCCCAGCATTGCACCGGCTGATCAGGCAGGTGACTGCACATGCAGTTTTGTGCATGGAACTTGTGGCAGAAGGGCCCTTTGTCATGTGATCTAGCACATCAAGTCTGGAATGTCTTTTCTCCTGTTTACAGGCATTAACTGTGCAACATTAGCATTACAAGGCCTTTTAACATAGAGTGTGTCCCCATGTATTCCCCTTAACATGTTCAAGGCATTTTCCAAAAGATTAGGCACATTGTACATTTTTACAATTTTTGATAATAGCGACACATTAGTTACAAAAAATCACCATTAGCAATAACAACAAATCTGTTGCAATTGTCCATCTACAATTATTTTTGTCATGCCACACCTTTGGCTCAATACCATTTAGGGTTACCCTGTGGCTTCCCTTTGCGAAATTAATTTTTTTCTTTCCTTCTTGTCCTGAAGGATCAAACCCTGATTTTTTTTGCACTGGTTGATGGGGTGGGCTCTCTGTGCTAACAGCTATTAGCAAGTCTGTCTTCTCCCTGCCAGCCAGGTAATTTGCATCAACACAGACACTAGCTTTTCAAGTGCTACCAATTCCAAGGCTGGACTCTATCTTACAGAGATACCACACAAATCCAAAGAGTCTGAGGGTGAGAGCTGGCTTGCTCTCCCCTGCATCCTCAAGCATTCGGCCATAAAACTGTTCTGCTGTGAAACACCAGTAACCAAATCTCTCCTCAGACCCTGAAGCACAGACTGCTCACTCCCAGAATCAGCATGGAGACAGACCTGTCCCAACACCATTGTCTTCCCAACAAGCTGGCCACACACAGCCACGTGGTTATAGGGCTGCTCAACTTCCTTAACAGCTCTTACTCCATTTGAAACCTTCTCAAAGCTGCCCACACTGGATCTTTCAAAAGGAAAGTCAGTGGATCCTTTCACAACAGAAAATTTCTGGCTGTTAGGAACTGAAACTTCCTTGATTAAATCACTTTCACGCCCTTCAGTTGTACCAAATTCCTTGCACAGATTACCAGGAGGATTTCTTTCCTTAGCAGCTTCTTTAAGCAACAATTCACCCCTCACAGAAATTCTGCCCTTACCCTCTTCACCGAGGGCTTGCTCTAAAGGAACACTTCCCTGAACAACCACAGACTTAAATAATAATAAATGGAGATATACCAATCTCCTAGAACTGGAAGGGATCTTGAAAGGTCATTGAGTCCAGCCCCCTGCCTTCACTAGCAGGACCAAGTACTGATTTTTGCCCCAGATCCCCAAGTGGCCCCTCAAGGGCTGAACTCATAACCCTGGGTTTAGCAGGCCAATGCTCAAACCACTGAGCTATCCCTCCCCCTTTTCTGTAGCATTAGTCACAGACTTTTTCTGCATCTTACTCACATCCATGTTCACCTTTGGCCCATCAGGCGGATTCCTACACAATCCCCTTTCAGGCAAACTTATAGACTCACTAGAAAAAGGATTAGAAGCATTCTCCTTCCCTTTGCCACACACAAGTTCAGGAATCTTGTTCTTGCTAGAAGTTTCCCAACTGTCAGTGGGTAACACAATCAGATCACCTTCATGCTCTCCTTGTGCCCTGGCAGCTCCGTCTGATCACCCTGATCAGACAGAGCTGCTACACCCTTTTCCAACCACACATTAGCAACAGGCAAAATACAAGCAGCAGAATTGTCTGGTCTCTGGGATTTTGCTACGACACTAACTGGATGCGACCTAGTCACAGGGCCATTCTCCCCAGCAGACACAAACTTAGGATCAATCCCTTTCTGGGCTTTAGTTGAATCCAGAACCAACTCTGAGACAACTGCACTATTCTCAGCCATCACAGGCTGAAAGGCCCCTTCTGTCTGCTCCACAGACAAAGAAGAGCCGGAGACACATTCTCCTTTACCAGACACACAGCTTGGGATCTCATTTCCCTTGTCCCAGCACACAGGGCTGTTCACAGACAACTGCTTGGAGACCGAGGTAGCTCCCTTCATAGGCAAGTCAATACCCCTGACAGACACAGGCACATTCCCTTCACTGTCACATTTCTCCACACAGGACACAGGTAAGGGACAGGGACACTCATCTTCCACTATCCCTGTCTTCCCAGACTGCTGACTAGACAAAGCCATCAGCTCACAAGGCTGCCCAGGCTCCTCCAAAATCTTGTTCTCCTCCCCCTTGTCTTGATTTAATTCCAGATTCACTTCTGAGATATTAGACAGACATTCAGAAACTCCACTCACAGACACACTGCTTTCTGGCACAGACAAACCTTTCGAGCAACCCACCTCAGGCAAATCATTGCCCACAATAGACACAGGTGTAAGATCATTCCTGTCCTGTGACTGGCTACCTGGACTGAACAAAGCTTTAACATTTTCCCCAATCAAAAGATCCTTAGGCAATAACTTCCGGACGCCAGCTATCACTTCATGCTGAGCCCCGTTCCATTCGAGGCGGATTCTGGCTAAAGGTACACGGACAGTAAACTCCTAGAGGATCACAACATTCACACTCTAATTTGGTAAATAATCTTCCTCTTTGACCAGATCTGCTTTAACAAGAGTGATGTTAGAAGCCATAATTTGCCCTAAACAGCTTTTACCATTGACTTTTACACTCTCTATGAATTTGCCATTCCCACTCCCATACATAGCACTGGCACAATTTATGGGGCCACCCTCTACTGAACAAACAGTAACAGCATTGACATAAAAGGTGGCATTGTTGGGGTACATTTGGTTACTGTGACGAACTGGGAATGTTCTTAACGTTTTCTCTGAATACTGTGTTGGTGCCTCAGTGTCTCCTCTGCAGTTCTTAATATCTAGGTGGTGGGATCAGGGGGTGTGATTGCTGCAGAGCAAGGGGCCAGTGCACCTAAATGCCTGGCACTCTGTCTCCTAGCAACTGATGGCCTGGGCCCCTCCTCTGCAAAGGTGCCAACTGAAGGTGTTGGCGACAAAGAGGTCAGGTGACCTCCTGGCCGGGGACAGGAGCTGAGCAGAGGAGGAGGGGCTGGAGGGGGTTTCAGTGTGGAGCTGGCTGGGGACGAGGAGTGAAGGGCAGACGTGGGGGTCTGGCTCACTGCCCCCCAGAATGGACCCGGCCGAGGGGTCCGGTTCTCTGGACCCACAAGCTCTGTGTTAGACCCTGTTCCTGTCATCGAATAAACCTCTGTGTTACTGGCTGGCTGAGAGTCACGTCTCACTGCAAAGGGGGGGTGCAGGACCCTGTGGCTTCCCCAGGACCCCGCCTGGGCGGACTCGCTGGGGGAAGCGCACGGAGGGGCAGAGGATGCTGAATGCTCCAAGGAGAGACCCAGGCGGTGAAGCCGTGTGAGCTTCTTGCCCTGCAGACAGGCTGCTCCGAGGGAGAGGAGGCTCCCCAGAGTCCTGCCTGGCTTTGTGGGGAGCAGTTCCAGAGCATCGCCTGGGGACTCCGTGACAGTTACACCCAGGCAACTACTCACAGTTATACAACATACCAACATTGTTACAAACTGGACTTTCAAGAGGATACAATTTCTGCTGTTCTTCCCTTGCTTCTTTGACTCGGAGCTGAAGTCTGGCAGTTTCTTGTCACATCTGGCGAACCCTCCTCAGCAGCCAGCAGCTCCATGGGTCCCTTACGAGCTCTTTCTTCTCTCTCATCAGCCTCCTTCTTTCTTTTATCAGCTTCTTTCTCTCTCTCTGCAGCTTCTCTTTCTAATTCAGGTTTTTTGTCAAGACCCTCATATGCTCTTTGCTCATCCATTGCAACTGCTCTTTAACCAACCAAACTCTTAATACCAAACTTCAAATTTGGATAGCATGGAGTTCTGACCCAAAGTTTAGTTGATCTGGTTCTGTGGATCCTGCCGACTACGCCACTGTGACAGTGCTGCCTGTGGGAGCCAGCTGAGGTCACTCAATTAGGGTGAACTGCAAACAGAACGGGGCAGACAAACCCCAGACGCTGGTGGTTATTCCAATATGTAGATTTACCAACCAGCACAAAACAGCTTCTCTAGTACCTCACTGGTTACTCAGAAGTTCAAACACCGCAGTTCCCTTAAAGTGCCCAGCCTCAGGCCTCCATCCAGACACATCCGACGAAGTGGGTATTCACCCACGAAAGCTCATGCTCCAGTACGTCTGTTAGTCTATAAGGTGCCACAGGACTCTTTGCTGTTCATCCAAACACACCTGTCAGATATGATGATAATTACTGAAAATCTTATCATACAAAAGAAAAGGTTCTTCCAATCCCAAAGGATCCTCTAGGTACTTACACATTGATTGTTTAAGAATTTGTTCCAGTATCTTTCCAGGTATTCAAATTAGGTTGACATATCTATACATCCCCGGGTCCTCTTTGTTCCCCATTTTAAAGAGAGGCACTATGTTTGCACTTCTCCAGTCCTCTGTGACCTTAGGAGTTCCTAAGGAGTTTGGGGGTTGGACTAGATACCTCCTGAGGTCCCTTCCAACCCTGAGATTCTATGATTCTCTGTCCTCCAGGAATTCTCAAAGATAATTGCTAATGATTCTGAGATTGCTTCAGCTAGTTCCTTAAGTACCCTGGGATGAATTTCATCAGGCCCTGCATCTAACTGATCTAAATATTCTTTAACCTGTTCCTCCCCTACTTTAGCTTGTGTTCCTCCCCACTTGTTGTTAATAGTAACTGGGTTGAGTATCTGGTCACCATTAACTTTTTTAGTGAAGACTGAAGCCAAATAGGCATTAAACCCCTGAGCCTTGTGATGTCATTAGTTACTGTCTCTGCTTCCCTGCTGAGCAGTGGACTTCCACTTCCATTCATCTTTCTCTTGCTCCTTTTCTCAGAGTCCTTTCTGTCCCTTGCTAAGTGTAAATCCTTTTGTGCCTCAGCCTCTCTCATTTTGTCCCTGGAAGCTTGTGCTGGTCCTTTGTACCCCTCCTTAGCTATTCATCCATCTTTCCACTTTGTGTTGGATTCTTTTTTGGTTTTCAGGTCATGAAAGAGCTCCTGATGGAGCCATATTGGCCTCTTACTATTCTCTTCACATTGGGATAGGTGGCAGTTAGTTATGCCTTTCATTTTGTCTCCTTGCGAAACAGCCAGCTCTCCTGAGCAACTTTGTCCCTTAGATTTTCTTCCCATGGACCTGACCTACCAGTTCTCGGAGTCTGTTCAAGTCGGCTTTTCTGAAGTCCATTGGCCTTATTCTGCTGCTTTCACGCCTTCCTTTCCTTAGAATTATGAAATCATCACTTCACAATCACTGTCACCCAAATTCCCTTCCTCCTTCAGCGTCACTACCAATTCCTCCCTGATGGCCAGAATCATGTATAAAATGACTGTTCCCCTGGTTACCTCCTCCACTTCCTGAAACAAAAAGTTGTCCCTGACACATTCCAAGAACTTACCAGAAATTTTGTGTTTTCCCATATAACTTTTCCCACAGATGTCTGGGTCATAAGTGTGGGAACTAGGGTGCAGGGGGTCCCCCAGGTTTTACACGGGACTCCGCTCCTGGCCCCATGCTTGCCCCCAGCCTTGGCCCCCTTACCCCTGTCCAGGTCCCCCCTCCTGGAGACGTGGCACTGCTCCAAGCCCCAGCTCTGGTGGGCAGTGGGGGACATGAACGGGGGGGAAGCACGAGGTAAAGTTTGGGGACCATTGCTGTACAGTTTCATTGGCTTTCAGCACCCCCACTATAAAAAGTGTTCCAGCGCCCCTGGCTTGGGTAAAGCCCCTCACTACTGCCAGGTCCTGTGTTTTGGATATTTCTGTTATTTGTTCTAGAAATGCCTCCTCTGCCTCCTCCTCCTCCTGATTCGGTGGTTTATAGTAGCCCCCCATGACAGGCTCTGCTCCTGCCCCCTCCCAGTGGCCGCGGTTCCCGACCAATGGGCGCTGCGGAGACAGCACTCACGGCAGGGGCAGCATGCGGATCCCCTTGGCCACCCCTCTGCCTAGGAGCCGGACATGCCGGCTGCTTCCGGGAGCTGACCGGACTTTTAGCAGCCCGGTCAGCAGTGCTGACCAGAGCCACCAGTGTCCCTTTTTGACCAGGTGTTCCAGTCAAAAACCGGACACCTGGCAACCCCAACCATGGACCTGGAGCAGACTGGAACCCCCCAAGCCAGCCAGTCTCCCCTGCCTGGGTCCAGGTGAGAGCCAGCACCTCCTACTGCAGAAAGGCCCCATGTGCCATTCCCCACCCACTGGACTAGCCATTCCTCCTGCCATGGGGCCAGATTGGAGCTGGTATCTCCCCCGCACCCTCGCCACGGGCCATCACACACACTCCAGCTGGGATGGCTCCTACACAGGCCCGGTTCCCAGGTTCCCAGCAGGCCACCTGCTGCCCCCGCCTCTCTCCTGGCACTGCCAGGCTGAGGGGGCGGCTGTGCTGGGGAACCCGCAACGTGCCATTCAGGGCTCCCTGGGCTGGCACAGCCCTCACAGTCACTCCATCTCTCACTGTCTTCACCTTGGACTCAGTTCACAGGCTCCCGTGCTGACTGCCTGGAGCCAGGCTGCAGGTTTGCCTGAGCTCACAGATCCCTAGAGTCCCAGGCCAGAAGGGACCACTGTGATCACCCAGTCTGCCCCCCGCCCCCCCCTGCACAGCACAGACCGTGAGACTAGTCTGACCCCCTGCACAGGTCGGGCCAGAGAACTTCCTCAAAACAATTCCCAGAGCAGATCTGTTAGAAAAACATCCCATCTTGATTTAAAAGTTGTCGGGGATGGAGAATCCCCAATGACCCTTGGTAAACTGTTCCAATGTTAAAAATGTGCCTTATTTTGAGTCTGAATTTGTCTAGCTTCAACTTTCAGCCATTGGATCATGTTTAGACCTTTCGCTGCTAGACTGAAAAGCCCATTGTTAAATATTTGTTCCCCAGCCAGGTGCTTACAGACTGCAATCGAGTCACCCCTTCCCCTTCCCTTTGTTAAGGTAAGATTGAGCTCTTTGAGTCTGTCGCTACAAGGCAGGTTTCTAATCCTTAAATCATTCTCGTGGCTCTTCTCTGACCCCTCTCCATTTTATCAACGTCCTTCGTGAACTGTGGGCACCAGAGCTGTATTCCACCAGTGCCCAATAACCTCAGTGCTACTCCTCGAGGGTCTCGTTTACATGTCCCTAGCTCAGCGAGGTTCCCATCCAAACCCAGCACTGCAGTGAAGTGGGCCTGTTCTAGGCAGTAACCGGCCCAGTCCTGCCTGGGGGGACGTAGCACCCTAGCCTGCCCCCCCAGCTCTCCTGTACCCACCAGGCTCCAGCCACTGCCCTTTGCTCCCGGGTGTTTCCTTTAGGAGCCCATGTGGCCTGAGAGCGACCGGACGGCCAGGGACGGAGACGCGGGTGCTGTGGAGAGCACAGGCTGTTGAGACCGAGGGGTCATTGCTCAGTGCCCCAGCACTGCTGGGAGCCGGTGCTGGCATCTGTCCGGACAGGCCCTGCCCCAGAGCATGTACAGGGTTAGTAGCGGAGACAGGGGAGGGTGGAGAGGGGGAGGCGGTGGGAGATGAGGGTCACATTGGAGGGGATACGAGGCTGCGGTTTTAGCATGTGTGGGGTATAGAGGCAGCATTGCTTAATGCCACCCCCACCCCCAGTCCTGGGGCAATTCCACCCCCAGTGGGACTTAGAAGAGGGAACAGCTGAGGTTGTGCTAAGCTGTGCCATAATGGTCCCCTGCGAGCACTGGAGGGCAGCACATGCTGGCCCCGCCCCACTCAGCACCTCCACCCTGGCACACACCCTACACCAGGGCCAGACAGGGTTTGGTGGCAGCTGGGGATCCCCCTCACTCAGTAGGGACCATCTCAGCGGCCCATTTAAAGCAGCCATAAAGCAGCAGAGCAGTGCCCAGGGGTGCAGCTGAGGATCTCGGCCAGGTGTGTTGGAGCCCCATGGAGTGTGGAACACCTGGGGCGTTGCCTCTCCCTAACCCACAGGGGCCGCGCCTGCTGCAGGAAGGTGCTCAGAGCCCGAGGCAGAGTGGGGCGGCGTGAACGGATGGCGCCTGTTGTGGCCCCAGGTCGGGTGTCCCTGAGTCAGGGTCGCCCGAGGGGGCCGGCTCAATGCAGGCACTGCGGGGTGCTGCATGCCTGGCCGCAGCTGGAGCCAGCGTTCCAGGGGAGACCGGCCCAGGGGTTAGACAATATTATAGCCCCATTGTAGGGTCACTGCGTGTCCCTCTCTTCGCTCACCTGAACGCCACGGCCCCCGCTAGGCCTCGAGCCAAGCCTGGCTGCTGGGCCTTTTCCTGCACCGACCCAGGGAATAAAGTCCAAGCGATCTCTCCAGCTTGCTTCCCTGGGCATTTCTCAGCACGGAACCCGCTGCCAGCCCGGTGCTCTGGGGTTCTCCTCCAGGCTGCTTTGCCCCAAGTCAGCGTCACCGGCCAGCGTCGCCCCCGCCCTGCTCCCTCCCTTTCCAGAGCAGCACGAACCAGCCCGGAGCGTCACGGGTCCTTGGGACACTTCTGCTGTGCTAGGAAGGGTCCATTCCTTCTCTTCGCCAGGTTCGAACCCAGGGCCGCGCTTTGCCCCTCACCCCGTGGCCACCACCTTCCTGCGGGACGAAGGGGTTCAGGGACGAGCCGCAAACAGAGGGGTGAGTGCGTACACTGCAGCAGCACAGGATGCTCTCCACCCACAGAGCGGGTGCTGTCTCCAGGCAGGCTTGGGACACAGGGAGCTGCTGGGAACTTGAGAAGAGAGGCAGGGAGCAGGCTGACCCCACCCTAGCCCCCAGCTGAGGAGGGTGGGGGTGGCTGATCTGTCACAGGAGGGCGCAGGCTCAGCCTCACCTGAGGGCTAGGCAGCCTGGGGCAGCCCCACGTCTCAGCAGCAAAGCCCCCCACAAGGAGCAGTCCTGTCTCTGTGTTGCAGCAGGGAACACAAGCCAGCCTGGGCTGAGCCTACAGAAACCCTCCTCCTTATTGAACTACGGCTCTAATCAACAGCACAGAGAGACCCAGACCCCGACCCCTTGCTGGGTGGGGGGCAGAGGGCAGGTACAGATGGCTGGACAGAGAGGCAAGCACAGAACTCCAACCTTATTACTTGGAAGCAGGGTCCACAGGAGCTCTCCCCCGCCAGCTAGCAGGGAGGGGGGAGATTTCAGAACCAGACTGTATTTACATGGACACCCCCCTCTGCGTCTGCATCCAGCAGACAGAGCCGTGCTGCCCAAAGTGATCAGCGCTGGCTGGTGTTGGGATACAAATCACGTTAGTGCTGACTGCAGGGGGTGAGACGCTGTTACCCATGTTTGTAATTGTAGGAGTAAGAGGGGGCAGGACTGTGCTTACCCTGCCCCAAATGAGGGGTTGTCCTTAGCTGAAAGGACCTCATTAAGCCAGGGTGTTGAATGCCAGAGCCCCATGAAAGTAAGAGGGGTGGAGACAGGTGTCCCAGCCAGGGGGTGTGGATTCTCCCTAACATAGGGTGACCAGGTGTCCTGGTTTTATAGGAACAGTCCTGATTTTGGGTCTTTTTCTTATATAGGCGCCTATTCCCCCCCCCCCCCCAATTTTTCACAATTGCTGTTTGGTCACCTTACCCTAAAGGGCCCCAGTTGCCGAACTGGAAGGGACCCCAAGAGGTCATTGGGTCCAGCCCCCTGCTCTCACTAGCAGGACCAAGTGCTGATTTTTGCCCCAGATCCCTAAGTGGCCCCCTCAAGGATTGAACTCACAACCCTGGGTTTAGCAGGCCAATGCTCAAACCGCTGAGCTATCCCTCCCCCTTCTGCTTTGAACTCTTCCCTCCACTCTTCTAAGATAAAATAAAAGGCTCCTAATGGAGCCTATTTAGTTTTAAGGGCTTAAATCAGAGCTTGTGGTGGGGCAGCGTTTCCGCTCGGCCTGCTCAAAGCTGACACTCACTAGGAGACTGAGCTGCAGAGGTCCCAGCAGAGAGGCAGGTGGCAGCAGAAGGTAACAAACAGTCAGCTGGCAGGAGCCGCATGAGTGGCCGGCAGGGCAAGTGCTCAGTGGCCGGAGCGAGCCAGGTGCCTTCTTCCCCGGGTGGGAGGGGAACTCACCCAGCTGCACCTCTGAGCCCGGGGTCCTCACTGACCAGGACACCCCCTGTGAGTGGGGTGTGGTGAGGGAGCAGTGGAGGGCACAGAAAAGGAGCGGTCGGCTGTAGAACGGAAGAACACGAGGCGGAAGCTCTGCCCCACGCACACTGGGTGGGCGTCCTGCCAGGGGCGGCTCTAGAAATCGGGCTGCCCCAAGCAGCGCGGAGCGCTGCGCCGCCCTTCCCCGGTCCCGCGGCGGGTCCCCTCTTCCCGCGGCTCCGGTTGAGCTCCTGCCGGCATGCCTGCGGTAGGTCCACCGGAGCCCGGGACGAGCGGACGTGCCGCAGCGCGCCTGCGGAGCTCAACCGAGCCGCGGGAAGACGGGACCCGCCGCAGTCATGCCTGCGGCAGGTCCGCTCGTCCCGGGCTCCGGTGGACCTGCCGCAGGCATGCCGGCGGGAGCTCCACCGGAGCCAAATGCCGCCCCCCCGGGAAACGACCGCCCCAAGCGCCTGCTTGGCGCGCTGGGGTCTAGAGCCGCCCCTGCGTCCTGCTCACAGTTTGTTTATGAATCCTGCTTGTGGCATTTTCCCTAATTAATGTCAGGTGACTTCCCTCCTTTCATGAAAAGTTTCTTTTCTACACTCTGCTTGCTGGAGGGGAAGTTTGGCCTCTCAGAGGCGCCCAGGGGTGGGGAGTAATTGTCCCAGGTCACTGTGTGGGGGCTTGAGTCGGTTCTGTGTTGTATGGTTGAAAAAGAACCTCTAGCTATGGAACCCGGCCCTGGTTGCTGCTGGCTCCCATACTCGCCAAAGGGGTCTGTGTATCCGGGGTGGGTGCTTAGTATTAGCGATTCAGGTGATCATGCCACTAGTAAGTAGACTGGTGGTGCCAAAGTCATTACATGAAGCACATCCTGGCACGGCACACACGATGGGCTCGCACACCGTTGTGTGTGATGGCTGGGAATGGATTGGGAGATCACAAGTGTTGGTTTGCCAATCCAGCTTCACCAAAAGTTCACCCATGGGCGTAGCCTCAGCAACTCATGGCGCCTGTGCTGGTCCATTTATGGGAGGTTGGGGATGTTCTTAATAATAATTTATGCTCATTCAAAATGGATTGAGGCAAGTGTCCTGCCCCGCTCCACAGCCCAGGCTACAGCTGATAAACGGCGTCTTACCTTTGCCATGTTGAGGCTGCCTGAGTCAGACAGGAGGCACAATGGTACCCAGCTCACTAGTGCTGTAGTTCAGGAATTTATTTAACAACAAAAGAGCATCGCATCCAACACGTTCGAGCTGCGCCCTGCCACCCTTCTTCGAACGGCCGAGTGGCATGGCCTGTGTGAATCAGAAGAGAGGGAATGAAGAAGATGTCACGTGGGAGCATGGAAGCCAAGCAGGCCAGTCTTCTTTTCCAGGATCTTTTCACCAGAAGCTACACCAGGAAAGCCAGCTGCAGAACTCTTAAAGGGAAGGAACCTAGGAATTCACCTGGTCTCTCTGCACCCTGATGAAGCCGCTGAGAGAGGAGTAGGCTGGTTCCGATGTACAAGCACCACCAGAAACTTTAGGTGTAAGTAACGCACTATATGCTCTTAATTTTTGCAATGGCCCTCGCTGGTTATCAGGCCACATCGTAGCACAGGTGGGACCCTGTCCCGAGTTACCAGGTGGAAGGCACATTCGTAGATGTTAGTCAGGTTAATTTGCAGGACCATGAGGAGATGCCTGCAGAGAATTCTTTCGGAGCTGGAGGTACCAGGTGTTATGGTGCCATTAGACCATCCAATTGCTCCATCCAGACATACTGAGACGGCTGAGGACCGCATACCAACCCCTGCAGTGGACCTGGACGTGAGGCCGGCTGAAGGGTTGTGTTATCAGAGAGCCCTGCTGCAGCCGCTATCAAGAAGTGCAGGTGTTTCCACTGAGACTTTCCAGAGAATCTCCCAGACCTAGATACCGACTGGACGTGCAGTGGTACAACAATGACACCAGAGGGCAGAACAATCCCTTGTAAGTGCCTGAGGATGAGGGCGGTTAATCCAAGCTCTTTGTGAGGAGGGTGGGTTGAGTTGTCATAATGGCACCCCGCACTCCGTTCTCCCCTCACCACTGCCCATGAGGTGCCCACACATCCCCTCCAGCTCTGGCCCCAGCTTCCCCGAACGGACCGGCTGCACCGGAGCTGGGCTCTCTGGGCCTGCGGAAATGCAGATGGTGCAAAGCAGGAGCACGGCGATGCTCCTCTTGCCTGAGGGTGGCCCTGTCGCTGAGGCAGCAGCTCTCCCAGCACCAGGGAAATGTGAGCCATCCCATGGGACAGGCACACGGGAGCAAGACTTACAACACGGTCCCGTTCCTCTCTGGCTGCTGAAAGCCGGCGAGATGCACCTGGGCCACCACTGTTGGAGATCACCAGCACCTCTTCCAGGGAGGGCAGCCGTGCAGCAGCCCTGAGCCACAGGCCTCATGCACCATGGACGGAAGCCACTACTCACTCCAACAGGTTTGCTGACTGCAGCTGTGTCTACGGGTGACCCTGGCAGGACTGGCAATGGGCTAATCCTGACGCCTTAGGGACTCTCGGAGACAGAACCTGACCTGGGCTATTCTGCAACTGAAATGAGCCATCAGCTCTTGAGGGCTCCTGCTCACCGCGCCCAGAGGAACAAACCCTATTCGGACAGCTCCTCCCAAGGAGATCCTCACCTCCCAGAGGGCGTGCCCCCCAGGCTGCTGCACACAGTGCAGGGAGATCACACAGAAGCAGGAGATGCTGGAGACCACAGGACACTGTCTCTATTGCCATGGTTGGCCTGGAGACCACACAAGAGTCTTGACAGGCAGACAGATGCGTGGCTTAGGCAGCAGGGCACTTGGTGAGGAGGTCAGGTTCCACTTCCTTCCAGGGACACTGCACGATCACGCCATGAATTGCTGGGCAGAGTCAGGCCCTGTGCTCCCAGTGGGGTGTCATAGAACCATAGAATCTCAGGGTTGGAAGGGACCTCAGGAGGTACCTAGTCCAACCCCCTGCTCAAAGCAGGACCAATCCCCAACTAAATCCTATGAGTCAGGATTTTATGGACAAGCTGTTAAAAGCACATTTGCTTCTGGAACCAACAGAATGTTTGGGGGTGAGAGGAGACCCCACAACAGTGCAGGAGCAGGACCCAGCTGACAAGACCTCATGGTCAGTCTTGCTTCTTTCTGCCTAAGGAAGCTGGAGATAGCTCACAGTGTGCATCATTCTGAACTGAAAACTAGCACTCAAGATTAAGAAAACCACTTCATTTCTGCTTCAGCAGTGAGGGTTTGAACTGCCTCTGATACAGTTACATCAGTTCAACTGTATTTGTACTATGAGAGCTTATTCCCCACCCGGGAATAAGCACATTTATACCTGGATAACTACATCCATGATATAACTGCAATGTTTATCTATAATGATCAGAATCCCACTCCTAACAGACATTGCTACACCACTCCAAAGCCTGTGGTTAGACCAGACCTTAGACCACAGAGTTGCTTTTTTCCCTCCTTAGTGTAAAGGTAAAAAAAGGCCGTGCTTTGGTATAGCCAAGCGAGCAAAGAAATCCTTACCTGGCAGATAATCTCTCGGTTGGTAGCGCGTACTGTCCTCCTGTGTTTAGGGGTGTTCTACTTGTTTTTATCTTGAATCACCAAACGCTTACAGGCATAATAATCAGTCTTTCCCTCTGAAAAGACAATAGTATGGACATGAGAAACAAACCGCGACGACATACAGAAAAGACAAACATCAATAGAGTTTACCAGTATAATCTGAGCTATGGAAAAGTTAACTGTACCTCTCCTTCTCCTGAATTTCACTGGGTACCTCTTGAAGAGGCCTTATTCTTGACAACTTTCACAAACCCCTTGAACAAAGAAAACATAATTACAACTGGAAACAGTTACCATAGCACCAGGAAGTCTACTGATGGCTACTGTGAATTAAAAAGTGTCTGTGGGAGTTTTGCCTGTGCCGAGAGCTCGTGCAAGGGTCAGGCTGACACCCTCTGTGCAAGGGGATGGGCAATGGACTGGCTGCAGGGCCTGGCGTGTGCTCCCCGCCCAGGGGGATGGCACACTAGGAGCACGCCGCCCATTGTCCAGGCGAGACAGGCCAGACTAGAAAGAGCAGAGCTCAGGGCCTGGATGGAGGGGCAGCAGGACAGATTGGCTTGTTTAGTCTGCAGTGATCTGGCAGCGAGGAGATGGGGCCAGAGGAGTGAAGCCAGCTCAGGGCTAATGGGACGTGAAGGAACTGCTGGAGGTCGGTGGGCAGGCAGAGCTCAGGGTGCTGAGAACAGAGGCACATGCAGGGGCTGCCAGCCTGGGGCACCGTTACACATAAAGCTCTAAGATGCCAGCTCCAGGTGCCCAGAGCCAGTCCCTCCTGGGGTCTGAGGGGCACCGGAGGGGGCAGGAGAACAGCTTCCCTGGCCCTCTCCTGGCATTCGCACAGCCAGCCAGGGCAGAAGGGAAAGGCACTTGCTGTTAACGAGCAGGGGTAGCTCTGATTGGCCCTGCTGCCCCCTAGGAGTCATGCCCTCCCCCTTGGCCTGGCTGCCAGAAAATGGGGCTCTCTGTTTCCAGGGTGTGGCTGGTCTTGCAGGGGTCACTTCTCAAGCTGAGATCCTGGAGCTGCAGAGTCTGGCTGCGTTACTGGTTTGATTGGAGTTTAACTTCCCGCACAGGGCTGCATGGGAATGGGATGGTGTTACGTGGTGTGAGGGGCCCCCAGCCTGCCCCAGGCAGCACTCAGCAGCCCGCAGAGAGACAGACTATTCTGTGATATGCCAGAGAGGGCGTGTCCCCCAAACTGGTGCCCCGGGGCCTGTGGCTCATGGCAGCGGCACAGGCTGGGATCGCACCTAGGTTGCATCATCATCCTGACCAGTCACACAACCAAAACCTGGCGGCTGGGACTCAGCTGCCTGGCTGGGCCCAGGGGATGCCCAGCGCCCAGCTGAGTTTAACTGAAGGTGCTGGAGAAGGAGGCTAACCCTTCCCTAGGGCGACCCTTGGGTGCCTCTGGCGTTACTGCTCCCAACCCTGGTGAGAGACAGCAGAGATGCCAGGCCGGGGACAAGCACTGCTGGCAAAGGACCCAGGGGTCAAACCCCAAACACAGCATTGCCACACCCTGGTGCATTGCACCCGCCCTGGTGACACCACGGGGGCTGGGCCTACACTTGTATAACAAGGTCCGGCCCCTCAGGCCTCGAGACTCATCGACCGACCGGAGCGACAGTAACTGCTGCTGCCAGGGAGAGGAGCTCCAATCAGCGGCGTGACCAGGGGAGCAGCGAAGGCAGCAGGGGCCCGTCCGGCTCCTTCAGCCACATGCAGAGGCAGCGACAGTCAGGAATGAGCCTGGCCTGGGTTGTGGGCGGAAACATCTCAATAGCCATTAGCGCCTCCCTCACGGGAGCAGCTGGAGGCATGAGCTGAAGAGATGCAGCATCCAGGCTATTACAGTCCCTGGCCCAGAGCAAGCTCATGCAGCAGGAACCTGCTCCCTGGATTAGGCCCTGCAATGGGCTCTAGCACCGAGCCAGGGAGAGAAGCCAGTGTCGGGGCACAGGAATTGCCAGAGTGGATCAGCCCCAGGGTCCATCTAGCCCAGTGTCCTCTCTCGGATACTGCCAGCACCAGGGGCTATGGAAGGAGATGAAAGAACCCTGCAGTAGCAAGTGTGGGATCATCTACCCCGACATCAGGTCTCCTCCTGGTCTCCAATCGCTAGAGATTGACTCCAGCCCTGAGCATGAAGGTTAATATCCCTGCCAGAGCTTGTCATTCCTGGCAGGACTGTGGCTTTTTGAGACACAAATACCCAGTGGCTGTTTGAACCTTGTTAATTACTCCTCAACACATTACTCAAAACCAACACATACTCCAAAAGCCGCAGTCACACAACTGAGAAAGAAGGCCGTGCTGTTTAAAACCTGACCTGGTTTAGAGGGGAAGTGAAGCCTGCTATTAAAAAAATGTAACAAATGGAAGAAAAGAAAAGAGTATAGTAATGAATATAAATCAGAAGTTAGGAACTGTAGAAACTTGATAAGGGAAGCAAAGGTACACAAGGAGAAATCTGTGGCCAGCAGAGTTAAAGACAATAAGAAGTTTTTAAAAAAAAATACACTGGGAACAAAAAGAATCCTGACAATTACATTGTTCTATTACAAGAGGGAAATGGTAAAGTTATCAATAATAATGCAGAAAAGACAGAAGTATTCAATAAATATCATTCACATTTTTCTAATTAAAAATTCTTCCTCCCAGCTGATTTTGTTCATAGTTGCTTTCAGCTTTGTGAAATTGGCACCAAGTATGCATATTACTGGTCTTGATTTTAGTCTGCTTGCACATTATAAAAAGAGATCAAGCCACGATTATGTTATGTGTACCTAAGTGACCATTGATGTTTAGTTCTGTGATCAGTTCCTTTGTATATGTTAGGACACTGAGAGAATAAAGAATTCCCCCATGCTGGCTGCAATTATTTTTGCGTTAGCAGATTGTCATCTATAATGTTTAGAAATTCCAAGAATATTTTAGTATTGGCAGCATGAAACCTCCAGCACGTCTCTCAAACTGAAGTCCCCCACGGTCATACAGTCCCCCCCACCTATGCATTATACATTGGTGCGTAAGGAGACGGTCATCCTGTTCCCTAGTGAGATGTGGTGGTCTGTAGCAGACACCAACTAGGACATTGATCCATAAGCGTTCTGGATCATTTTCTTCAGAGTTATCAGCGACTTGGAAACAGGTCATGCTATCAAGTATCAGGGGGTCGCCGTGTTAGTCTGTATCCACAAAAACAACAAGGAGTCTGGTGGCAACTTAAAGACTAAGATTTATTTGGGCATAAGCTTTGAAAAGGAAATCTGTTAGGTGCCACCGGACTCCTTGTAGGTAAGGCTATTTTTGATACAGTGCCACTCCCCCATCCCTTTTGCCCACTCAATCCTTCTGAAATAGGTTATAGCCATTGATTTTGACATTCTAACCGTGCAAATCATCCCACAGATTTCAGAAATACACTAGCTCAAATTAACGCTCTTCCATGACGAATGCAGCACAACCAAACATTCAGCAACTCCCACGGCCCCCTTCTGCTTATCCTTACTCCTTGTATTATGCCTGCGCTTCAGCCCTGCTCCTTCAGGGACTCTGCATGAGAGATGCTGTGCCCAGTGGAGACTTACTGATGAGGCTATGGCCCATACAGAGCTCACTGTAGGACTGGGGCCATGAACAGTAAATTTCTTGGGGCAGGAGCCATGATTGTTGTGATGAAGTGGGAATTTTTTGTAATATTTTTATGAAGCCTGTGTGTGCCTCAGTTTCCCGTGTGCCACATTGTTACTTGGGGTTGGAAAGGGCTGTTTTCTACCAGGGCAGGTGAAGAGACATAGATATGGGTGTCGCTGAGCTATCTGGGCCTGATCCCCATATCAGTGGAGCCTCTGAAAGACAATAGCAAATCAAATTACCTGGACGTTGATACCTAGTAACCAACACCCCGAGGGACTCCCTGCCTCTCCTTAGGGAAACTGAACAACAGTCCCCCAGCTTGAGATCAAAGGACTAGGGAGCTGCAAGGTGGGGGGGGGGGAGATAAGCATTGGCTGCTGGAGGCAATCAGGGGGCTTTGACCTGGGATTCGGACCAAGGAGGTCAGACAGATGGAGAGACAGAACTTGACCCAAGGGGATCCCTACAGCATGGCTGGGCTCTGGGCTGGCCAGACTGGAGGATGCTCCAACTGTCAGTTCTCTGGGCTACCCTAAGGGCTCCCTGTGCTGTGTCCAGGTGACGGACAGACCCGGTCACCCGACTGTTCTGGCAGCGCTGGGTGAGTGTCACTACAGATGCTGGGCGAGGTGCATTAATCCCTGTGGAGTGGCCAGGTCTCCACCAGGGTCTGTCTCTGTGGGACTCACTGAGCAGAGCTCACGGGGTGAAGCAGGGGGGGCTGCAGGCCCAGAGGTCCAGTCTCAGGAGGTGGAGAAGCCGCATGGCTGACCCTGGAGGAAGAGCGAAGGCCATAGGGGGTCCAGCCCGCTGACGGGTTCCTCCTACAGACCCTTCCAAAGCTGGAGCCTAGCCCCAACCCTGTGGGTCCGTGACAGTTGTAGGTGTATGCAGTACTGTGCACAGGCATTGTGTGTGTCTGTACAGCACTGTGCATGCGTAACAGATAACGGACATTATTACACATCAGGAAGATCCAAGCATAATGGGGGCCACGCAGACAGAGAAACTACACACCCTGCGTATGTGCCCCAAGGTGGCAGAAAGGAACAAAGCACCTTGTTTTCTGGGTTTTCAGAAAGCAAAACAAGCCAAAACACTGAAAAGCTTCTGACTGTAACTGGTGAAAATGCCTTTTCCATCTCCTGGGACCACCCCAGAACAAGCCAACGAATGACAGAAACATGCCAGACACATTCCCCTCCGGCCTGAGAGCCGAGCGGAAACGTGTCAGCACCAAGAGCGACTGGCGAAAGGACGTGCTCCGCACTGAAAACAGGGGGCTCTGCCAGAACTGCCAGCTCTGCCGGGCCTAGTGCCGGTGTCCTGCCCCAGCACCTCTCGGCATTGCCGGCTGTGCTGTGCACAAGACACGCTGGAAGCGCCCAGCCAGAATGAAAGCGCAGAACAAGGGTCGGGGCTGGCAGAGTCTGGAGAGTGCTCGCCAGGTGCAGAAAGGGCTGAGGGGGTGGAGGTGCTGTGATCCAGGCAGGTCTGGTCGCCCCCGAGGAACCCATGTTACCACAGGGACCATGCGCAGGCTTGAGCACGGTAAGGGTGTCCCTTATCCTTAAAGGGTTTATAAAAGGGGAAAGGTGGAGCAGGAGGAGGGGCAGGTTTCCAGCAGGGGTGTGGGTGCATTATAGCCCCTCAGCCTGTAACACCAGCCACTCACCAGCCAGTCACAACTCTCCCAGCCTTCCTCACCCTTATGGTCCCAGGCAGGGACTGCCCCACTCGGCCCCTGCCGAGCCTTTTAACTGAGCCTGCTGGGCTCTGATTGGCTGCTTCCCTGCAGCCTTTCTAGGCAGCCCTGGAGGACCTACCTTCTCTGCTCCTGTCCTGGGGTGGGGGGTGGTAGGACCCCAGAGCATCCAGCAGGGAGCATTCAAGGGCCATTAATTCTGTGCCAGCCCAGACCCACATCTGCTCTTCCCCCCACCTGGCAATTAATCCTGCCCCCCCTCCATGTCTGCCCTTCCCCCCCGGCAATTAATCCTGCCCTCCATGTCTGCTCTTCCCCGGCAATTAATCCTGCCCCCTCCATGTCTGCCCTTCCCCACCTGGCAATTAATCCTGCCCCCTCCATGTCTGCCCTTGCCCCCGCCTGGCAATTAATCCTGCCCCCCCTCCATGTCTGCCCTTCCCCCCCGGCAATTAATCCTGCCCCCCCTCCATGTCTGCCCTTCCCCCCCGGCAATTAATCCTGCCCCCCCTCCATGTCTGCCCTTCCCCACCTGGCAATTAATCCTGCCCCTCCATGTCTGCCCTTCCCCACCTGGCAATTAATCCTGCCCCCTCCATGTCTGCCCTTCCCCCCCGGCAATTAATCCTGCCCCACTCCATGTCTGCCCTTCCCCACCTGGCAATTAATCCTGCCCCCCCTCCATGTCTGACCTTCCCCCCCGGCAATTACTCCTGCCCCCCCTCCATGTCTGCCCTTCCCCCCACCTGGCAATTAATCCTGCCCCCCTCCATGTCTGCCCTTCCCCCCACCTGGCAATTAATCCTGCCCCCTCCATGTCTGCCCTTCCCCACCTGGCAATTAATCCTGCCCCCTCCATGTCTGCCCCTCCCCACCTGGTAATTAATCCTGCCCCTCCATGTCTGCCCTTCCCCACCTGGCAATTAATCCTTCCCCTCCATGTCTGCCCTTCCCCACCTGGCAATTAATCCTGCCCCCCTCCATGTCTGCCCCTCCCCACCTGGCAATTAATCCTGCCCCCTCCAAATCTGCCCTTCCCCACCTGGCAATTAATCCTGCCCCTCCATGTCTGCCCTTTCCCCACCTGGCAATTAATCCTGCCCCCTCCATGTCTGACCTTCCCCCCTACTGGCAATTTATCCTGCCCCCATCCATGTCTGCCCTTCCCCCCCGGCAATTAATCCTGCCCCCTCCATGTCTGCGCTTCCCTCCACCTGGCAATTACTCCTGCCCCTCCATGTCTGCCCTTTCCCCACCTGGCAATTAATCCTGCCCCTCCATGTCTGCCCTTCCCCGGCAATTAATCCTGCCCCCTCCATGTCTGCCCTTCCCCACCTGGCAATTAATCCTGCCCCTCCATGTCTGCCCTTCCTCCACCTGGCAATTAATCCTGCCCCCTCCATGTCTGCCCTTCCCCCCACCTGGCAATTAATCCAGCCCCCACCATGTCTGCCCTTCCCCCCACCTTGCAATTAATCCTGTCCCCTCCATGTCTGCCCTTCCCCCACCTTGCAATTAATCCTGCCTCTCTCCACATCTGCCCCTACCTGGCAATTAATCCTGTCCCCCACCCCCTAGCAGCTGGGAACATAAGAACATCTTAGGAACATAAGAACGGCCACACCGGGTCAGACCAACGGTCTATCTAGCCCAGTGTCCTGTCTTCTGACAGTGCTGGTACAAGACACTTCGGGGGAAGGAACAGAACAGGGCAATTATCGAGTGATCCATCCCAGCTTCTGGCAGTAACAGGCTTAGGGACACCCAGAGCATGGGATTAGGTCCCTGCCCATCCTGGCTAACAGCCATTGATGGACCTGTCCTCCATGAATTTATCTCATTCTTTTTTGAACCCTGTTATAGTCTTGGTCTTCACAACATCCCCTGGCAAAGAGTTCCACACAGGGCCGTCCTTAGGATTTATGGTGCCCTAAGTGGGATTATTAAACTGGTGCCCCTGTGCCTGTCTTGCTCTTAGCAACACAAACTGGTTTTAATAACATACATGTGGCAAGTTTTCCAATACTGTAAGCTTATGTTTAAGTTAATTAAGCACACTGTAATGCTGATGGACTAGCACTAAAAAGTAGCACTATAGAAAAAATTCTGATTTGACAGAATGATGCAAATAATATATATTTTTTTAATTTGTCAACATTTTATTGGAAATTTATATGAAGAGGTATTGAAACAAGGATTAGTTTTTAATTAAAAGCAATCTTTCTGGCTTTTTTGGCTGCAAAATCAGTAATAATGTCATAGTATGACAAAGACAAAGTGATGTCTTGTTTGATTGCAAGAATAGCAAGACCAGTCAAGTGTTCCTGACTCCTTGTAGAGCGGAGATAGTTCTTAATGAGCTTTAGTTTTGAGAAACTCTGTTCTCTTGATGCTACTGTTACAGGAATTGTCAGTAGAATATGAGTGGCAATGTACACATTAGGATATATGTCAACAAGTTTGCTGGTATGAATAAACTGTACAATGTCCATCATCGATTTTGCATGTGGCAACAACTCAATACTTCATACAGTTCAAGTTCATTTAAATCAAAATGATCACCGTGCTTCAGGAGGTTCTCTAGGTCAGGGGTCCCCAATGTGGTGCCCGCAGGCGCCATGGTGCCCACAGGGGCCTCTCAGTGCACCCACGTACTGGCCGGAGGAGAAGCATCTGCCAAAATGCGCAGAAATTGGCGGCATTTGACGCCTCTGGATGACGCTGCTTGCCGCCGACAAGCAGCGTCATCCAGAGGCATCGCTGCCGAAAGGCAGCTGAATTTCAGCAGCATTTCAGCGGATGCTCGTCCGCCACCACGGTCGTTTGTCTGGCACCTGCTAGATGAAAAAGGTGGGGGACCACTGCTCTAGGTTCTTGCACTTTGTCATTAGTTGCTCTTGTTTCCCTATTTCGTTGAATTTAGTCCTGCTCAGCCCACTTCCAGCTGAGTGAATGGAACCGCAGGCCGACAGCGGGTTGAGAGGCTCAGCTGGGGTCTCAGCCGCCAGCTTGCTCAGCCCACTGCCAGCCTGGGGTTCCTTGGGGTTGTCTAGGCCAGCAGTGGGTGCTGAGCGGGGCTGGCAGCCAGAACCCCGGGTGGCAATGGGGCAGCAGCCGGAACCCCAGAGCAGCGGCGGGCTGAGCCGCTCAGCCCACCGCTGCATGCCATCAAAAATCAGCTCGCGTGCCACCTTTGGCACATGTGCTGGAGGTTGCCGACCCCTGCTCTATACACTAGTAAGGAGATGAGCATATTACAGTTGTTGGAGGGCTCTATTTAGCAGTAACAGGGCTATAGGAAAGTCAGTCAACATTTTTTGTTTCTCTGATGAAAACTGGCCCACTCCCTTCCCCATACCAAACTTGTCACAAATAATTGTCAACTTAATTTTCTGTTTTTGGCTAAGATATTGATTTAAAAAATATATTGAAATTGAATTCAGGATTGTTAGCAAGCATTTTTGGCATACAAATTTGCTCAATGACAATCAAAATGGCAACACAGCACTGCTTTCATGCTTGGCTCACCCCCCAGCCTGCTGGTCCAACAGCTGCAGTAGAGGAGGAGATAGGTGGAAAACTGCAGGACCCCAAAATCCACCTCTTGAGGTGCAGAGTGGCAACAGCAGCAGCAAACCCTCACTTCCGATCACACGCCAATGGGCACCACTGCCAGCCCAACGGACCATGGTGAAGTTAGTACAGCATCTGATCTCAGGGACGGGGCACCCATAGAGCCACAGCAGCTCATCCTGCCCTGTGCAGCTCCCCCCGGATGAGATGGATCACTGCCATCCCAGGGGAGAGACGTGCTCCCCAGCTAGGGTGACCAGATCCAGATGTCCTGATTTTATAGGGCCAGTCCCGATATTTGGGGCTTTGTCTTATATAGGCACCAATTACCCCCACCTAGGGTGACCAGACAGCAAGTGTGAAAAATCAGGACGGGAGGTGGGGGGGAATAGGAGCCTATATAAGAAAAAGACCCCAAAATTGGGACTGTCCCTATAAAAGTGGGACATCTGCTCACCCTACCCCAACCCCCTGTCCTGATTTTTCACACATGCTATCTGGCTATCCCCAGACCCAGCCGTGTGTGACCATTCCAATCCTGGCTGCCTGTGAGGAAGTGAGTTACTTTCACTGTCATTCCTCAGCAGGTAGGCAGCCAGCCTCCCACACCCCCGCCCCTCCCAGCCCTGACAGCCCTCACGCCGGGGGGAAAAAGTCACACTCACAGGTGAGTTCCTTCCCCCACCCCTTCCCAGAGACTTCCCAGCAGCCAATCCCCTCCCTCAGACTGTGCTGCATTCGGCTCTCTCTAGGACCCAGCAGCCCTGCTCTTACATGCTCTACTGCTTTCCGTCTGTCCAGGCTCCCGGCAGAGCGGTGCCCCCAGACCTAGTGGTGCCCTAGGCGGCTGCCTGTTCTGCCTATGGCTAAGGACGGCCCTGGTTCCACAGGTTGGCTGAGTGTTGTGTGACAAGGTTCTTCCTTTGGTTTGTTTTAAACCCACTGCCTATTCACTTCAATTGGTGTCACAGAATGGGAATTTTCTGTAATATTTTGTATGGAAATTGCGTGTGCCTCAGTTTCCCCTATACACTGCATTGTTAATGGGCAGCAGAAAAATGTTATTCACTCTCTGCAGAGACCCAGGTGTGACTGACACATGGCTGTGTGGGGCCTGGGCCCCGGGCTCATGGGGAGTCTGAGAAGACAGTGGCCACTCCAACTTCCTACACATTTGGTACCTTGCAACTAACCACCCTGGATGGCCGACCCCCCACAGGAAGCCAGCTGGGTTTGCCTGGGAACAAGGACAAAGGACTGAGGAGGGGTCAGGTGCGTGCAGGGGCGAGGGGGGTGTTAAGTGTGGGCTGCTGGAAACTAGAGACTCTCCTGAACTGGGACAAAAGGGGTCAGAGGGCTCTTGGCTGCCCAAGATGGACCAGGGCCAGGCTGTAACTTTCTGGTCTCTGTGCTAACCAAGGACTCTCTCTGCTGGGTTCCAGACACCTGATAAACCCAACTGCAGTCACCCCGCAGGCCGATCCTGAAGGTGGGGGTGCTTCGCTCCCCTTGCGAGCACAAGTCTCTCTCAGGTGTCCAGCTCAGGTGCAGGGAGCTCATGGAGAGACCCAGGGGTCCTGAAGGCTCCGAGATTTGATCCAAAGCGGCTGTGAAGCCAAGTGGTTTCCCCCAGTGACAGAATGAGACCCTAAGCGGGGACTGGCGGACTGACGGGGCCCTCCCTCGGACTGTTCCAAAGCACTGGACCTGTGGGTCTGTGACAACGGGTGACCGCTGGCTCTTGGGTTATGCGGAGGGGTAAATAACCTTTATAGTCACTTTCTCCACCCCAGTCATGATCCTACAGACCTCTCTCATTTCCCTCCTTACGTGTCTCTTTTCCAAGCTGAACAGTCCCCGGCTTTTCAATCTCTCCCCGATGGAAGCTGTTCCATACTCCTCATAATTTTCATTGTCCTTCTCCCTATTTTTTCCATTTCTAATATATCTTTTTTGAGATGGGGTGATGAGAACTGCATGCCGTGGGTGTACCCTACATTTATACAGAGGCGATATGATATTTTCTGTCTCTCCTTTTCTTAAAGCTTCCTAATGTTCTGTTAGCATTAGCATTTTTGACGGCTGCTGTCCGTTGAGCAGATGTTTTCTGAGAATGACTCCAAGATCTTTCTTGAGTGGGAACAGCTAATTTAGACCCCATCATTTTATATGTAGAGTTAGGATTATGTTTTCCATTGTGCATCACTTTGGGCAACAAACTGGCAGATGAATTTCAATGTCAATAAATGCAGTCACCCAGTTTTGTGAGATCCTTTTGTAGCTCTTCGCAGTCTGCCTGGGACTTAACTATCTCGAGTAGTTTTGTATCATCTGCAAATTTTGCCACCTCACTGTTCAGCCTTTTTCCAGTTCATTTATGAATATGCTGAATAGGACTGGGCCCAGAACAGGCCCTGGGGGACACCACTATTTACCTCTCTCCATTCTGAAAACTGACCATTTATTCCTACCCTTTGTTTCCTACCTTTTAACTAGTCACTGATCCATGAGAGGGGGGAACCTTCCCTCTTATCCCGTGACAGCTTCCTTTGCTTAAGAGCCTTTGGTGAGGGACCTTGTCAAAAGCTTTCTGAAAGTCCAAGTACACTATGTCCATTGGATCCCCCTTGTCCACATGCCTGTTAACCCACTAAAGAATTCTAACAGATTGCTGAGATATGATTTCCCTTTACAAAAGCTGTGTTGTATCTTCCCAATATATCATGTCCATCTGTGTGTCTGAGAATTCTTTTCTTCACTAAAGTTTCAACCAGTTTGCCCGGTACTGAAGTCAGACTTACTGGCCTGTAATTGCTGGGATCACCTCTGGAGCCTTTTTTTTTTTAAATCAGCATTACATTAGCTATCTGCCAGTCATTGGGCACAGAAGCCGATTTAAATAATAAGTTACAAACCAATTTCACATCTGAGTTCCTTCAGAGCTCTTGGGTGACTACCACCTGGGCCTGGTGACTTATTCCTGTTTAGTTTATCAATTTGTTCTAACAACTCCTCTAATCTCCCGCATCCTCTGCAGTGAAGACGGATGCAAATAATTCATTTAGCTTGTCTGCAATGACCTTGTCTTCCTTGAGTGCTCCGATGACCCCAGGGGTTTGGCAGGCGTCCTGCTTCTGAAGTACTTAACATGCTTTTTTGGTGCTAGTTTGTGTCTGTTTTGCTAGTTGCACTTCCATTTCTTTTTTTGCCCTGCCCAGTGACACTTTTACATGTGTCTTGCCAGAGTCTAGGCTCCTTACTATTTTCCTCAACAGAATTTGACTTCCAATGTTTTTGGTCTTCCTGGGTTTATTTTATGTGGGGTACACATGCACTTTGAGCCTCTATTTTGGTGTTTTTAAAGTTTCCATGCAGCTTGCAGCATTTCACTCTTGTGACTGTTCCTTTTAATTTCCATTTAACTAGGTTCCTTATTTTTGTGTAGTTCCCCTCTCCGGTGGTGGGTTTCTTTGGTATTTCCCCATGGTGATGTATGCACACCCCATCCCCCTTTGGTGAGGGGACACCACGGTTACAGTCTACCAGATTGTCCCACTACGGTGCAGCTCAATAGACAGTCAAAGCGGCTGCCCTGGGGTTCTGGGCTGCATGGCCTAATAGCCCGAGATAATACAGCAGCCTTCGAGGGCAGGGCTGGGTGGCTAGTGGCCAGACATGGGGACAGAGGTGAAAGTAAGCTGGTCCGGTCCGGTCCGGCGTACCGGCAATACCCAGTACGCCGTGCCAGACCGCACCGGCTTCCGCGGCAGGGATTTAAAGAGCTCAGAGCTCCCACGGCTGCGGGCAGCCCAGATCCCTTTAAATCCCGCCCGTGGCTCGGGCGGCCAGGCTGGGGCCGGGATTTAAAAGGCTCAGAGCTCCGGCAAAGCTCGGGGTTCCCTGCAGCAGCCGGAGCCCCGGGCCCTTTAATTTGCCCCTGAGGGCTCCCAGCCACCTCTTCAGCTGGGAGCCCCTGGTTGATTTAAAGGCCCTGGGGCTCCCAGCCACAGCCAGTGCCTTTAAATCTTGAGAGGCCACGCCCCTTCTGGATGAGGCCACGCCCCCCTCAGGACTCCAGCAGTACCGGTAAGTCCTGAAAGTTACTTTCAGCCCTGCATGGGGATCACCACCAGAGGGTGGTGGTGGACGGGGTAGGGGGACCCAGGCCCATCTGATTTCACTGGGTCCCAGCTCAAGGCCTTAATGGTGGTGGAGAATCCAACCATAATGTGCTGACCTTACATGGATGGGAGATACCACTCACTCCACCTCCCTGGGCTACTTCTGACTGTGCTGTTGGGCTCCTCACTGCAGGTAACTCCCTGGGACTCCGACTCCCACCAACCAGCTGTAAGCAACAGGTCTCCAGTCTGGGTCTCAGGATCTCCGGCTCCCGCAGGCAAGGGCTGTAACGGCTCCTCGGCTGGAGCCTCCGCCAAGCATCCTTCCTCCTTGGTGGTCAGCGCAGACTGAGCTGGGCTGCTCTCCTTTGTACCAGCCCAGCATCTGGAGCGTGCCCAGCAGAGTCTGAGGGATGGGACTTCCTCTGCCCATAGTGTGGGATTAACCCTTTCCTGCCCGGTGTGGGGTATGCACACCCCATCACACCCCTTCACCAGGATATTAAATGTAATTACATTACGGTCACTAGTACTGAGTGGTGCAACTACATTCATCCCTTGGACCAGATCCTGTGCGCCATGTAGGACTAAATCAAGAATTGCCTCTCCCCTTGTGGGTTCCTGGACTAGCTGCTCCAAGAAGCAGTTACTTTAGGTGTCAAGAAATTTTATCTCTGCATCCCAGTGAGGTGACCTGTACCCAGTCAATGTGGGGTTAACGGAAATCCCCTGTAGTGGTCCCTTGCTCTTGATCTATTTATCGCTGACCTGGGAACCAAGAGTAGGAGTGGGCTGATAAAGTTTGCGGATGACACCAAGTTGGGCGGTATTGCCAATTCAGAGAAGGATCGGGATATCCTCCAGGGAGATTTGGATGACCTTGTAAACTGGAGTATTAGTAATAGGATGAAATTCAATAGTGAGAAGTGTAAGGTTATGCATTTAGGGATGACTAACAGGAATTTTAGTTATAAGCTGGGGACGCACCAGTTGGAAGTAACGGAAGAGGAGAAGGACCTCGGAGTCCTGGTTGATCGCAGGATGACTATGAGTTGGCAATGTGATGTGGCCGTTAAAAAAGCTAATGTGGTCTTGGGATGCATTAGGCGAGGTATTTCTAGTAGAGATAAGGAGGTGCTAGTCCCGTTATACAAGGCGTTGGTGAGACCTCATTTGGAGTACTGTGTGCAGTTTTGGTCTCCCATGTTTAAGAAGGATGAATTCAAATTGGAACGGGTACAAAGAAGGGCCACTAGAATGATCTGAGGAATGGAAAGCCTGTCGTATGAAAGGAGACTTGAGGAGCTCAGTTTGTTTTCCTTAACCAAAAGAAGGTTGAGAGGAGATATGATTGCTCTCTTTAAATATATCAGAGGGATAAATACCAGGGAGGGAGAGGAATTATTTCAGCTCAGTACTAATGTGGACACGAGAACAAATGGATATAAATTGGCAGTCGGGAAGTTTAGGCTTGAAATTAGATGAAGGTTTCTAACCATCAGGGGAGTGAAATTCTGGAACAGCCTACCGAGGGAAACAGTGGGGGCGAAGGACCTCCATGACTTTAAGATTAAGATGGATAAGTTTATGGAGGGAATGGTTTGATAGGATAACGTGATTTAGTCAATAGGTCAATAACGTGCGACCACTGGTAATTAGTACCGAGGGTCAATGTTGGGATATTGAAAGTCTTTTTCCAGAGGGTCTGGCTGGAGAGTCTTGCCCACATGCTCGGGGTTCAGCTGACCGCTGTATTTGGGGTCGGGAAGGAATTTTCCTCCAGGGTAGATTGGCAGTGGCCCTGGAGGTTTTTCGCCTTCCTCCGCAGCATGGGGCAGGGGTCGCTTGCTGGAGGATTATCTGCTACTTGAAGTCTTTAAATCAGGATTTGGGGACTGCAACAGCTGAGTCAAGGGAGAGAATTATTTCAGGAGTGGGTGGATCAGCTTTTGTGGCCTGCATTTTGTGGGAGGTCAGACTAGATGATCATAATGGTCCCTTCTGATCTTGAATTCTATGATTCTATGAGTGGGGAGGGAGGCCACTCCGCCTCACGGCTGGCAGAGCGCAAGTAACAGTCTTACAGGGGAGAGCTCCAGCCCCCGGGCAGGGTGAAGCACATCAGGCTGAAGCTCACAGCCACCTGGCTGGGCAGACAGCAAGCAACACACAGGGGAACAGGCTGCCACCCTGGGGGCAGTAGGGGGACCCTGTGGTCCAAAGATCCTCTGTCTCCTCGGGGTACTCAGCTGCTGGCAGTTCCTGCAGTTCCTCGGGGTCCTCATCTGCCTCCCCTGATTGCAAGGTGTCGGTCTGCGCCAGGGCTGGGCCGGGCTCTTGCAAAGGCATCTGGGACGGTCCCAACCCCTTGAGGCTCCGTTTCTGTGCAGCAGGACGGTGCCTGGGCTGAAGCCCATGTTCTGTTCTCGCACGGTGGAGTGGTGGGCAGCAGTGGGCAGGAGAGAAGGAGACCCGTATAGACGAGAAGGGGAGCACGGGCAGCAGGCAGAGAGAGACCCATTGCTAATGAGAGACTAACCAGGGACATCCCCCAGTGTTCCCCTCCCTTCCGGGTTCCCCAGGGCGGTGGAGCTGGGGCAGTCCTTGCAGCTCTGGAAGAATAAGACCCATCCTCCCCACATGGCTCTGGCCAAATGGCAGTGCCAGGGGAAGCAAAGAGCCAGGAGGCGGGACCATCTTGGAAGAACTCAGCTCCCAGGGAGACAGTGACACCCCTCTGACTGGGCTCCCATCCCTGGCACCCTGCCACACGTCAGCTCCTGAGACGGAGACAATGAAGGTGAACACAGGTCACTCAGAGCAGCAAAGTCCATTAAGATGGACTGGCCTGTGCCTTGGGTCCTGCCCCATGCGCAGTGCAGCAAGCCTGCGGCATGAGATAATCTATGGGGATGGATTCCTGCACACGGGGCAACCTTTGCATTTATGGGTTTCCTGTGCCCTTGTTGTCACGGTAACCTGAAGGAGTCCTTGTTTTTGTTTGGATTTTATGTGCCAACGATGGAAAAAATGGAGCAGAGGCAAATATTTGAAAGGGAAAAATGTGGGTAATGCAGCAGCTGTGTTGTTCCATGGGTTCACGGCAGGTTCAGGGGACAAGCTTGTTTATGAGGCCAGGGGCAGTGACCCACGGAGAAGATAGATAGATGCTCCCGGCCTCCAGCCTGCTCTGGGCTGGGCACTGACCTCTAGCCCCAAAGGCACCCGATGGCCCCAGTACGACAGCCCAGCTTGGCCAGCTCACCTCAGAAGAGACACTTGCATGCAGAGACTTGAAGGCCATACCAGACCCCTGTGATCATCTCGACCAACCTCGTGCATAGCACAGGCCCTAGCATTTCATCCCGTGAGTCCTGCATCCAGATCCTTACTCGGGGCTGTGCTAGAGTGTATCTTGCAGAATGGCATCCCATCATGATGGGTGTGACCAGATCCACCGTGTCTCATGGCTAAGCAAGTGGCATCTTCAGCATTTGACTTGGTGCTCAGAAAATAGCATTATACCAGGTCAGTGCAGCACGTATTGAAGGGATTAGACACTGACTGACAGATCTCAAAATGTATTTGTAAATCAGGAATCATCATCCAAAGAGCTGTTTCTAGTGGGGTCCCGCAGTAATCTGTTCTCTTCCCAATGAAAATCAATGTCTTTATCAATGATCTGGAAGGAAATGTAATATCTTTTTCTTCTTTTGTGGCATCTCCATCACTGGAGGTTTGCAACCAGGGTAGCCCATTCAGTACAATCCTCTGCTAATCTCTGTGTGGATGAATAGATCTTTTGGTCCCCCCAGGAGACCATGTGTCCAACCAAGATCTTCTTTTTCTGCCTTGTGTTCTTCTGCCATCAACTTTCCTTTCCAGTGCCCATAAACATGCATCGCCCGCTGAACCTCTGAAAATGTGCCCTAAAATCAAATCTCTCTGCAAAAGTCTAACTGGGGTTTCTCAGAGAATGTAAAATCATTGATGGTAAAATTTGCAGATGACAAAAATTAGTTGAATGGTAAATAATGGTAATTAGTTGAATGGTAAATAATTCCGCCAGGTGATCTGGATCGCATGGTAAACTGGGCTCACTTGGATAACATGCGTTTAATAAAGCAAAACGCAAGGGCGTCTATCCAGTGACTGCAGGTCACACTTATAGTTTGGGGACTGGATTTTAGGGACCGGTTACTCAGAAAAGGACTTAAGCTTCATGGTGGAAAGAGTCTGCACATGAGCTCACAATGTGATGTGGGGCGACGAGAGCAAATGTGATGCAAGGAGTATCCCGTGGGAGCAGGAAGTAGCATTACCACTGGGTCTGGCATTAGTGAGACCATCACTGAATACTGGATTCAGTTTGGTGGCCACACTTCAGGATGAATGGTGACTAATTGGAAAGGGTTCAGAAAAGAGCTACGAGAATGAGTCAAGGTCTGGGAAACAGGCCAGACACCGGACTGAAGAAACTCAGCCTCTTTAAAAGAGAAGAAGGTTAAGAGGTGACTTGCTCACAGTCTCTACGCACCTCCACAGGGAGCAGATTTCCAGCGGCAGAGTGCTCTTTCCTTAGCCAGCAAAGGCAGAACAAGAGCCAATGGCGGGAGGCTGAAGCTAGACAAATTCAGGTGCTAGTTTTTAATAGTAAAGGTAATTAACCTTTGGCACCACTTGTCAAGGGACATGGTGGATTCTCCGTCACTCAGAGTCTTTAAAACGTGATTGAATTTCTTTCTAATGTGACTGTTCTCACTCCACAAGAAGTGCTGGGTGGGGTCACGTGGGCTACGCAGGTCACACTGGATGGTGCTGGCTTTAAAAATCTATGACTGTACAGGCTGGAAACTCGGGGCTTCATGCCATGTGCCAGGGGGGTGAAGGTGCCCAGGGGCGGCTCTAGGATTTCCGCCGCCCCAAGCAGGGCGGCGCGCCACAGGGGGCGCTCTGCCGGTCGCTGGTCCCGCGGCGCCGGTGGACCTCCCACAGGCGTGCCTGCTGACCTCCCGCGGGACGCCGCCCCTAGCGCGCGCTTGGCGCGCTGGGGTCTGGAGCCGGCCCTGAAGGTGCCCCTCCTTCCCCGCAACAAACACAGCCCTTTGGGTTGCCCTTCCAGGCCACTTACCGTGGGCTCCCCATTATACAGTCTGTTATCTCCCCACATCAGGGGCTGCTGCCTTAGCCCGGCCAGCAAGCCCACCTCCACCACCTGAGAACTGAAGAGAATCTCCGGCATCCAGGTGGCAGCAGATGGGACACAAGGTAAGAGCTACTCTGGCTGCTGCATCCCTCCTGGCTGCCCCTCACAGCTCAGGTGAGGAACCAGATTTCCTCAGATGGGAGCCAGGGACAAATCCATAACAATGCAGCTAATGCCAAAACCCAGACACCTGCTGACCAACCCCCAACCTCCTCCCCAGGGACACCGAGCTTCAAGGAGCTGGAATCGGGACCGGAGACTCTCTGGGAGTCAGGACGAGTCACACAGAGGGATGGGAGAGGAGAACTGGACTAGACTCCCCAGTGCACATTCACCTAGATTCTGTCTAGTCTACTTTTAAATACTTGCAGCAACAGGGCTCCCAGCCCTTCCCCGAGTGGGGAGGGTGTGCGTGGCCTGAACTTTCCCCCTGCAGACATCACCTTCCTGTGGAGGGGGAGCTGCCACCACCATCTCACTCTCAAGGGATTGTTTCTAAAATTCAGTCTGAATTCTCTGTGGTGTCCTTCTGCTGAGATCCCCACACCCCTTGTCCTGAGTCACCCTTCTCCCCCTGGGGTGCCTCCCATGCAGACTGACCCTGGCCCCCACCGTTTGTTAACAGGGATAAGATACGAAAGGGCTGGTAGGATGTTTCCTAAAGTTCAATGATCTGTTCAAAGCTGACTCCAGCCTCTCTCTCCTTGGAGCGTGTCGCTGCGCTCTGCCGTGCTATCCTGGCAGCTTCTCCAGAGCCAGGCCCTTTGCTCACCTGTTCGAGAGGTGAGTTAAACGGGACAGGACCTACCATTGATCCCTCCAGTACCCACTAGCAGCTGCCCACAACTAACTACACTGCCATTCACCGGTCACCTGCACACAGCTTCCAACAGATGCCCGAGTGCCCAGCAAATCCAATATTGATTCATTTCCCAGGTAAGACTGTCTGCAACTCCCAATACCAGATGCTTTCTACAGTCCAAAAGAGGCAACTGGGTTTGTCTGGCGAGACGACAGCTTTTATAACCAGCGCTGGGTAAATAATGTGCAGCCAGTGACGTGTTATGGGGCCTCTGCCTCTTCTGTTTGTAATTTGCCCACGGGCAGAGAGGTTCTCTGGTGTTTATTTATCTACCGAAGAGTCATGTTCAAAGTGTGGAGAAATTCACATGGCCACACGGCATGTTTCTGTGCTCTGATTGGGTGAGCCTGATGCTTATAGGGCCCGTTCCAGCTCCCATTAAAGTGCACCCATATGGTGCAAACGTGTCCATTGATGCAGTCAGCGTTTGCATTCTGTAGCTATCCCCAGCCCATGGGTTCCCTCCAGCCACCTCCTTTGCTAGCACCTTGGCAGAAAGCAGGTGCCCAAGAGGCCTGGCCATGCTCAGACTGACCCGGCTCTGTCCGTGAGCTGCTGGCTGGGGGGCTCTGGTGCGGTCTCGTAGTGTATGCACCACCACCGTGAAAAGAATAGAAGTTCGACGTGGGGATGGGATGCCAGGATCATCCCCCTTCCAGAGTCACAGATCCATGCCATGGCCCCCCCTGCCTGTTGGTACCTCCTACAGTGTCTGTCTGTTGGCAATAGGCGAGTGGAGTCCCTTAAAATCTGGTTGCATGGTGCCTGGGCTGGCTGGTCAATGGGCATGGTGCCCAGGGTTCCCTGCTTGTCACTAGTGATATGTCTACACTGCAAGACAGCGCGCCTCAGAGCCCAGGTCAACTGACTCAGGCCCCTGGGGCTCGCACTACGGGGCTCAAAGCAGCAGTGTAGCTATTCCCACTCGGGCTGGAGCCTGGGCTCTGAGACCCTCCCCCCCGCCGGGTTTCACAGCCCCGGCTCCAGCCCGAGTGGGAACGTCTACACTGCTACTTTGAGTGGACCCAGAGCCTGAGACTCACTGCGGCAGGATTTTTTCTTTAGTGTAGACGTAACCCCAGGTGTTTTACTGGGGTCCCTTATTAACCTCTTGTGCAGATGCACTCCTGGCTGCACACACGTCTCTGTAGCAGACCCCCCAGCAGCTGAGCCGTGCACCATTCATGGACAGACCCCCCCCCTTTAGCAGTGGCTGTACTTTCCCTTGGTTGCACTGTTGCCCCTCTGGCACCATTAGCTGCGGCCGCTCTTTGCTCTCTTCTGTCAGCTGCTGCGTGTGGCTGCTTCCCCTTGGACTGTCCCAAGACAGTTGGATCTCTCACCTCAGGCCTTTGACCCTTGGGAAGCCCCTCCAGCTGCTTCTAGCTCTGTTCAGCCATGTACTTATCTGGCCCTGATTGTCACAGACTTACTGTCTAGTGTACGTGTCCTCCCACCCCTTGGGGGCCAGGCCGGGCTCTTATCCCCATGGCCCCACCATCTTGCAGCCTCTCCCTGGGGTTTCCTGAGGGCCCTGCCCTCCCCCGGCCCCGTGTCACCCCGCAGCCCCTGGCTCTCACGCACTCCCCTGGCCACGTCCCTGCCGGGAGTGTGGCACTGGCTTGGCAGCACTTTTCCCTCCTGGTGCAGGAATGAGCTGTGATCTCCCAGGGTTATTTCTGACTCACAGGACAGGAAACATTGAGGGGTTTAAGTTGAAATGAATAATGTGCTCATTTCCTTGTTGAGACTACAAAGCAACTGCTGAAGGAAATTTACAGTGTGCCAGCCCCTCGCACTCGCTGCCGAGCTGGCCGCCCGGATGTTTTTATTTTCCCAGCATGGCCCACAAGCGCCAAGTCCTGTTTTCCTAAACACCCTGGGTCCCTCCTGTCACGTTCCACCCAGTGCAAACAAAACTGAGTGCAGCAGCAGAGCCCCGAGCCCAGTCACCTCCCCCGTGCAGCCGGCATCCGGAGTAGCGAGGGGGCCAGAACGTTCTGACCTGTCCGCTCAGTGCAGTTGTGTTCCAGGCGGGTGATTCCCAGGCCTGGGGAGACGGCAGGGGGGATGCAGTCAGCGCTGTGGGAATGGCTCAGACTGGCTCCAGCCCTGTCTCAGCGCTGGGGGCTGTGAGCCAGCCGGGAGCAAAGGGCCAGGCCTTGGCTGACCACGCAGCCCTGTCTCAGCGCTGGAGGTGCTGGGATATAGTGGAGGTGATGCAGGCAGGGCTGGGTGTTGGGGGCTCCATGGGCTACGATGCACTGGGGAGAGTGGAGGCTACAGACGCTGGTATTGTGTTTACGCTGTCACCAGCCATGCCGGGCACTCTCCAGCCCCGACCCGAGAGCAGCCAGCCCGTGCAGCAAGTGAGAGTAACTGGGGGGTGAGGCAAGGCAGAGACAGGCCCAGTGGGACAACCCTGGGGTGGGTGGGTGCAGTGACACTCCACCCCCAGGGACAGGGCAAGGAAGCGAAAGGACCTCCGGGGGAGGGGCAGGGGGGACTCCCAGTGACACAGCCAAATACAAGGTCAGACATCTAGGAACAAGCCGTGCAGGCCCCGCCTGCAGAATGGGGCCTGACCCTGGAAAGCAGCAACTCGGAAAGGGATCTAGGGCCTGCAGCAACCCAGTGGGGCTCCCAGCATGATGCCATCCTTGGGGGGTTAAACAGGGGAGCAGCAAGTTGACTCAGGGAGGGGATTTTACCTCTGGACGGTGGCGGCAGCAATCCCGCGGGGTCGAGGATGATCTCTTCCACAGGTTTTATGTTTTATGGGTCCTTTGGTGACCGAGGAGCCTAATCCCTGAGCCGCAAACTTGGTGGCAGATGTTGCAGGTGATGTTGGCAGGCAGGATTGGCCAAGCCTGCTGCATGACACTCATCTGGCCTTTCTTTTCTGGTGTTTTTCTGAGACCAGGGCAAGGCAATTTTCCTCACAAGTGACTGTTCCTTCTCTGCCAAGTCTTCGCCAGTGAGCCGTGTCTGGGGCTGCTGTCTACCAGTGCATGGTGTCGATGCCACATCTCTGCACACAGCCCTGGGGAAACCAATGCTGGATCCTGCATCTGGTTCTGGTGTGCACACTTTGCAAAGGGTCTTGAGAAACTGGAGCGGTGTCATAGGGTCGCCACCTCAGAGCGGGCCCTTCCGGCATGGGCTGGCCCTGCAGAGGTCCCACCCTCCGATTCGCCTTCTCAGGGCTCCTCGAGAATACTTCTCCGCCACAGACTGCACTATGCAACAGGCTCCTTTATGGAGACGGATGCTTCACGTCACAAAGCGAAGTTCAGAACCACAGCGCAAAGGGCTCCGGTTCTGCCGCCTTCCTTCCTCTTGCTCATTGGCCTAGTCATCCCGTTCAGACTGGCGAGCTCTGGGGCCGCTCTGGGGTCCACTGCTGGAGTTCAAACAGAGCAATACTGTGAGCAGCACCTGCTGCCCGGGGTGTGATAAACATCTCCCATCCCTGCTGGGTCCGTCTCAGCTCCCTGCTCTGTGTGTAGGGCGCTCCCCTGGCCTTCCTCTGCTCCAGAGTCTCCTACTCCCACTACCCAGCCTCCTGGCCTGTCTCCTAGCCCCACGTCTGCTCTCCCTGCCCCCTTTCTGGCTGACCCTCAGGCCTGAGTCGCCCACGCTCCCTCTCTGTAGGCCCCAGGCACCTGTTCTAAAGCCCGACTGGGGATCAGCTGACAGGGGAGCTTTGGAGGGAGGAGCCAGGCCTGGGGAGCAGCCTGGGCATCCCCTGACACGAGGGCGCAGAAAAGCTTCCAGGGTTGGCAAAGACCCCTGCCAGTGAGCGACGTGAGGCGCTCGGTCTGCTCCGTGTACCACACAGAGGGCTGAGAGGTGGCTTGAGGATAGTGCCCGAATACCTTCCCATGGAGAAAATCCCCCGACTGCAGGGCTCTGGCATCTAGCCGGGAAAGGCAGGACAAGAACCGACAGCAGGAAGCAGAAGCAAATTCAGGTTAGAAAAAAAGGCACAAATTTGTACCTGTGATTAACCCTGAGAACAAACTCCCCAGGGCAGTGGCGGATTCGCCGTCTCTAGGTGTCTTCAGATCCAGACTGGAGGCCTTTCTGGACGATGCTTTAGCCCAACGAGTCGCTGGGCTCAGTGTGGAGGTACCTGGGTGAGATTCCCTGGCCTGTGATGTACATGAGGTCAGACTAGATCTAATGGACCCTTCTGGCCTTAAGGTCGCTGAGTCTATGACCCTGTGGGGATGGGGTCAGGGTCACACTGACATGAGCCCGGGTACCCAGCTGGGACATGTGGACATCTCGGTGGTTTCATGTCCTGGCTCAGGAGGCTCCAGGTGTGACAGTAAGCAGAGGGGTGGGGACCTGTGTTGGAGCTGTAGAGTGGTCAGACCTGATGTCCACCTCGTACAGTATCCTGTTGTCTCTATGGGCCAGGATCAGCTACGACAGAGGAACATGTAAGAAGTGCACAGCAAGCAGGTGTGGGATTATCTGCCCCAACATCAGTTTTTTTCCTGGTCTCAGAGTTAGAGTTTAGCTCAAGCCATAAAGCAGAAGGTTTAACAACCCTGCCAGAAGTTTTGGTAGCATTAGGTTAGATATCAGGCATGGCCGGAGTTAACCCTACAAATGTCCACTCCCTCTTTGAGTCTTGACAAGTTCCTGGCCTCTGTGACTTTCCATGGCAATGAGTTCTACAGGCTAATGACGCACTGCGTGGAAAAGCATTTCCTTTGATCCATTTTAAATCTGCCACCTCTCACTCTCCTCAACTGTCTCTTGTTCTTGTGTTGTGAGACAGGGAGAAAAGCTCCCAAACTCCCTTCTCCAGCCCATTCAGAATCCTCTCCCCTCTTACCCGTCTCCTTTCTCAGGTCACAATCCCAATCTTCCTTCTCTTTTCATCTGGGCCTTCGGTCCTTCTCTTACCCGTCTTCATTGTGCTGTCTGCAGTGACTCCCAGGTCCCTTTCTTGGACTGAGGCAGTTAACGTCGAACCTTGTCAGGTGTAAGGAGAGTTTAAATCTCCCCTTCCATCCCTTTGCATTTAGAGACACTCAACTTCATTTGCTATCGAGCTGCCCCTTCATCTGGCTTGGTTGGGTCTCTCTGAAGTTCCGCACAGTCCTGACTAACCTAAATAACTGGGCTTAATACTGAACTGTTTCCTCAGCCCCTGCCTGAGGGTCTGAGCCCCTGACGGCTTCCTGCCCCACCAGGCTAATCCACCAACTCACCGAACTTGTGTAGTGAGGCGGCCTGGCTCCCAGCCGCCCCTGAGAGGGGTGACCCCAACAGCACACATCTACAACCGGATTCATTTACACTGATACTAGACCACAAATTGCTTGTAAACATTGTCAGTGGAAAAGACCAGGACCAAGCACTGCTGAGATGCCAACATCTATTGCTAAGTTTAATGCGATTTAACCCAACTGCTAAGTATGGTCCTGGGGAAAATCCAGTTGTAGCAGACACTCTGCACAGAGCCCAGCATCGCACTCAACTACCAGTGAGCTCGAAGAGGACAGAAAAGCACGAGTGGATGCTGTGGACACCTACAGACCAGTGTCAGAAAAGATACTACGGCAGGCACAAAAAGAAACCTTGACAGACACGGAACTGCAAGAAGTTCTAAGTTACATTAGGGGCAGCGGACTCAAGCATCTAAAGGATACAAAGGAACTGACAAGGGACTTGTAACCGGCGGGACTCACCCCTGCGGTGCCTCCTACTGGTCGTCCTTGGGAATTAGCTCGTTCCAGCGCTGCAGCGCCCTCTGCAGGCCGGTGATCCATCTGTCTGCTCCTGGCCCCTGTGTCCCTCCCAGGACCCCGGTGCCCCTTTAACTGTCTCCCCCCCCCCAGGGGAACCCCCACACTACTATCCCCACCTTGCCTCAGAATTGGCCACTGCCAGTCATTGTCTAGCCCCACACTCTGGGGCAGGCTGCAGTATCAGCCTGTTCATCACTGGCAAGGAGGGTTTGGACCTGCTGCCTTGGCCTGTCCCTGGGCTGCCCTCTGCAACCCCCAGTACCAGTTAGCCCAATGCTAGGCCACAGCCTGGGGCTTTCCAGGCTGGAGCTCCCCAGCTCCTCTGCCTTTCCCCAGCCCTGCTCCACTCAGGTACCCTGTGTCCAGCTCCCTGCAGCCAGGCCCATCTCCTTTTGAATACAGAGAGAGACTGTTTTCCTTCTGGCTTCCCTGGCCTTCTTATAAGGCCCTGTAGCTCTGTTTGGGGTGTGGCCCCAGCTGCAGCCACTTCTCCAATCAGCCCAGCCTAAAGCCCCTTCCCAGGGCTGTTTTAAAGCCCCAAAAGGGCAGGAGCGGGTAGCCACCCCGCTACAGGACTACTTTGTGGTACATGGATAATTAAGCTAGTCAAATGGACTCACGATTAAAGGCAATTGCATCATAATCCCAAACAAAATGAGACAAGAAATCCTAAACCTCATCCAGGAATGACATCATGGATTCACTAAATGCCGTGAACAGGCCAACCAGTCAGTGCATGGTCAGGCACCATCAAGGGCATACATACAATAAAGTATCCACATGTGACCATTGCAGAATTAACAGACCAGCACAACCCCACAAACCTTTAACAACAACAACACCTTTACCAGACAGACTCTGGAAGAGACCAACTGCAGATTTATGTGAATTCAGAGGACATCATTATCTGGTTGTAGTGGACTATTTTTCCAGGTATATAGAAATAAAGTACTTGAAAGACATGACAGGTTGCAGCGTTACTGAGCAACTGAAGTGCACGTTAGCTTATTTCGGTATTTCAGTACAACCTGTGACGGAGAACGGGCCACAATTCACTGGAGCAGAATTTAAGTCATTTTTATTGTATTACAGCCCACGTTACCCTCTCAGCCTCTCCAGGCAGCCAAGAAAAGCCTGCAGCAGGAAGAGCCATTTCTTGCTCTTCTGAGCTACAGATGAACATCAGCAGCAGCTACTGGATACAGCCCAGCACAGCTCCTGATGGGACTACAACTCAGAACTACTGTGCCAACACTGGAAACGAGCCTGTCTCTGAAGTGGCCAAACATGCAGAGAGCAGCCAAATTGGATTAAAAGGCAAAACGAGTTTATAACACTTTTACACAAAAGACGTCACTCAGAGAACTGCTGGGTCTAAAACCTGGTGACCAAGTTCCTGTCGAGCTGGATAAAGAGAAAGGATGGATAATGCTCCGTGTTGTAAAGAAAAAGAATTCAGCACCGCCCAGACGATATGTGAGTGAGACTGATGGTGAGAGTTCACCCGAAACCATCAACAATGACAGTGCGTTCCCCAGAAATAACAAACAGAGCAAACTCTACCGCAGTGGATGCAGAACACGAAGGAGACTCAACTATTCCCAACCAAGCATAGGCAGTTGTTGTAACTAATGGACACCCTGACGACCAAGTTGTTATGTGTTCGAATAGTGTAATTAGCAAACTAGTGTGGCTGAGAGACACTTCACAGACTGATCCGTCCTGAACTTCACAGACAGCGCGATTGTGTAACTATGGCAAATCCAGGAGTGTAGAATTTACGAGGGGAGATGGGATGGGATGGGATGCTAAACAGCATTATGCTGTTCAGCCACTAGGTGGTGCTGAGTGTAACATCTTGGTAGTCCATCGATCCGATGATGACAAATCTGTGCAGATTATCTATTGCTGGTCTCATGGTGTGCGCTCTGATGACTGTACAAGCCAATTCTAGAGGTGCACATTTGGCTGCAGATGGTGCATGGGAAGTTCGCAGTCAGTGGGTTGTGCACTGCTGGTGCTCTGTGACGTCGTTCGCGTGCCTCTTGTAGACGCCGGCAGCGGTCTGCCTCGAAGGCGATGCAGGTATTTCTGACTGTTGCACGCCTCTGTGTTCTGTCGCTGGCGGTGTCCTCAAGGTCCCTGGGTTTGATACTGCTATACTGCAGATTGGCTTTGATGGTGTCCTTGTAACGTTTCTGTGGATGACCTATATGCCGGATGCCCTGGGAGAGCTCACCATAGAGAAGCTGGCGGGGGATTCTGTCGGCATCCATGCGGCTGACATGACCGGTCCAACGTAGCTGTGACTTCATGATCATCATTTCGATGCTTGTCATCTGGGCTCTCTTGAGGACCTCGAGGTTGGGCACTTTGTCTTGCCAGCGGATCTTCGTGATGTTGCGGAGGCAGCGCATGTGGAATGCTTCGAGCTGCTTGATGTGACGCCTATATAGTGTCCAGGTTTCACACCCGTACAAAAGAGATGAAAGAACAGCAGCTCTGTACACAAGCAGTTTTGTTGACATCCGGATGTTGTGGTGGTTTAAAGCTTTGACACGCAGACAGCCAAGTGCCTGGCTTGCTTTGGATATTCGTGCGTTGATCTCATTATCCAGTGATCCATCACTGGATATGACACTACCCAGGTATTTAAAGTTCTCCACTACTTTAAGCTGAGTGCCACCAATGGAGATACTCGGGACAGAAGCATTTGATCCAGGTGCAGGTTGATGAAGAACTTCTGTCTTTCCGAGGCTGATAGTTAGTCCAAAGAGTTGCGAGGCCTCAGCAAACTTGTTGACAATGTGCTGAAGTGAGCCATTTTCAGCGTGAGCCATGAGGGCACAGTCGTCGGCAAAGAGTGCCTCAAGAAGGAGTTTCTGCACTGTCTTAGTCTTTGCATTCAGGCAACGGAGGTCAAAAAGTGAACCATAGTGCCGGTATTTCAAGTATATACCTCAGTCCAGATCTTTCATTGCATGGTTAAGGACGTATGCAAACAACAGGTTAAATAGGACAGGAGCGAGAACACATCCTTGTTTCACGCCATTGGTAATGTTGAAGGGGGCTGATGTGGCTCCATCAGACAATACTTTGCCTGTCATGCTGTCATGAAAAAGGCATAGAATCTGGACAAATTTTCTTGGGCAGCCAAGTCGTGTTAGAATAATCCAAAGGGCTTCCCTGTTGATGGTATCAAACGCCTTTGTCAGATCTACGAAGACAGCATACAGGTGCATATTCTGTTCAATGCACTTCTCTTGTATTTGTCTGACAGCAAACACCATGTCGACTGTGCTCCGGCCAAGTCGGAACCACATTGACTTTCAGGTAGATTTGCCTCGGAAATACTGGCTATTAGGTGGTTCAAGATGATGCGGGCGATGATCTTCCCACCAACAGAGAGGAGGGATATGCCTCTATAGTTTCCACATTCTGCTTTGCTGCCTTTGTTCTTGAAACGAGAGACAATAGTAGCGTCGCGGAGGTCCTGTGGTATGTTTTCATCCTCCCAGATGCTGATGATCACGCTGTGGAACGCTGCTAGTGCTGCTGGACCTGCTGCTTTGTATATCTCTGCTGGTATCCCATCTTTTCCAGGAGCTTTTCCTGAACTCATCTGGCTAACAGCTTTCTTAATCTCATCTATAGTGGGCGGAAAGTCAAGATCTGTCAGAGCAGGTTGTTGTGGAATTTCATTGAGGACATTATTATTCACGGTTGATGGTCTATTGAGAAGGTTGCTAAAGTGTTCTCGCCATCTTTCGTTGATGCCTTCTTTGTCTTTAATCAGCGTTGTGTTGTCTGATGAGAGCAATGGGGTGGTCCTTGGTTTAGAAGGTCCATAGACAGTCTTAATAGCACTGAAGAACATCTTTGAGTTGTGAGTCTCAGCATAGTGCTCAATTTCTTTGGCTTTGCTCTCCCACCAGTTGTCTTGTATCTGATGGAGGTCTTTCTGTGTTTTGCTCTGAAGGTACTTGAAATGGTCCCGTTTAGAGACTGAGGAGGGGTCATTCTGCCATTCGATAAAGGCTTTTCTCTTTACTTCCAGTGCTGAGCATATTTCTTCTTGGTTTTCAAACCAATCCTGATGTGTTCTTTTCTTTGGTCCAAGAGATGTTGTCATAAATAAACAGATCAGGGTTAAGGTCTCTTTTACCTGGAAAGGGTTAACAAGCTCAGTAACCTGAGAAACACCTGACCAGAGGACCAATCAAGGGACAGGATAATTTCAAATCTCTGTGGAGGGAAGCCTTTGTCTGTGTTCTTTGTTGGATTGTTCGTTCTCTCTTTGGATCTAAGAGAGGCCAGACATGTCTCCAAGTTCTCCTGGAGTAGTTCCTACTATCCAATAGTGAGTATTAATTAGAAAGGCGGATTAGTCTTATAATTTGATTTCTACATTTGCAATTGTGTGTTTGCTGAAGGAAATTCTTTATTTCTGTTGCTGTTACTGATTATTCTGAGGAGGAGGGAGGGGGAAGTCTCTCCAGTTTTTATAAGGTAGACCCTGTATTTTTGCATCCTGGTAATACAGAGAGAGTGTACTTTTTTTCTTTCTTTAATAACATCTTTTCTTTTTTAGAACCTGATTGATTTCTTCCCTTGTTTGAATTTTCAGGGGAGGGGAGGGGGAAAAGTGAATCCCTCTTTGTTTGAGTCAAGGAGTTTGAATCAAGGTATCTCTCTCCAGGACTAGGGGAGGGGAGGGGGAGGTGAGTCCCTCTTTGTGTTGAGTCAAGGATTTGACTTGGTGTGTAATCTCTCCGGAGCAGGCTGGAGAGAGGGAAGTGGGGGAGGGGAACTGGCTGTTTCTCTCTCTCTCTGGTGAGATTCAAGGGGTTTGAATCTGGGTTCCCCAGGGGAAGCTTGGGGGACAGGGAGTGTGTCAGATACTTTAACCTGACTGGTGGCAGCGAGAACCAGATCTAAACTAGGATTTTAGTTTAGAGGAGTCCATGCAGGTCCCCATCTTGGAACCCAACAGCTCCAAGTGGGGGAGAAGACCTATGACAGATGTTATTGCTGTGTCAGTGTCAGAGTCTACCCTCACTTGAAACTGGGGGGTTTCAAAGTGAGGACCCGCATGTTTTCCCCCACCCCAAAATCCTAGGGTAGGTCTCCCCTTTGCTGACACCATGTCATAGTCTCACCCCCACTTGGAGCTGTTGGGCTCCAATGTGAGGACCTGACTTGGTTTCCCTCTAAACTAAAATCCTAGTTTAGATCTAGTAAGCTGCCACCACTCAATCAGGAAATGTGGATTGAGACACAGTCCTTCCCCAAAATCCTAGGGGATTCCAAGAGCCCCAAATCCATGGAGTTCTTACACCCAGGAGAAATAAACCATTCCCCCTGCTTCCTCCCCCCTCCCTTTTCCTAGGAGAGATACCGGGATCTAACTACAGAGGGATACCTCCCTCCTCCCCTTTCCCTGAGAATCCACCCAAGGAAAGATTCATTAAGTTCTTAATAGAAAAGAAAAGAATTTATTAAGAGAACAAAAAGAAATACAGAATCTCTATGAGCCCAAGCTGGACACTCATAGGAGATAACTTGTTAAGTTCTGGAGAGAATCCTCCCTCCCCCTTTCTTTCTCAGTGAAAGCAAAGTAACAGCCAACAGGAATAAAGAATTTCCTTCAGCAAACACACAATTGCAAATATAGAAAACAACTCAAAAGACTAATTCGCCTTTCTAATTAATACTCACTATTAATTAGTAGAAACTACTCCAGGAGAACTTGGAGACATGACTGTTCTTTCTTAGATCCAAAAAGAGCTCTCTAACAAAGAACACAGACAAAGGCTTCCCTCCACAGAGATTTGAAAAAATCTTGTCTCTGATTGGTCCTCTGGTCAGGTGGTCATCAGGTACTGCATGTTAACCCTTTACAGGTAAAAGAGACCTTAACCCTGATCTGTTTATTTATGACAGTCAGTCACTATCTGCTTGAACTGGTCCCACTTTTCGGTTACAGTACCGATGAATTGTCCGTGGGATGTCAGTTTGTCATCAGGACTCTTCTGGAAATTGTTGAAACACTGTGCATCCTTCAGTTTGGCTATGTTGAAAGCAAGTCACACATGCTTAGGGCGTTTGTGCCAAGAGGGAGCAATGTAAAGTTGAAGAGACGTCCTGACTAATCTGTGATCTGTCCAGCACTCTGCGCCTCGCATTACTCTGGTGATCAGTACGTCTCGGATGTCTCGCCTTCTGACAGTGGCATAATCTATCAGATGCCATTGTTTGGACCTAGGGTGCATCCACGTCGTTCTGTATTTGTCCGCTTGTTGGAACAGTGTGTTGGTAATGGTCAGGTCATTTTCAGAACAAAGGCTCAAAAGGAGTAGTCCATTGCTGTTCATTTTGCCTACACCATGTGGCCCGGTTACTCCTTTCCAGTTCTCGCTGTCAGCCCCGACTCGGGCATTGAAATCTCCAAGTAGGAGTAGTTTGTCTGTTACAGGTGTGGCCTTGATCAGTCTGTCGAGATCTTCATAGAATTGTTCCTTTGAGTTGTCAGAGCATGTTAGAGTGGGTGCAGATGCACTGATGATGGTGGCATGACGTTTGGCATTTAGTGGGACGCGTAGTTTCAGCAATCTTTCATTGAGACCCACTGGAAGGTCTGGGAGTTGATGCATCAGTGAGGTTTTTATTGCCAGACCAACTCCATGTATTCTGTCCTCTGTCTCAGTCTTACCCTTCCAGAAGAAGGTGTAACCACTTCCTGGTTCACTCAAGGAACCTTCCCCAGGCAATCTTGTTTCACTTAATGCCGCTATATCGATGTTGTAGCGGGCTAGTTCTCGAGCAATGAGAGCTGTCCTTCTCTCAGGTCTTGCAACAGCTTCTCGATCCAGGAGGGTACGAACGTTCCATACACCAATGGTGAGTTTCCTCAAATTTTTCTTTTGGTTTCGGCCGCAGGTTGGGTTAAACTGCCAGCTGCAGCTTGCTGGCCAGTTGTTGTAGGGCAGGCAATTTTTAGGCCACCTTTTCTAGGCCCCTCCCTTACTAGGGTGAGCAGTGCTGTCCTGAAGAGGGCTGCTCAGATGCCTGGGATGCTGCCGGGCAACTCTACTGCCCCAGGTACAGAGCTGGATGACCACCTATCCACAGGCCGCCTGCGTGCAGGATTGGGACTACGACTCCCAGTGGTAACCTCCACCTGTCGCTTTGCCCCTCCCCCATCGCTGCAGGACTTGGGTGGTATGATGATGATGTTTGATGATTTGCACAGGACCTGTGCGTGAAAGCTTTTTAAGTGGTAGAGCCGTTGCACGGGAGCAATCCCACTCTCTCGACCTTAGAAGCCAGACACCAATGGTACGAAAAATCGTCATGACTGGTAACTTCTTTGGTTGCAGTAGATGGCCTTGACGTCTTTCGTGCCTTGTCAAGCCCTTCACTGTCCACAAAGCATTGCAGAACCGCCTTCTTGGCCGTTGGATCTTAGTGATCTCTTTCGCCCAGTCCGCCGGAGCCGACGTCGCATGTGGGTAGGCATATCCCTAATTCACTGAGGGTTTGAGTCCCATCAGTTACACTCACCTGGTTTAGCCATTGCCCGGGGTGTGGCCTCTGCGCAAAGTGGCCGGACCACCCCCAAAGGGGTATGACAAGTCCCCCCATCAGAGGTACTACCTCTCCCTGGGCACCCCATACACCCCGGAGTGTAACATACTTCATTTAAATTAACCTCAGCCCTACCTGGCTGTATGTTAAAGGACGTAATTCTACACATCTGCGTATCTCTGGGGAAGCAGCTCTGTAGCCCGTCCATACCTGGTACTGGAGCCTGACCTGCTAGTAGCAGCCCTGCAACCTGCTGTGTATAAGGTGGACATGACAACATCCAAATTGGCCCGTAGTCAGTAATCCCGGCGCCGGCCCGCAGGCGGGAACCCCCTGCTCTCCTGCAAACTTCTGCAGGCTTGTGATCCAGGAATCACCCAGAATCCACATGCTGGCTATGCTGGCAGCACTTGTACTTCTTTTCCCTCTGTGACCAAGGTACCTGCGCGGTCAGTTCTGAACCTCTCTGCTGCGTGTGTTTAGAAATACTGCGTTCATCAATGCTCCAAGGTCAGGAAGTAGCCACTTGCCCCATCCCTCCCACAGGCCTCAGCTAGTAAAATATGATTGTCCAAACGACCAATCCAAATCTTGCTTTCCACCCTCTCTGCAGGCACAACTCCTCTTGCTATCAGTGGCCCCTGCACCCTCACTGCACAGTCATCAGGCTCCTCTCCACCTGATACAACAAACGTGTTGGTTAGATCGCCTCCCTGTAGACGAGCGGACTCACCCCTGCGGTGCCTCCTGCCGGTGTCTTCCGGGAATTAGCTCCATCCAGCCTCTGGAGCTCCCTCTGCAGGCCGGTGATCTGCCTGTCCTCTGGCCCCTGTGTCCCTCCCAGGACCTGGTGCCCTTTTACATGGGGTGCTGCCCCCTGGCAATAACCCCTCTCTCTCAGGGTCTCCCCTCCCCGGGGAACCCCCACCCTCTATCCCCACCTTGCCTCAGTGTATGGCTACTGCTAGTCATTGTCTAGCCCTGCGCCCTGGGGCAGGCTGCAGTAACAGCCACTCAGCACTGGCAAGGGGGGTTTGGACCTGCTGCCTTGGCCTACCCCTGGGCTGCCTCTGCAACCCTCAGTACCTGTTAGCCCAATGCTAGGCCGCAGCCTGGGGCTTTCAGGCTGGAGCTCCCCAGCTCCTCTGCCTTTCCCCAGCCCTGCTTCACTCAGGTACCCTGTGTCCAGCTCCCTGCAGCCAGGCCCTTCTCTCTCTACAGCTAGAGAAAGGCTCCTGGCTTCCCTGGCCTCTTTATACAGGCCAGCTGTGGCCTGATTGGGGTGTGGCCCAGCTGCAGCCACTTCCCAATCAGCCCAGCTTAGCAGCTCCCAGCCACAACCTTCCCCCAGGGCTGTTTTAAGCCCTTCAGGGCAGGAGCAGGAGTCCACCCTGCTACACTCCCCATAAAATAAAAACACAGGAAGATCTGGATAACCTTGTAAACTGGAGTAATAGTAATAGGATGAAATTTAATAGTGAAAAGTGCAAGGTCATGCATTTAGGGATTAATAACAAGAATTTTAGTTATAAATTGGGGACACATCAGTTGGAAGTAACAGAGGAGGAGAAGGACCTCGGAGTATTGGTTGATCACAGGATGACTATGAGCCGCCATTGTGATATGGCCGTTAAAAAAGCTAATGCAGTTTTAGGATGCATCAGGCGAGGTATTTCCAGCAAAGATAAGGAGGTGTTAGTGCCGTTATACAAGGCACTGATGAGACCTCATCTGGAATACTGTGTGCAGTTCTGGTCTCCCACGTTTAAGAAGGATGAATTCAAACTGGAACAGGTACAGAGAAGGGCTACTAGGATGATCCGAGGAATGGAAAACCTGTCTTATGAAAGGAGACTCAGAGCTGGGCTTGTTTAGCCTAACCAATAGAAGGCTGAGGGGAGATATGATTGCTCTCTATAAATATATCAGAGGGATTAATATTAGGGAGGGAGAGGAATTATTTAAGCTTAGTACCAATGTGGACACAAGAACAAATGGATATAAACTGGACACTAAAATAATAATAATTGGAGATATACCAATCTCCTAGAACTGGAAGGGACCTTGAAAGGTCATTGAGTCCAGCCCCTTGCCTTCACTAGCAGGACCAATTTTTACCCCAGATCCCTAAGTGGCCCCCTCAAGGATTGAGCTTACAACCCTGGGTTTAGCAGGCCAATGCTCAAACCACTGAGCTATCTCTCCCCTCCCACTAGGAAGTTTAGACTTGAAATTAGATGAAGGTTTCTAACCATTAGAGGAGTGAAGTTCTGGAACAGCCTTCCAAGGGGAGTAGTGGCGGCAAAAGACATATATGGCTTCAAGGCTAAGCTTGATAAGTTTATAGAGGGGATGGTATGATGGGATAGCCTAATTTTGGCAATTAATTGATCTTTGATTATTAGCAGGTAAATAGGCCCAATGGTCTGTGATGGGATGTTAGATGGGATGGGATCTGCGTTACTACAGAGAATTCTTTCCTGGGTGCTGGCTGGTGAGTCTTGCCCACATGCTCAGGGTTTAACTGATCGCCATATTTGGGGTCAGGAAAGAATTTTCCTCCAGGGCAGATTGGCAGAGGCCCTGGAGGTTTTTCACCTTCCTCTGCAGTGTTGGGCACGGGTCACTTGCTGGAGGATTCTCTGCAGCTTGAGGTCTTCAAACCACAATTTGAGGACTTCAATAGCTCAGACATAGGTTAGGGGTTTGTTACAGGAGCGGGTGGGTGAGATTCTGTGGCCTGCGTTGTGCAGGAGGTCAGACTAGATGACCATAATGGTCCCTTCTGACCTTAAGTCTATGAATCTATGAAACTGGTAGCAAGCAACCTAGATTAGTAAATCTTTGTTGCACAGGTGTACAAAGGTTCATAGAATCATAGAATCTCAGGGTTGGAAGGGACCTCAGGAGGGATCTAGTCCAACCTGCTGCTCAAAGCAGGACCAATTCCCAACTAAATCACCCAGCCAGGGCTTTGTCAAGCCGTGCCTTAAAAACCTCTAAGGAAGGAGATTCCACCACCTCCCTGGGGAACCCATTCCAGTGCTTCACCACCCTCCTAGTGAAAAAGTTTTTCCTAATATCCAACCTAAACCTCCCCCACTGCAACTTGAGACCATTGCTCCTTGTTCTGTCATCTGCTACCACTGAGAACAGTCTAGATCCATCCTCTTTGGAACCCCCTTTCAGGTAGTTGAAAGCAGCTATCAAATCCCCCCGCATTCTTCTCTTCTGCAGAGTAAACAATCCCAGTTCCCTCAGCCTCTCCTCATAAGTCATGTGCTCCAGCCCCCTAATCATTTTTCTTGCCCTCCGCTGGACTCTTTCCAATTTTTCCACATCCTGCTTGTAGTGTGGGGCCCAAAACTGGACACAGGACTCCAGATGAGGCCTCACCAATGTCGAATAGAGGGGAAAGATCACGTCCCTCGATCTGCTGGCAGTGCCCCTACTTATACAGCCCAAAATGCCGTTAGCCTTCTTGGCAACAAGGACAAGCTGTCGACTCATATCCAGCTTCTCGTCCACTGTAACCCCTAGATCCTTTTCTGCAGAACTATTGCCTAGCCACTTGGTCCCTAGTCTGTAGCAGTACATGGGATTCTTCCATCCTAAATTCAGACTAGAAAGATCAGTGGCCGGGTTTTCACCTGGGCAGTGGCATTGCCACACTCCCGTGACCCAGGCAAGCATGAAGTGGCTTCATTGAAACCATCTCACTCCCCCCCACCTCCCCGCTTATTGGCACATGCAGCCTGTAAGCCTTCCAGGCTGCACGTCTATGCAAGCCAAGAAGGAACATGTTCTTAAATACCATTCACAGCTGGGGTCTCCCAAAGCCTGTGTGGATGCCAAACACAACCTTGGTAAAAATGACCAGCTGAAACCATTTGACCCGCATCACAACAATTTAGTTTGATCTCTAGCTCTTCACAAAAAAACACACCTAGAAACATTTTGGAAAATGGCTGTTTTTTCAGGGCTTATACAGGCACAACCCCTGGCTCAAATGACCCCAAGTTTGGGTCACCGACCCTGTCCTGTAGCCTCTGAGGCTCACCGAATCTCAAAGGAATCCCAGTGAGCACACTGATTTTAGAGGATTTAGAAAGGTGGTGATGCAACCCTAACTCTAGTACTTGTGGCACCGTAGAGACGAACACATATATTTCAGCATAAGCTTTCGTGGGCTCCAGCTCACTTCTTCGGATGCATAGAATGGAACACACACAGGAGATATTTATACATACAGAGAACATGAAAAGGTGCCACAAGTACTCCTGTTCTTTTTGCGGATACAGACTAACACGGCTGCTACTCTGAAACTTAACTCTAGTGGCGTTGCTGCATCACTACAACAAATCGCGTTGTATCTGAGCCAGGCCAATGGCTTCAGGCAGGCTCTTGTAGGCACTGGGGAGAAATGAGCCTTGAGAAGGGATCCGGGGAAGGAGCTGGCTCCCTGGACTGGGCAGAGGGCGAGCGTTCCATGTGCAAGGGGCTGGCAGTAGAGAGTCACCTAGGAGAGCCCATTGCTGAGCCAGTGGTGGGGTGCCCCTCAGGGGCCTGTTAGGGGAAATATGGGCCTGTCTGGTCTTCCCCTCCCTCCCAGGGAGCTAGAACCCTGTCACCTGGGGCAGCACATTCCCACCAGCAGAGAAAACCAGTGGATTCTGGCCAGTCCCACTGCCCCAGATGGGGCTGAGCTGACCCCTTCTGCCACCCCCTTCAGATGGAGCTTCTGTCCCCAATGCCTTCTGCTCTGCATCCCCAGAAACCTCCCAGAGAGACGAGCACAGTTGTGCTGGGGCTGGGGTGGGGCATGTGGGGCTGGGTGACACTTGGAAAAAAATACAGAGGCTGAAGGACTAAAATTAAACCAGGAAAAGTGTTTGCCAGGCCAAATCCAGCTGTCGTGCTAAAGGCCCATGACCAGCACAGAACCATAGAAATGTGGGGCAGGAAGGGACCTCGAGAGGCCGCCAAGTCCAGCCCCATGCGCGGAGGCAGGGCCAAGGAACCCTACACCAGCCCTGACAGGGGTTTGTCCAACTTGGCCTAGGATCCTCCAGCGACAGGGATCCCACAACCTCCCTTGGGAACCTGCTCAGAGCCTGGGAGGGAAAGCCGACTGCTGCAGAGGAGCGTGTGGATCGGACACAGACTTCTCTTAGGGGAGAGTCTGATGATGGAGACTCTCCAGGTTATAGTCAGGAGCAGAGCACGGAAGAGGATAATGTAAGGGCCAGATCAGATGATAAACAGTCATATAAAAAGGAATGTAAAAGCAGCAAAGAATCCTGTGGCACCTTATAGACTAACAGACGTTTTGCAGCATGAGCTTTTCATGGGTGAATACCCTCTTGCATCTGACGCAGTGGGCATTCACCCACGAAAGCTCATGCTGCAAAATGTCTGTTAGTCTACAAGGTGCCACAGGATTCTTTGCTGCTTTTACAGATCCAGACTAACATGGCTCCCCCTCTGATATAAAAAAGAATCTGGCACATCAGAGAAAGGCAGACAAATAAACAGGGACAAGTTTTTAAAGTGCTTGTACACAAATGCTAGAAGTCTAAATAATAAGCTGGGTGAACTAGAGTGCCTTGTGATAAAGGAGGATATTGATATAATAGGCATCACAGAAACCTGGTGGACTGAGAGCAATCAATGGGACACAATCATTCCGGGGTACAAAATATATCGGAAGGACAGAACAGGTCGTGCAGTGGGAGGAGTAGCACTATATGTGAAAGAAAGTGTAGCTTCAAATGAAGTAAAAATCTTAAGTGAATCCACATGTTCCATAGAGTCTCTATGGATAGAAATTTCATGCTCTAGTAAAAATATATCATTAGGGATCTATTGTCAACCACCTGACCAGGACAGTAATAGTGATGATGAAATGCTAAGGGAAATTAGAGAGGCTATCAAAATTAAGAACCCAATAATAGTGGGGGATTTCAATTATCCCCATATTGACTGGGAACATTTCACTTCAGGACGAAATGCAGAGATAAAATTTCTCGATACTTTAAATCACTGCTTCATGGAGCAGCTGGTACGGGAACCCACAAGGGGAGAGGCAACTCTAGATTTAATCCTGAGTGGAGTGCAGGAGCTGGTCCAAGAGGTAACTATAGCAGGACCGCTTGGAAATAGTGACCAAAATACAATAGCATTCAACATCCCTGTGGTGGGAAGAACATCTCAACAGCCCAACACTGTGGCATTTAATTTCAAAAGGGGGAACTATACAAAAATGAGGGGGATAGTTAAACAAAAGTTAAAAGGTACAGGGACTAAAGTGAAATCCCTGCAAGTTGCATGGGCCCTTTTTAAAGACACCATAATAGAGGCCCAACTTCAATGTATACCCCAAAGTAAGAAAAACAGTAAAAGAACTAAAAAAGAGCCACCGTGGCTTAACAACCATGTAAAAGAAGCAGTGAGAGATAAAAAGACTTCCTTTAAAAGGTGGAAGTCAAATCCTAGTGAGGCAAATAGAAAGGAGCACAAACACTGCCAACTTAAGTGCAAGAATGTAATAAGAAAAGCCAAATAGGGGTTGGAAGAACGGCTAGCCAAAAACTCCAAAGGTAATAACAAAATGTTTTTTAAGTACATCAGAAGCAGGAAGCCTGCTAAACAACCAGTGGGGCCCCTTGATGATTGAAATACAAAAGGAGCGCTTAAAGACGATATAGTCATTGCGGAGAAACTAAATGGATTCTTTGCTTCAGCCTTCACGGCTGAGGATGTTAGGGAGATTCCCAAACCTGAGCTGGCTTTTGTAGGTGACAAATCTGAGGAACTGTCACAGACTGAAGTGTCATTAGAGGAGGTTTTGGAATTAATTGATAAACTCAACATTAACAAGTCACCGGGACCAGATGGCATTCACCCAAGAGTTCTGAAAGAACTCAAATGTGAAGTTGCGGAACTATTAACTAAGGTTTGTAACCTGTCCTTTAAATCGGCTTCGGTACCCAATGACTGGAAGTTAGCTAATGTAATGCCAATATTTAAAAAGGGCTCTAGGGGTGATCCCGGCAATTACAGACCGGTAAGTCTAATGTCGGTACCGGGCAAATTAGTTGAAACAGTAGTTAAGAATAAAATTGTCAGACACATAGAAAAACATAGTCAATAGTCAACATGGTTTCTGTAAAGGGAAATTGTGTCTTACTAATCTATTAGAGTTCTTTGAAGGGGTCAACAAACATATGGACAAGGGGGATCCGGTGGACATAGTGTACTTAGATTTCCAGAAAGCTTTTGACAAGGTCCCTCACCAAAGGCTCTTACGTAAATTAAGCTGTCATGGGATAAAAGGGAAGGTCCTTTCATGGATTGAGAACTGGTTAAAGGACAGGGAACAAAGGGTAGGAATTAATGGTAAATTCTCAGAATGGAGAGGGGTAACTAGTGGTGTTCCCCAAGGATCAGTCCTAGGACCAATCCTATTCAATTTATTCATAAATGATCTGGAGAAAGGGGTAAACAGTGAGGTGGCAAAGTTTGCAGATGATACTAAACTACTCAAGATAGTTAAGACCAAAGCAGATTGTGAAGAACTTCAAAAAGATCTCACAAAACTAAGTGATTGGGCAACAAAATGGCAAATGAAATTTAATGTGGATCAATGTAAAGTAATGCACATTGGAAAAAATAACCCCAACTATACATACAATATGATGGGAGCTAATTTAGCTACAACGAGTCAGGAAAAAGATCTTGGCGTCATCGTGGATAGTTCTCTGAAGATGTCCACGCAGTGTGCAGAGGCGGTCAAAAAAGCAAACAGGATGTTAGGAATCATTAAAAAGGGGATAGAGAATAAGACTGAGAATATCTTATTGCCCTTATATAAATCCATGGTACGCCCACATCTCGAATACTGTGTACAGATGTGGTCTCCTCACCTCAAAAAAGATATTCTAGCACTAGAAAAGGTTCAGAAAAGGGCAACTAAAATGATTAGGAGTTTGGAGAGGGTCCCATACGAGGAAAGATTAAAGAGGCTAGGACTCTTCAGCTTGGAAAAGAGGAGACTAAGGGGGGATATGATAGAAGTATATAAAATCATGAGTGATGTTGAGAAAGTGGATAAGGAAAAGTTATTTACTTATTCCCATAATACAAGAACTAGGTCACCAAATGAAATTAATAGGCTGCAGATTTAAAACAGATAAAAGGAAGTTGTTCTTCACGCAGCGCACAGTCAACTTGTGGAACTCCTTACCTGAGGAGGTTGTGAAGGCTAGGACTATAACAATGTTTAAAAGGGGACTGGATAAATTCATGGTGGCTAAGTCCATAAATGGCTATTAGCCAGGATGGGTAAGAATGGTGTCCCTAGCCTCTGTTTGTCAGAGGATGGAGATGGATGGCAGGAGAGAGATCACTTGATCATTGCCTGTTAGGTTCACTCCCTCAGGGGCACCTGGCATTGGCCACTGTCGGTAGACAGGGCTAGATGGACCTTTGGTCTGACCCGGTACGGCCGTTCTTATGTTCTTATGTAAAGCTGTTCCTAGTATCTGACCCACATCTCTCTGCCTGCAGTTTAAGCCCATTGCTGCTTGTCCCACCTCCCGTGGCCATGGAGAACAGTTGATCCCGTCCTCTTATAACAGCCCTTAACATATTTGGAGACTGATCAGGTCCCCCTCAGGCTCCTTTCCTCAAGCCTGAACATGGCCAGGTTTTCAACCGTTCTTCATAGGTCAGGTTTTTTAACCCTTTTACTGCTTTCTTCTGAACTCTCCCATTTGTCCACATCTTTCCTAAAGCGCGGTGCCCAGAAATGGATGCAGCACTTCAGCAGAGGCCTCCCCAGTGCTGAGCAGAGCAGGACAATTACCACCCGAGTCTTACATACCCCGGAACGATATTAGCCTTTTTCAACCACATCACATTGTTAACTCTTCAATTTCTCATTGACGCTAACCCCCAGATCCTTTTCCGCAGCGCTACACCTAGCCAGTTATTCCCTAGTTTGTAGCTGTACATTTGATTTTTCCTTCCTAAGTGAAGTACTTTGCATTTGTCTTTATTGAATTCCATCTTGAATTCAGACCAATTTTCCAAATTGTCACGGTTATTTTGAATTCTAATCTTGTCCTCCAAAGTGCTTGCAAACCTCCCAGCTTGGTGTCATCTGCAAATTTTATACGCAGTCGCTCCTCTCCATTAGCCAAGTCATTAATGAAAATATTGATTAGTGCTAAAGCCAGGATTAATTCCTGCGGGACCCCACTAGAGACGCCCTCCCAGTTGGACAGTGAACTATTGATAAGTACTCTGAATACAGCAAAGAGTCCTGTGGCACCTTATAGACTAACATGCATCCGAAGAAGTGGGGATTCACCCACTAAAGCTCATGCTGCAAAACGTCTGTTAGTCTATGAGGTGCCACAGGATTCTTTGCTGCTTTTACAAATCCAGACTAACACGGCTCCCCTCTGATCTTTGAATACACTCTTTCAACCTGTTGTGCACCCTCATTATAGTCATTTCATCTAGACCACATTTCTCTCATCTGCTTATGAGAATATCATGGGGGCTCTGGCTGGGGGGGCTCTGGGGTGCCCTTATCCTGTTTTTCAACGTTCCTTTAAAAATGTGGCCACCAGCGCTGGGTGCCGGCTCAGTCTCACCGGCGCTGGGTGCCGGCTCAGTCTCGGTCTCACTGGCGCTGGGCGCAGGCTCAGTCTCGGTCTCACCGGCCCTGGGCGCCGGCTCAGTCTCGGTCTCACCGGCGCTGGGCGCCGGCTCAGTCTCGGTCTCACCGGCGCTGGGCGCCGGCTCAGTCTCGGTCTCACCGGCGCTGGGCACAGGCTCAGTCTCGGTCTCGGTCTCACCGGCGCTGGGCGCAGGATCAGTCTCGGTCTCGGTCTCACCGGCGCTGGGCACCGGCTCAGTCTCGGTCTCACCGGCGCTGGGCGCAGGATGAATCTCGGTCTCACCAGCCCTGTGTACAAAGGGAAAATCACCTCCCTGCTCCCGTTTCTGCACCCAAGGCCGGCGTTACCCTTCGTGCCGCAGGCAGGGTCACGATGGGAGCCATGTTGAGCTGCCAGTGCACGACGGCCCCTCGATCCTTTCAGAGGCCCTGCGTCCCCAGGACAGTCCCAGGCCGTTGGAGTGCCCTGCCTGCCTTCTTCCTCGATGTGTGAACTTCTGTCTTCAGCGACGGACATGCAGGGAAGACGGTGGATCGATGAGTGGCGGAGGCAGTCTGGGAGGGACCAGAGAATGAACTGGGGCAGCAGGAGCCCCAGGGCCATAGAGAAGCCAACACGACCCCAAGAGACCAGAGACCTAGGCAAGAAACACAAGCAGGTGAGTAGCATGAAGTCGGGGAGCGGGAATGGGCTCATGGGCGTGAGGGGAGGGAGCAGCTCACTGGACAGGAGTTTGCCTTGTGATGTGGTAGCAGGGAAGGGCCGTGGGATGTGAGGGGCAGAGCAGGGCGGTGCCAGTCCCTCTGCCCCGCGGGGCCACCTGCCCCAGGCGTTTGTGTTCAGTTTCGGGTGTCTCGCTATCAGAAAGGGCCTGGGGACCCGGGGATCGGCGAACGCACAGGAACAGAAGGGGCAGGGCAGGAGGGGAAACACCCCTTGGCACAGTGAGGCCGTGCCCAGCGCTGGGCATGGTCCTGGCAAGGCAGACAGGTGGCCAGGGAGTGCCAGGCTGTGAACACAGACAGCCCCTGGCCCTGGGAGAAAGGCAGTCCCTGTGGGGGGATCCCCAGGCTGGGCAGGGATCAGAGCAGACGGGAGAATGGGCAGGAGTCTCTGGGGGCTGCGGGGCCCGAGGGAGGAGAGGAGCGACCGTGCCCTCCAGAACGTTAGCAAGGGGAGGTGCTGAGTCCGGGCCAGGAGCTGGGAGCCAGTGGCACAGAGCCGTGGTCGGGACGAGGGGGACTTGCCGTGGGCTTATAAAGACCATTAGGGAAGAGACAGGAGCGGCACAGACTGTGTTGGGGCCTCGGCGTGAGCCCCAGGGCCACAGATTCCCCCTCAGGACGTCGTCCTGGGCGCAGGGAGTGGAGGGGCCAGAGCTCAGCCCAGCGATGAGTTTGAATTTTTTCTGTTCCGAGAGAAAATAAGCTGGGTGTGAGGAATGGAGCCAAGGCCTCCTCGGAGCCTAAAACAGCAATCGCCACTTCCTCGGGTTTATGGTGTTTGCTCTGCCAGGGCCAGCAGCAGCCTGTTGCTTCCTGCTCTGCAGCTGCACCCCCGGCTCCAGGCTCTGGAGATTCTGGTTTTACAGCCACTCCTGGGTCCCTCCAAGGGCAGCCTGTGTCCATCTGCTTCTATTGCCCAACACTCTTCCTGCGGGTTTGGTGCGAGCTGTTGTTGCTGCATGTCTCCGCGGTGTCTCCTCCGGGCCGGACACCGCTCTGCCTCCTTCCCTGGCAGCGTCGCCTGCAGGCCCCCAGTGCCACATCGCTGACAACAGAAGGGCCCTGCCTGCCACGTGCACCCGCAAGCCGATATCTGCCCCGACCCGGCCCAGGGCCCATCTCTAACTCAGCTTCCCCATACTAACCTCTCGGACACACCAGCAGCCTTGTAAAAATACCCCAGCGCCAACCTTGGTCGCCTTCACCAGTACAGATCTCTGCCTCATTTCTGATTTGAATGTGTCTGGTTGTCGTTCTGCTGGTCCCTGCTAGGTTAACGAGCCCGTAGTACCCTGCCAAAGTCACTCACACTCGTCTTTTCGATAGGCCGAACAGACCGAGCCCTTTAACGCTCTCACTCTCAGCCATTTCCCCCAGGCCTGGAATCCGTTGGGTGGCTCTTTTTTGTACCCTCTCAAATTGTTCAACATTCTTTTTAAGATGTGTCCCCCAGCCCTGGACGCAGGGTCCAGTGTCGGGCTCACGGAGGCCAAACACAGGGGCACAATCACCTCCCCACTCCTCCTTGCTACTCGGCTGCTTACACACCCGGGCGTCGCATTCGCCTTCGGGCTGCAGCACCCTGCCGGGAGCGCCTGTTTTGCTCCTTACGTCATTTCAGAGTCCTAGCTGCCTAGGGCCCAGTCCCTGGTCTGGAGGGACAGCCACCATTTCCTGGTCAGCATCCAGAGTCCATCAGGGCCAGGCAACGCCCCAGGGCTCAGTTGCTTTGTCCCCTAACCAATCCCAGGGGGAAGGTGCTCAGATACCGCAGTGAGGGGCGCCAGCAGAGACCCCCTAGCAGACAAACAGGCTTTCAGGAGGCGGTAGTGCCCCAGACTGGGCTGCCGGTCCGTCTCAAAGCGTGAGGCATCCGAGCCCAATGTCCATCATCCATGAGCCCCAGCCGCTCATGTCGTGTCTGGCGCCCATGGCGAATGTGGGGCAAGTCAGACATTGTCTGTGCCCTGCAGAGCAAACCCCCACAGCGCTTGGGACGGCAGCTCGGGGGGCGTGGGGGAGTCCGGCTGATGAGACTGAGTGGGAGCTGGATGGAGCCTCACACCCGCCACTTCTCCCAGAGGAGATCAAACAGGTCAGGTTTCAGAATGGAGAGGGGTAAATAGTGGTGTCCCCCAGGGGTCTGTACTGGGACCAGTCCTATGCAACATACACCTCTACCCTGATATAATGTGACCCGATATAACACGAATTCGGCTATAACGCAGTAAAGCAGCGCTCCAGGGGGGCAGGGCTGCACACTCTGGTGGATCAAAGCAAGTTCAATATAACAGTTTCACCTATAACATGGTAAGATTTGTTGGCTCCCGAGGACAGTGTTATATCGGGGTAGAGCTGTATTAATAAATGAACTGGAGAAAGGGGTAAACAGTGAGGTGGCAAAATTTGCAGATGATACAAAACTACTCAAGATAGTTAAGACCCAGGCAGACTGCGAAGAGCTACAAAAGGATCTCACAAAACTGGGTGACTGGGCAACAGAATGGCAGATGAAATTCAATGTTGATAAATGCAAAGTAATGCACGTTGGAAAACATAATCCCAACTAGCCATATAAAATGATGGGGGCTAAATTAGCTGTTACCACTCAAGAAAGATCTTGGAGTCCTTGTGGATAGTTCTCTGAAAACATCCACTCAATGTGCAGCGGCAGTCAAGAAAGTGAACAGAAAGTTTGGCATCATTAAGAAAGGGAGAGATAATAAGACAGAAAATATCATATTGTCTCTATATAAATCCATGGTATGTGCACAGCTTGAATACTGTGTGCAAATGTAGTCGCCCCATCTCAAAAAAAGATATATTGGAACTGGAAAAGGTTCAGAAAAGGGCAACAAAAATGATTAGGGGTATGGAACAGCTTCCATATGAGGAGAGATTAATAAGACTGGGACTTTTCAGCTTGGAAAAGAAACAACTAAGGGGAGATATGATTGAGGTCTATAAAATCATGACTGGTGTGAAGAAGGTAAATGAGGACGTGTTATTTACTCCTTCTCATAACACAAGAACCAGGGGTTCTTGAAATTAATAGGCAGCAGTTTAAAACAAACGGAAGGAAGTATTTCTTCACACAACACAGAGTCAACCTCTGGAACTCGTTGCCAATACATTTTGTGAGGCTAAAACTATAAATGGATTAAAAAAACAATTAGCTAAATCCCTTGAGGACAGATCCATCAATGGCTATTAGCCAAGATGGTCATAGATGCAGCACCTAAGCCTCTGTTTGCCAGAAGCTGGGAGTGGACGACAGGGGATGGATCACTTGATGATTGCCCCTGTTCTGTTCATCTGGCAGTGACCACTATCAGCAGACAGGACACTGGGCTAGATGGACCATTGGTCTGACCCACTATGGCTGTTCTTATGTTTCACTTCTGTCACTTACTTTGTGTAGCTGCTTTCATAGTCTCTTCTGCTGCCTCAGTTTCCCCTCAGTTCCTAGGGCTGATTGCCAGCCTGCATTCTGCCCACGGGCAGATGCCTCGCTGGCCTTTCACTGTGTGCCTCACTGTGCTCTGGGGCAGTCATAGGAGCAAATCTCCCTCCTGCAGCACTTCTCCAACTGAGTCTCTCTGCCCTTTATGGAGATCACCTGACTCCTTCCCAGCTGGGTCTGAGAACTGAACAGGGCTGGCTGGCTCCAGTCCCCCTGGCCTTTAAAGGGGCAGGCTACCCTGTTACAAAGGGTGATCCAAGGAATCACAGACCAGTAAGCCTTGCCTCTGAACTGGGTAAACTGGTCAAAATGCCCATTAAAATAGATTAACAAAACAACTGGAAGCCCATGACGTTAGGAGGCATAAGGAAAGGGATGAAGAATAATAAGAAAAACATTTCCTTGCCATTGAGAGTCAATGGCGTAGCCCCATCTGAGCACGACGTGCAGCCACCCCTCCTCCAGAGGTGAAAGTAAGCCGGTACGGGCCGGTACGGAGGACCGGTAAGAAAAAGTGTAGTAGCTACTGGCAAGAAAATGGAGCATTCTCTCCCTCTCTGATTCCACCTCCGGGCTCCAGCAAAACTGAGGGTCCGGGAGCCAGGCTCCATGAATGTTCAGGGCCGGGTCTCCCCCCTGCTTCCCCCCTGCGCCTCCCCTGAATGTGTCCCGGCCCCACCTTTGCTGCCCCCATGCACCTCCCTGGGTCCCAGAGCAGAGCGTTTCCGTCCCCTGCAGCTCCATGCTGCCTGCCTGCATTAACTGCTGCCACAGGGTCCTAGTCCCCCCCCCCTCCACTCCTGCCAGGGCAGGCTGCCCTTCCCCCTCAGACCCTTTCATTTTCCAGTGGGACACTCCACCAGTACAGCCCCCCCCCCACCCGCAGTCACTGCTCTTGCCCCACGCTGGGCAAGGGGCAGCCCCCGTGAGGCTACAGTGAGGGGCAGCAGCAGGGGAGGAGGCGCACATGTGATGGCAGCCCCTCCCCCCGCCTCTGGCATGGCACCCACCACAGGAGAGACGAGGGGGATTCCTGGACCTGAGAGGGGTCCTAGGAGCATGTGCAGTGACGGGGGCGGGGGTGAGTGTGCTGCTGGGGGGGAGAGAAGGGTGTCCCTACCCCAGAGCTCACTGCTGCCAGCAGGGAGAGGGCTGGGGGGAGTCCTGCTCTCTGGCTCCAGCCTGCCTGCACCCCAAACTCATCCCCAGCCCTGCCCCACCCCAGAGCCCACACCCCCCATACCCCAACCCTCTGTCCTAGCCCTAAGCCTCTCCAACACCCCAAACCCCTCATCCCCAGCCACATTCCAAATTCACCCCAGCCTCACCCCACAGTCCTCACCCCTGCACCCCCTCCCTCCACACCCCTCTTATCCCCAAACTCCCTCCCAGAGCCTGCACCCTGCACCCCTCCTGCACCCCAGTCCCCTGCCCCAGCCCGGGGCCTGCAACCCAGACTTCCAACCCCATCCAAACTCCCTCCCAGAGTCTTGGGCAGGTGGGGGGTGGAGTTTAGGGGGGCAGAGTTTGGGCAGGGGCAGGTTCTGGGCACCACCAAAATTTCTACAAACCTGCCACCCCTGCCGGCAAGAGCTGGTGCGCCATACCGTGGTGGACCGGTTTTCTGAGGCAGCAATTTAAAGGGCTGGAGCCCAGAGCCCCGCTGCCAGAGCCATGAGGTAGCGGCTGTGGGGCTCAGGTGGCGATTTAAAGGGCCCAGGGCTCCTGCCGCCGCTACCACCCCGGGTCCTTTAAATCACCGCTGGAGCCCCACTGCCGCTACCCCAGGGCTCCGGGACAATTTACAGGGCCCGGGCCCTTTAAATAGCCCCCGGAGCCTGCCAGAGCCCTGGGGTAGCGACGGCTGGGCTCTGGTGGCTATTGAAAGGGTTCGGGGCTCCCGCTGCCTCTACCACCCTGGGCCCTTTAAATAGCCCCCGGAGCCCTGCCACCGCTACCCAGGGCTCCAGCAGTAGGGCTCCGGAGATGATTTAAAGGGCCCTGGAGGGTAGCGGCAGCAGGAGCCCTGGGCCCTGCTGCTGGAGCCCTGGGGCTCCGTCGGCAATTTAAAGGGCCTGGAGCTCTGCTGCAGTAGCAGCAGCTAGAGCCCTGAGCCCTTTAAATCCCCCCATTTAAATTGCTCCTGAACCCCAGGGCTCCCAGCCACCTCTGCAGCTGGGAGCTCAGGGGGTGATTTAAAGGGCTTGAGGCTCCCAGCTGCTGCTACCACAGCCCTAGCCCCGGGCCCTTTAAATCCGGATTTAAAGGCTCCGCCTCTTCCGGTGGAGGCCATGCCCCTCCTCAGGATTCCAGAGTACCGGCAAGTCCTTTAAGTTACTTTCATCCCTGCCCACCTCCCACAGGACAGCCCAGAGCTGGGAGGGTTCAGAGGACAAGGAGAATGCTGAAGGGCTTGGAAAAACTCACCTGTAAAGAGAAACTGAAAGAGTGGGACTGTTACCTTGGAGACAAGATGAATAGGAGGATCCATGATAAAGAACACAAGCCAATGACTGCTCCAGAAAGCTTCCTCTCTTGTGTGCAGTGCTGTTGTAGCCAGGTCGGCCCCAGGAGATCAGAGAGACACAGTGGGGTGGAGAGTATCAGAGAGGTAGCCGTGTTAGTCTGGTTCTGCAAAACGTCTGTTAGTCTATAAGGTGCCACAGGATTCTTTGCTGCTTTTACAGTGGGGTGGTAATACCTTTACTGGGCCAGCTGCCGTTGGTGAGAGAGACGCTTAGGAGCTACACAGACCCGAGGAAGAGCTCGGGGTGACTCGAAAGCTCTAGAGAAGGGAGGGCAAGAGAACAGAAGCTGCCGGTCTCAGAACACAAGGACAAGGAGACATAAGAACATAAGAACATAAGAAAGGCCGTACCGGGTCAGACCAAAGGTCCATCTAGCCCAGTATCCATCTACCGACAGTGGCCAATGCCAGGTGCCCCTGAGGGAGTGAACCTAACAGGCAATGATCAAGTGATCTCTCTCCTGCCATCCATCTCCGTCCTCTGACGAACAGAGGCTAGGGACACCATTCTTACCCATCCTGGCTAATAGCCATTTATGGACTTAGCCACCATGAATGTATCCAGTCCCCTTTTAAACATTGTTATAGTCCTAGCCTTCACAACCTCCTCAGGTAAGGAGTTCCACAAGTTGACTGTGCGCTGCGTGAAGAAGAACTTCCTTTTATTTGTTTTAAACCTGCTGCCTATTAATTTCATTTGGTGACCCCTAGTTCTTGTATTATGGGAATAAGTAAATAACTTTTCCTTATCCACTTTCTCAACATCACTCATGATTTTATAGACCTCTATCATATCCCCCCTTAGTCTTCTCTTTTCCAAACTGAAGAGTCCTAGCCTCAACATTCAACGAAATGGAAAGGAGGCAGATTCAGAACAGACAAAAGGAAATACTTTCTCACGTAATGTGCAGTTACACTGTGGAACTCACTGGCACAGGAAACCACTGAGACCAAAACCAGCACAATTCTAAGAGACCGGGTATTTATGTGGGCGAGAAGAACATCCAGAATAATAATTGTTATTTCTAACAAGAATTCCATACGGAACATTAAACCTCGTACTTCAGGGTTTTAAACAACCCCTAACTATTAGGAATTAGGATGAGCCCTAATGCAGGGGCCGATATCCCACATCTCCTGTTCAGGGTTCTTGGACCTCCCTTTGCAGCAGCTGGCAATGGCCACTGAGAGAGAGAGAGGACCTTGAGTCCGACCCAGTCTGGCTGCTATCCTCTAGCCCTCTGGCACAGTAGCTGATTCCAAGGAGCAGTTGCAAACTTCTGCTAGCAGATCAACCACTTCATTGGTAATTTCCTGCAGAACTCAGGGCTGTGCCATCTGGGCCAGGACACCTGTTGCTCTTTGATTTATCAATTTCTTCTGATATCCCCACCTCCGATACCTCAGTGTCAGGAAACACCTCATCCTTCTTACCAGAAAAGAGCAGGTCCAGAGCAGGAATCACCCCAACAGACATGAAAAGAAATCGTGTCGCTTCTCAGCAATAGCCTTATTTCCACGATTGCTCCCTGCAGGCCCTGTTGATCCAGCAGACCAGCTGGTTCGCTCACAGGCTTCCTGCTTCACATCTACTCCAAGAATCGCTTGTTCTTATGTCTCTGGTTCTTTTTTCTACTAATTCACCTTAGCCTCCCAATTCCGTCACACTTGTTCCCTGCTGTCCCCCGGCTCCTGCATCCTGGCCTCTCTCGGGCTGTTTCCTTGGCTCCAGTAACCCGGGACCTGCCATTAACCAGGCGGCTCATGTGTCCACGCCATTGGGCATCTTGCACATTTATTACAGCAACCTCCATGTGGAGTTTAAGGGTTTTCATTTCCTCATCTGATCAATCCCCCCATTTGCTGGAGATTCCCCCTGTCTGAAGTTCAGGGTCCCGGTCAGTCGCTGGTGCCTTTCCTCCGCCAAGGACACTGAAGTTAACTTCAGGGACTGAACACTCCCTCCCACTGCGAATTGCAGGGCAGAGCAGACAGCCACACACCCCACCTGTGGGGGAGACAACCAGTGGGGAGATGGGCACCCACAATGTGCTCCGCTGCTCAAACGGTGCCAGCGGGGTGAACTCCCTGACACGTGCTCGTGGCGAGCTCTCCGTTCGGCAGCAGCTCTGAGGCACTCTGCTCATCGGGGAGACGAGGGCATCCTGGCGGGGAGGCTGTGGCCATGGTCGGTGATGGACGAAGGGTGATAAGCTCTGAACGCTGACTCGTGGGGGCTCATCCCCTGATGAAACTCCAGAGAAATCCAGGCATTAATTTGGCCCATTGACTCTGAGGGTGGCCGAGTCATGGTGTGGCGTTGCTCATGGCCCCGGTTGTTGTTGGCAGCTGTAGTCACATTGGGTCTTGAAGGGGTAGTAGGTGTGTTGTGTCTGGTGACGGCTAGCGTTTGCTTTGTTGCTTGGTAGTTTTGGTCCCGGGCTTTCTGCAGGAATGGCAGTCAGGTTTGTGTGCAACTTCATCTTTTGACTGGGTGCGCGTTTCCTTGCTTTTGCACAAGATGGCTGCTCGACTGTCCTGGTTCATATCAGGAGACAAAGCCCAAGGTGCTTTGTGGCAGCTGAACGTTCTGGTCACAAAACGCCCCCTGAAATCTCATTGGTGGAGGTTTTCCGGAATGAGAGACAGCTCAACGGAACCAGGGGAAGCTTTCACAAAGGCCTCATTCCCTTGACCCCCATCACTGCCAGCCCTGGTGGAGACCCAGAGAGGGTCCCTGCTCTGTGACCTCTCTGCCAAGCCTTGCACCCGCCAGGATTTCCAACTGGAGCCGGTTCTGGAGGGCATGAATCAGCTTTTCACAGCTTGTTAAAAATCTTGATCCTACCTCTTGTTTTCGTGCCTTTCACATCAGGAAATGAGTTTTACAACTTTTCCAGTGGGACACAGCTGGTGGCCAGGGTCATAAAGCTGAACTTTATAAATGTCTCCTGGTGGGACTGAGAGGAGACATTAAACAGGCGAGAGAGAGAGAAGGAGCAAAGCACAGAGACGGGGAGAGAGGAGCTGGGGAACTTCATCGGGATTAAGAAGAGTCGAGGCATGACTGCCGCAATGGCCAGGAAGGTGCAGAAGGTTGCCTGTGTCTGGGGCAGGATCTGCCTGCTGCTCTCTTTCCTGCTCCAGCTCCAGGGAGCCCAGGCGAAATGTTATTTCCAGGCGCAAGGTAAGGCAGCCGTGGAGACTAAAGCTGGGATGTGCAGGTGCTGGGTGAGGCCTTCAGCTTTTTCTTGGGGTTGTCAGGGCAGTGGGAGTGCTGGGCTCCCAGGCTGCAAAGCAATAAACAAATCGGGCTGAGCCCTGGGAGTGTGATTACAGGCCAGTGATGACTGCAAAGCGGCCCATAAACCACCAAGTAGCTCCCCTGGGCCCTGGCTGAGAACTGGCCTGAGCTGCTGCCAAGAGCCAGGAAGGTGGCCAAGGAAGAATCATAGAATATCAAGGTTGGAAGGGACCTCAGAAGATCATCCAGTCCAACCCTCTGCTCAAAGCAGGACCAACCCCAGATAGATTTTTTGCCCCAGATCCTTAAGTGGCCCCCTCAAGAGCTGAACTCACAACCCTGGGTTTAGCAGGCCAATGCTCAAACCACTGAGCTATCCTATCTCCTAGAACTGGAAGGGACCCTGAGAGGTCATTGAGTCCAGCCCCCTGCCGTCACTAGCACAGGACCAAGTGCTGAGTTTACCCCAGATCCCTAAATGGCCCTCTCAAGGATTGAACTCACAACCCTGGGTTTAGCAGGCCAGCACTCAGAGGTCACAGCTCCCTGCAGGTGGACGCGGGCGCTGGTGCCTTGCCGACGGGCACAGCCGTTAGTGAGCAGGAGTGACACATGTCTGCATCAGGCCCAGGCCTCATTGTGCTCACAGCACAGGAGAAAGTGGCACAGAGACTTGCCAAGAACACAAACTCGTAGAAATGTGTCTGCTCTCCGGCCCCGGCCACAGCTGCAGGGGCTTCCCGGTCTGGTAACGGAGCCCAGGCCTGAGTGTGGGGCTGGGGTTACTGGCTATCTTCAGCATCATAGGGCTGGTGGGGGGGCCCTGGGGTCGCTCCCCCAGCCCGTTTGTCATATTGAGGCAGGCAGGGGGGCCCTGGGGTCACTCCCCCACCCCCTTTCTCACATCGGGGGGAGGCGGGGGCACTGGGGTCGCTCCCCCACCCCCTTTCTCACATCGGGGGGAGGCGGGGGCACTGGGGTCGCTCCCCCACCCCCTTTCTCACATCGGGGGGAGGCGGGGGGCACTGGGGTCGCTCCCCCACCCCCTTTCTCACATCGGGGGAGGCAGCGGCACTGGGGTCCCCAGCCCATTCTTACACGGCAGAGCAGCTGGGGGGGCCCTGGGTCGTGCTCTGGGCGGGCAGGGTCACGTGCGCTCATTGGGGCCCATTTCCTTGCAGCTCCCTGTCACTACGAGGGGAAGCAGTTCACCCTGGGGGAGTCCTGGCTCAGCACCACCTGCCTGCTCTGTACCTGCCTCCACCCCGTCGGCGTGGGCTGCTGCGAGATGTAAGTGGGGACGTGCCAGGGCAGGGGCGCCGCTGCAGTCAGTTCTATTGGGGTTGCCGCAGAAGCACAGGTCAGGGATCAGCCCCCGGTAGCGGGTGCCGCGCATGTGGAGCGAGCGCCAGTCTGTGCATGTGACAAGCAAACAGGCCACACTGCGGTGCAAGCCGGAGCGTCAGCACCCGGCACCCAGCCTGCGCGAGGGGTTGCAGGGCCGTGTTGGGAGCTGCAGGCAATGGAAATGGCATCGCCCTTGTGCTGCCACAGCTGCACCCCAAAGCAGACAGCTGCACCCCACTTGCGCTGGGAGGCGCAGCCAGAGGCCGGGGGAGGTCAGACCGGGGAATCGTGGGGCTGGGCTGAGGGCTGGGGAGAGGTCTGGGGGAAGTATCACTGGCACAGGTCCTGAGAGAGGCTGTCCTGTGGGGCAGCCGGGGGGCGCAGGAGCTGGGCTAGGCCATGGCCAGGCCTGGGGGAGGGAAGCATTTCCCATTTACCTTACAGGTGAGTCAGTGGAATGCACTTAGGAGCCACCTGGCCCGGCCTGCGATCCCTCCTGATGCCCCGTAGGGTCTGGGCTTTCCAGGCAGCATCCCGCCTTCCCGCAGGATGGCTGCGGACAAAGCACCCCTCTCCCTTCTCTCCTGTGCAGCACCCAGCACCCCATCGATTTTCCAGACTGGTGCATGGCCCACTATGACTCGCAGACCTGCCAGATTTCAGTGGTGCAGAAAGCCAACCCCAGCCTGCCGTGTGTGAACAGCATGGAGCGCGAGTGGGGCTCGGCCGGCACCCCGGAGCCAATGATCAACAAGGTGCTAGAGATGCCGCTGAGCAGGTAGAGGTGGGGACATGCCTCCTCCACCCCCCGTCCAGCATGAACCGCCACTGCCCCCGACAGCACATTTCTTGCATGTTCTGTCCCTGCACCACGTGCTGTGAGACGCCGCTGCAGCCACCGTCCAGGGAAACCACTAGCCGCCCAATACTGGAATAACTAACTTAATATTTACAACCTAGCGCTGCTCTGCCCCGGCTTCGCCTTAGCCTTCAGCTTCCTGAACCAAACCAGGGCTCCCCCCTGTACCCCAGTGCTCCACACACACTAAGGGAGGTCCTGGCACGGGGGGGCACACTGGGGGCAGTGGACAAGCCCCCTGCTTCCTTTCTCAAACCCCACTGAGGAAAGCCCCTGGAGCGGGAGTCCCAGCTGAGGATGGGGGGCTGGGAAGCAGGAGGTGCGTGTCTGAGTGCCCTGGGTCTGTGGCCTCAGCCAGTGCAGGACCCTCAGTGCTCTGTTGGCACCACGCAGGGCAGGGAGGAGTCCGTGATGCCTTCCTGGGGTCTGGGCTGGGCAGCCGAGCTGGGCTCTCTCCAGGCAGGCAGCCCCGCATGGACCAGGCAGGCAGATTTCTGGCTACTGGGAGGCAAAGAGCTGCTTTTCTAACATGCCCGGAGTCGTAGAGAGGATCGAACTGGCACAGCACTGTGGCAGCCCTCTGCCCTCCCTGCATCAGCCAGGAACTGCCCCCTGGGCCTCCCCCTACCGTGGCCAGCATCCCAGTGTGGGGCAGGGACACAGGGCCAGCAAGGGCCCTTTGCATTTACACGCCCTGCTTGCGAAGACCCGACCGAGTCACTGCACTTCCCCTACCGGCCCTTTGCCTTGGGGGGAAATGGGTGAGGCTCTGTCCTGCCTTTGGGTGTGGGGGCAAAAGCCTCTTCTGGAACCACTGCAGCCCCTGCACCCACAGCTCCCTGGGGCGGAAGGAGCCCGCCTGCACCACGTGCCGCCCCCCAGCCCTGGTGATGCAGCAGAGCCCTGCCCGGAGGCAGTGGTGTGCTGGGGGCACGGGGTGAACCAGGCCATGCCTCAGGCAGCGCAGAGTCTGACCGCCCTGGGCGAGACCTGGCAGATGGGAAGTGTGAGCGCCCAGGAGCCCTGCTGGGGATCAGCGAGCTGAAGTGACCCGAGCACCGGCTGTGAGCTGGCTGCCCCGGCAGCCTGGCCCAGCCAGCACCACATCTATGTTTTGCAGAACCTTGTGTAGATGTTTCTGTTCTTGCAATAAAAGTATCAATTAAATCCCAGGAGGGCTCTGGCCAGTGACTGTCTGGGGGAGGGGGGCAGCGCCCAGTATCAGGAAAGGGCCCCATATCACACCCCCTGCACAGAACACATGCTGCCCTCACAGGGGACAGGCCAGGCCACACTCAGCAACTGGGCTGATGGCCCAGAGCCAGGGTGGGACGTGGCAGGAACGGTCTCTGGGACAGCAAGGAAACATCCCGCCACCAGGCAGGGGCAGTTACAGGGACCCCCTCTTCCCCGCACAGGGCAGAGTTAGGGCAGTTACAGGGATCCCACCCCAGGGCTGTTACAGAGACCCCCCCCCTCTTCCCCGCACAGGGCAGAGTTAGGGCAGTTACAGGGATCCCACCCCAGGGCTGTTACAGAGACCCCCCCCCCCTTCCCCGCACAGGGCAGAGTTAGGTCAGTTACAGGGATCCCACCCCAGGGCTGTTACAGAGACCCCCCCCCTCTTCCCCGCACAGGGCAGAGTTAGGGCAGTTACAGGGATCCCACCCCAGGGCTGTTACAGAGACCCCCCCCCTCTTCCCCGCACAGGGCAGAGTTAGGACAGTTACAGGGATCCCACCCCAGGGCTGTTACAGAGACCTCCCCCCTCCCCAGCACACAGCAGAGTTAGGGCTGTTACAGGAAAAACACACACCCATACACACACCAGAGCCTGGCTGCTGTAAGGACCCAGGAAGGCTGTGGGCTGGGCACTCAGGTGTTTATTACTTTGCACACAGAGCAGACACTTTATTGGGCTGCCGGGGAAAGAACTCAGGAGCCTGGAGGGGTCGGGCCTGGCCCCGGTCAATCCAGCACTTGGAGCACAGCGCTGGAGTGAAGCTGCTGCCTGCCCTGCGGGAGGGGCTCTCCCTGGGACCCAGTGCTGTCAGCACCCGGGGGCAGGTCGGTGTGACAGCAGTGCTGGGGGGGGAGGGGGGCAAGTTCACTCCTGGAGCAATGGAGTTACACTGACGTCTTTGCCTGGCCCAGCCCAGGTGCAGGGAGAGAAGAGGGAGCACTCATCCGCCCCAGGGAGAGCAGGGCCAAGAACCCAGACTCCAGGCCAGGATCTCCTTGCTCCCCGCTCAGGTGGGGAAGGCAGCCTGCCTCCCCCTTGGTCGGAGGTCCTGGAGCAGCAGCGTCACCCTGCCCTCTCCCGCGGGAAGCCAGCCACGTGCAGGAGCCCGGCTGGGGCGTGCAGGGCACCTGCCTCCCCTCTGCTGGGGGTGTCCCAGGCAGGGGGCTGCTGCGGGGCTGACTCTACCAGAGGGGACTGCAGTTCCCAGGCGGGATGGAGACGCCCCAGGGCAGTCACAGGCTGGAGGGTTCTCGCTCCCAGCTGGGGGCAGGGGCACTGGACATGTGGGGGGGAGATCCCAGTGGGAATGGGCGTGGGCTTCCCAGGAGACTGGCGCGGGTCGTCACTGGAAGGGCGCCCTTCTCCCTTCCCTGGGCTGGGCACGAGGCCCCACACTGGGGAGAAAGCCGCCAGGCCGCCCTGACAGAGAGCACTGGGGTTCCTGTGCACGCCCAGGCGAGCAGGAGACGCGGCTCAGGAAGGAGAAGCCAGCTAGTGCTGGGCACAGAGCGGTGTCTCTCACACAGGCAGGGCTGCACAGCCGGCACAGGGTCTGGTGCAGGATTCAGAGCGGGCCTGTGCCCCGCCGCTCGGCAGCTGCCATCCCCAGCGGGCGGTGGGACTGGTGCCCCAGCCTCCCACCTCGGTCCTGCCCCAGCTCAGATAGTGATGGAGTTTGTGCTGGAGAACTGGGACACGTAGGAGGCCAGGACGGGATTGGTCGGCAGGACTTTGATGGGCAGGTCCCAGCTGAAGGTATCCACTTCGATTTGCTCCACCCCAGTCCAGGTGATGGTTTCCGACTGGTTCTCAGGGACCGTGTGGGCCTCCCCCGACTCTCGGGAGGTCACGAACTCGAAGTGCAGCCTCCACTTCAGAGACACTGCGGGTGAAAGGAGGGTCAGAGGCTGCGCGTGCAACGGCACCTGGATGGCAGGGGGTCCCCGCTCCGCAGCCACATTAGCACTGGCCAGCTGGGCGAAGGGGTCCCCCTTTCTAGGAGGAGGGCAGTGACCCCCTGGCACAGCTGCCTCTTCTCTGGCGCCCGGCTCTGACAGGGCTCTGCCAGCACAGGGCAGAGCAGCAGTCTGAGCTGGCAGGGGCAGGAGCCTTCAGGGATGGCAGTGGGGCGATGCCCACCCCCCAGTGAGTGCCAGCAGCTCCCTCCCTGGGCACTCACCAATGTTGGTGGTGAAGCCGGGCGTGGAGCTCAGTGGGACGGGGAGGCTGAAGCTGCACCTGGCCGTATGCAGACAGGATTCCTGGTGGCGGGCGTGTGTGGTGTAGGAGACGGGCTGCCCGTGCCGCCGCTGGAACTCCTCCTGGATACTCTCCTCTGTCTGCAGGCTCACCGAGTACTGGGGAGCAGGGCACACACATGAGGGAGGGCAGAGCCCTGGCTTTCAGACACCACTGCGAGATCCCAGCTGAGAGCTGTGCAGAAGGCTCGGGGGGGGGGCCTAGCTCTGAATAACTCGCAGCTCCCCCCCGAACCAAACCCACCAGGAAGCCCAAGGCAGGACTCTGGACTGCCCAGAAGCACCCAAAGCAGTCCAGTGTCTGCACCACTGCTGCTAGCCCCCCTGCCCCCATCCACCCCTGGCTGGACAATGGGATGGGCTGCCTGGCTGGGAAGCAGGAGCCGCACTCACCTGCAGACAGGGGATGTCCCCTTCCGAGAAGTTAAAGGTCCCGAGGATGTCTTCTCCAATCTTATAGACAGTCTTAAAGATCCCGAACTTGCCCACCTTGCCCCGGGTGTTGCTGATGTTATACACGTCTGTGGAGACCGAGACAGGCAGATGAGCGAGGGCTGCAGCGACTCCCTGCCTGGAACGAAGCCACAGCCCAGGAGCATGACTGTGCCCCGGCAGGTCAGGACTCCCCCCAAGGACAGCTCCCGGGGAGCATCGGGGACCCCTCAGCACGCACACTGCACATGCTGGTTACAACGGGGCCCTGGCTGGCTATGGACAGAGATGCTTTGATCTGTTAGGGCCTTTACGCAGGCAGGGCAGCGTGGGGCAGCTGCCAGAACGTCAGGGCTTCGGGCACGCGGTGAGGCTGCTGGACTGGCTGGTAAGAAAGATGTGCAGAGCCGCTGCTGAGGAATCCAGGGAGCTGAGAATGGCAGAGGAGTGGGCCGCAGTGCACACGCTGGCTGGGGACAGGGCAGAGATCGCACAGACCAGGCGCGTGCCGGAAGGGGCGGGGGGGACAGTAAGATCAGGTGGGGAACAACCTACGCAGGCTGCGCCGGGAGGTGGCTGCCATCAGCAGCTCCGTGGCCAGGTCCGCCAGCCGGGAGTCTTTCTTCACCCCCTCCTCCTCCTCCAGGAAGGGGTTCGAGGGGGCAACCACTTCGTCCTGGGGGAACTGATAATCCTTGAGCCCTGGGAAGAGAGCACAGAAAGGGTCACAACCTGGCAGTGGGCTGGGCGCGCCCTGCCGGGAGAGGGCCACAGCAGGCCGTACCGTGCAGCACCAGCACCCTGAAGGGCACACGCAGCAGCTTGATGGGAGAGTTCACCCGCTGGCAGCCGATGGTCAGCTTGTACACGTACTTCACCGACTGCCCCCGGAAGGAGGGCGGCCCGTCCACAGGCAGCGTCTCGCAGTACGAGTCTGAAACAAGAGGGGCAGGGCTCACTGTCCGTGGGTCAGGGCGGCTCCAGGCACCAGCGCAGCCTGGGGTGGGCTGCCAGTAGCTCTGAGGGCGGCAGTCAGGCAGCCTTCGGCGGCGTTTCTGTGGGAGGTCCGCCGGTCCCGCGGTTTTGGCAGCAATTCGGCGGTGAGCACGCCGAAGGCGCAGGACCGGCAGATCATCCGCAGAAATGCTGCCAAAGGCACCATGACTGCCGTGCCTGGGGCCGCAAAAGCCATAGAGCCGCCCCTGCCATGAGTCTTACAATGGAAAGAGTTGAGCAATCTTAGCTGTGGGTGGCACTGCCAGCTTTGCCTATACTCCCTGCAACACTGCCATAGGCTCCCTCACAGAACACCTGAGCCTCACGAGCATGAGGGAATTATTCTTACAGCGCCCCCACCTGGGAGTCAGGGATGGACGATCTCCCCCATTTCACAGGTGGGGAACCGATGCGTAGTGGGATTAGGTGAATTGGTGGTAATGGGGGACTAACTACCCAGACATCTGTAGGAAAAGTAACACAGCAAACCCCAACATTCCCAGGAAGCTCTTGGAATGCACTGGGGACAACTTTTTGTGTCAGAGAGCGGAGGGAGGAACCAGGGGGACAGCCGTTTTAGACTCATTCTGACCACAGGGAGGAACTGGCTGTGAATCTGAAGGTGGAAAGCAACTGGGACCAGGGAAAGAAAGGGACCAGGACATGATGAATTCATGGTTCTAAGGAAAGGAAGCAGTGACAGCAGCAGAATAAGGACAATGAATTTCACAAAAGCCGACCCAGAGAACAGGTAGGTAAGGTCCTTGGGAAGAAACCAAAGGAGTTCAGGACAGCTGGCAGTTCCTCAAGGAGACAACAGTAAATGCACAACTGCAAATTAGCCCAATGCGAAGGAAACGTAGAAGAATAGTAAGAGGCCAATATAACTTCATCGGCAGTTCTTTAATGACTTGAAACTCAAAAAGGAATCCTACAGGAAGTGGGAACGTGGGTGAATTGCTAAGGAGGGGTACAAAGAACAGCACAAGCTTCCAGGGACAAAATCAGGAAGGCTGAGGAATAAAATGAGTTACACCTAGTCCTTACAGGATTTCGACTCTCCGGGATCCAGGCGCAAGTCACAAAAGAGAATCTTTGGGGGTGTGGACAGGATGCACTGACCTCGCTCTCCTGAAAGGTAAAGAACAACAACTGCTGCACAGGACCAGAGCACCAGGCACAACCAGCCGTGTCCCCCTTCCCTGCTGTGTCCCTCCCAGACAGCATGCAGTGCAGGAGGCATACCTGCCCAGGGAGGTGACTGCTAGAGCATCTGATCTGCCCTGGAGCCACAGGCCTGACAGCTCCGAGAGTTTAATCCTAGCTGGGGTCACTGCGTTTTCGAGTCTCACTGTTTGGGGCCAAAGGCTCCTGCAGCAGAAGCTCTGTGGGGTGATGATACAAGGTGGGAAATAGGGATTCTCTGCCCTGGCTCTCGGCATGCTACAGAGCAGCCCCCCGAGCTCTCTCAGTACCAGTCATTGTTTTATCTCTCCTCAGTCTCTTACTCCGAGTCCCTGCCACATCCCCTCACACGGGCACCTCCCCCCCGCCCCCCACCGAGGCCTGGCATAACAGAGGCCAGGCCAGCACGCACCTCTGTTGGGGACAAACACCGTCTCATTCGCAGCCTGTACATCGTGCTTGCTGTCATCCGAGGGAGGCAACGCCACCCGGCTCTCGCTGGAATGAAACTGGCAGTGAATCTGGGCGCTGGCCCACGCCAGCATCTCACTGGGTGCAGAGGAGAAGAGACAAGCGGTGAGACATGGGGGGACACAGCCCAGCAGGCACCAAGGCAGGCAACACACCCAGAGGGAAGGACACAAGGGGAATCATTCTGCTCCTGGTGACATCACATGCCCCGGAACCCCACTCGCTGCACTTCTCCAGCTGCGGGTGCTGAACCCAGGCACAGGAAAGCACCTACCGTATAAAACCCAAATGGTTTGGGAGATGCCTCTCACCTTGCCATAGGATTCTGCCACAGCTCTGCCCAGCAGACCCCCACACTACAGCCCCCTTAGTCCAGGGGAATTCTCCATTAGACTTTGTCCTAACAGATAACGAGCAACTGATCATAGAACTAAAAGTTAATGGTAGCTTAGGTACAAGTCATCATGACTTGATTACATTTATAATGTGCAAGCAGAATAAAGTCCAGACCTATATACACTTGGGCCAATTTCACAAAGCTGAAAACAATTATAAGCTAAATCAGCTATTGCGAAGAACTGAATCAGAAAAATTTGAGTGATAATTGGGGATCTTTTAAGAACACCTTACTAGAGGCCCCAAAAGCTTCCCATAACTGAGGAAGACCACGCTGATTAAAAAACTGACCTGGTTTAGAGAGGAAGTTAAGGACAGCTATAAAAATTAAATAGTAATATATTACAAATGTAAGAAAGGGAAAGTTGATAGTAATGAATATAAATCAGAAAGTAGGAGTTGTAGAAAACTGACAAGGGAAGCAAAGGGACACAAGGAGACACATCAGGGACGGAGGTCAAGATACCGACCACCCAGCAGTAACGACCGCCCTGAACCTACGAGGAGCTTGGCTTGTTTAGCCTAACCACAAGAAGGCTGAGGGGAGATATGATTGCTCTTTATAAATATATCAGAGGGATTAATATTAGGGAGGGAGAGGAATTATTTAAGCTTAGCACCAATGTGGACACAAGAACAAATGGATATAAACTGGACACTAGGAAGTTTAGACTTGAAATTAGATGAAGGTTTCTAACCATCAGAGGAGTGAAGTTCTGGAACAGCCTTCCAAGGGGAGTAGTGGCGGCAAAAGACATATATGGCTTCAAGACTAAGCTTGAGAAGTTTATGGAGGGGATGGTATGATGGGATAGCCTAATTTTGGCAATTAATCAAGATCAATTGCCAAATTATCAGCAGGTAAGTATGCCCAGTGATCTGGGATGGGATGTTAGATGGGATGGGATCTGAGTTACTACAGAGAATTCTTTCCTGGGCGCTGGCTGGTGAGTCTTGCCCACATGCTCAGGGTTTAACTGATCGCCATATTTGGGGTCGGGAAGGAATTTTCCTCCAGGGCAGATTGGCAGAGGCCCTGCAGGTTTTTTGCCTTCCTCTGCAGCATGGGGCACGGGTCAGTTACTGGAGGATTCTCTGCAGCTTGAGGTCTTCAAACCACAATCTGAGGACTTCAATAGCTCAGACATAGGTTAGGGGTTTGTTATAGAAGTGGATGTGTGAGATTCTGTGGCCTGCATTGTGCAGGAGGTCAGACTAGATAGATGATCTTAATGGTCCCCTCTGACCTTAAAGTCTATGAGTTTCGAACACATGGTCATTTCTTGTTCTCAAAACACTCCCTTCTGCAGTGACTGACAGGCTGCTGAGGTGGATCTGCCACCCAGGCCCGCTCTTCCTGGAGAGTGGCAGGCCGGAGAAGTAGCACAACCACTACGCTCAGTGCTTTGAGGAGCCTTACACAAGAACGGCCAGACTGGATCAGACCAAAGGTCCATCCAGCCCAGTGTCCTGTCCGCTAACAGTAGCCAATGCCAAGTGCCCCAGAGGGAATGAACAGAACAGGGAATCATCAAGTGATCCATCCCCTGTCGCTCATTCCCAGCTTCTGGCAAACAGAGACCTAGAGATCCTTAAGAAACAAAGCCCGAGAGCTGTCTCTGCTTTGGTTAGATATCCTTCACTGCTTCTGCACAACTGACCCTGCGGGAGAGTCTAAGCTCTGACACACAGCTTTGGCCATGGATGGTACAGCTGTTGCCTCAGCAGGCTGCTAGCCAGCAGGGCCAGCTTTATGACCTGTGGAGCCCGACTGGACTACTCGGCAGCAGTCTGGGGCTTCAGCAGTACTTCGGCGGTGGGGGGGTCCACTCTGGGTTTTCCACGACACGGAAGGACCCCCCGCTGCCGAAATGCCGCCAAAGACCCCTGGAGCAGACCCCCCCCACCGCCAAAATGCCACTGAAGACCCTCGGAGCGGGGCCCTCTTAGGCACGGGCCCCTCTTCGGCGCGGGGCCTGATTCCGGGGAATCGGGTGAATCGGCTTAAAGCCAGCCTTGCTAGCCAGTATCTCCTGAGTGTCTAACATTCTCTCCCACTTGCAATGGGGGTAACTGCCTCGCTTTGACATTTTTATCATAACATTTCTTCTGTTTTAGTTGCTTGGCCCATAGCTCTTTGTAAGTACAGCAGAACCTCAATGTTACAAATCCCACAGTATGAACTGGCCAGTCAACCACATACCTCATTTGGAACCAGAAGTACACAATCAGGCAGCAGCAGAGACAGAAAGAAAGACAGAAAGAAAGCGAATCCAGCACAGTACTGTGTTAAATATAAACTACTAAAAAATAAAGGAAAAGTTTAAAAAAAGATTTGATAACTAAGGAAACTGTTTCTGCATTTGTTTCCTTTATATTCAGATGCTTAAAAGCAGCATTTTCCTTCTGCACAGTAAAGTTTCAAAGCTGTATTAAGTCAATGTTCAGTTGTAAACTTTTGAAAGAACCAGAAACTTTTGTCCCGAGTTATGAACATTTCAGAGTTATGAACAACCTCCATTCCCGAGGGGTCATAACGCCGAGGCTCTCCTGGACTTGAGAGTGGCAGTCTTTGGCTCAAGACGCTTAGGAGATGAGGGAATTAAGGTTTCTATCCCTCCGTCCACAAGTATCTAACTGGTGTGCTGGTGATGCTAAGAGGCACTGCGAATTCTGGAACAGTCTGCTAGGTACGGCTCCCTTGACTCACCACAGCGTTTTACCTCTTAATCAAGGTCATTGCCATCTGCACTAGCTTTTCTGCTGACCCGGCTGACTGTGCACTGTATACTTGAATCGCTCTATCAAGCGGAACAGCCACAATCAGCCATTTGTGAATTGTGAGCTGTGACCAAGTGGGAATATTCTGTAACATTTTAATGAGTCCTAGTTGTGCCTCAGCTTTATTGTGCTGCATTGTTACCCTGTGGGTTGGAAGGGACTGTTTGCTCTCAGAGCAGGTGGGGGGGACACAGGGGCGGGGCTATCACCAAACTGTCTGGGCCCAGTCCCCATGTCAGTGGAGCATTTGAAAAGATAAAGACAAATCCAATCGCTGGGACATTGACACCGAGCAACCAAAGCCCCAGGGGAATCAGGATTTCCCCACCTCTCAGCAGGGAGGCTGAGCACCATTCCCCAGCTGGAGAACAAAAGACTGGGGAGGAAGGAGGTGGGAGATCAGATCTGGCAGCTGGGAGGAGCTGGGACTCTCACCTGGAGTCTGACAAAGGAGATCAAAGAAAATGGATTCCCTACAACATGGCTGGGCTCTGGGCTGGCCAGACTGGAGGATGCTCCAACCGTCAGTTCTCTGGGCTACCCTAAGGGCTCCCTGTGCTGTGTCCAGGTGACGGACAGACCTGACTGTTCTGGCAGTGCTGTGTGAGTGTCACTGCAGATGCTGGGCGAGGTGCATTAATCCCTGCAGCGTGGACAGGTCTCTGTCAGTGGGACTCACTGGGCAGAGCTCACGGGGTGAAGCAGAGGGGCTGTAGGCCCAGAGGTCCAGCCTAAGGAGGCGGAGAAGCTGCTTGGCTGACCCTGGAGGAAAAATGAGACCCTTAGGGGGTCTGGCATACTGAGGGGGCTCCTCTTAAAGACCGTTCCAAAGGCAGGGCTGTAGCACTGATCCTGTGGATCCGTGATATGAGCTATTCACTCTTATTATTTCACCTGGCATCCCATGGTGGGCAAACTAGGATTTACCCTGCATTATAGGTTGCGCAGTACCAGCCCCATTTAGAGAAAACGAGTGGCAGTTCACCATTAAGTGGCAATCTCTTTCCTGCTTCATTCAGAGAGATTAGTGCCAACCTTGGACCATAAGAACGGCCATACTGGGTCAGACCAAAGGTCCATCCAGCCCCGTGTCCTGTCTGCTGACAGTGGCCAGTGCCAGGTGCCCCAGAGGGAATGAACAGAACAGGGAATCATCAAGTGATCCAGCCCCTGTCACCCATTCCCAGCTCCTGGCAAACAGAGGCTAGGGACACCATCCCTGCCCAGCCTGGCTAATAGCCACTGATGGACCCATCCTCCATCCTATCTAGTTCTTTTTTTAACACTGTTATAATCTTGGCCTTCACAACATCCTCTGGCAAGGAGTTCCACGGGTTGACTGTGTGTTGCAAGAAAAAAAACTTCCTTTTGTTTGTTTGAAATCTGCAGCCTGTTAATTTCATTGGGTGACCCCTAGTTGTTGTGTTATGAGGAGTAAATAACACTTCCTTATTTACTTTCTCCACACCAGTCATGATTTTATAGACCTCTACCATATCTCCTCCTTAGTCATCTCTTTTCCAAGCTGAAAAGTCCCAGTCTTATTAATCTCTTCTCTTATGACAGCCATTCCATACCCCTAATCATTTTTGTTTATCTTTTCTGTACCTTTTCCAATTCCAATACAGTATATCTTCTTTGACATAGAGTGACCACATCTGCACGCAGTATTCAGGGTGTGGGCATACCATGGATTTATATAGTGCCAATATGATATTTTCAGTCTTATTAACTATCCCTTTCTGAATGATTCCCAACTTTCCACCCGCTTCTCTGAATGCCACGGCACACAACCAAACAACTGCCAGTGTTTCTTTTTCAATGTGAGCATAGTTCTGCTAAGTTGTGCTTTCACCCTTGCTTTGGGGGAATCATCTTGCAGGAGGTCAGCCCCAAAACCACGAGCTTGCATCACCCGAGACCTCAGCCCTTTGTTAATTCGAGAGTATTTCTGAACAGGTGCTTCTGACAGTTACACATTTCAACTGCCAAAAACTTTTCTCTCGACACTTGTGGCCACGTCTCTAGGTGGAGCTCTGCGCAGAGCATTCAACTGTGACAAATTTGGGATGAATTTACTCAGAAAAATTAACACTCCTACCGCGGCTGTGGGGCAATGTACATGCAAACTGTATGTGTCCAAGTGTCACACCCTCCCTGGCCCTTCATCCACGGCTCTTATGGTGGTGTGTGAGGTCTCTGGGGGCAGGACCCTGGCTATATGTCTGTGCAGTGCTCAGCACAAAGATGTCCTTTTGCTGAGCCCCTGGGTGCTCCAGTTATTCTGCTCTCAGTGACTGGGCCACCCCGGGGGAACCAGCCCTTCAGGTTTAAAAACCAGTTTAGCTTCATTCTTCCTCTGTAACCTTGTGTGCCATTTCAATCACTCCAGACTGGGGGGAGGCTTCATCCCACCCACAGTCAGATCCTTTGCCTAGTTTATTCCCCTTGGCCAAACTGACCTGACCCTGCAGGCCTGGTTACTAAGTCCCAGTTCGGTGGTGCCTGAGCAGTGGGGCCCTGTAGGGTGGGGAAGGCTGTAAAGTGACAAGGCCACAGCATCCCCTTGTGCCACCTTCTCCCAGGACCCCGCCCTGGCCTCCTCTCTGCTCTGGGGGCCAGTCCCTGCCCTGGCCAGGTTGGGGCCCACCTCCACTCGGGGCTGTGCTGCGGGAGGAGGTGCCAGGGCAGCTGGTACCTGCTGGCGGAGGTGGAGGTGGCGGAGAGCGGGTTGGTGAAGACGATCCCACACTCCAGCATCTCTCCAGCCAGGAAGACGGGCCCGCGGCTCAGCTGGGCCAGAACCTCGATCATGGCTCCGGCTGGGGCCGCCTGTACCTGCAACACGCCACAGACCTGGGCTGAACGGACACGGAGGTGGGGGGGGGGGGGGAGAGAACAGCAGAGACCCGAACCCCCACACACACCATGCCCCGGGGGGGGATCCTGACCCCCCCCACACCACGCCCAGGGGGGAGCAGAGACCCAAACCCCACACTGTGCCCTGGGGGAGAAGGAGCCTGAGACCTGACTCCCCCCCACACCCCACCCTGAAACCCGAACCCCACACCCACACCGTGCCCAGGGGGGGCAGAGACACAAACCCCACACCCACACTGTGCCCTGGGGGGAGGAGGCGCCTGAGACCTGACCTCCCCCACACCCCACCCTGAAACCCGAACCTCCCCCCCACACACCCCGTCCCAGCGGGGGGGGGCAGAGACCCGAACCCCTCCCCCCCACACACTCCGCGCCCGGGGGGGCGGGGCAGAGACCTGAACCCCCCCCCCACCGCCCGGGCGGGGGGAGGCAGAGACCCCCAACAACCGCGCCCTGGGGGAGGGGGCGGAGTAGAGACCCGACCCCCCCCTACACCGCCCCGGCGGGGGGGGGAGGCAGAGAACCGAAGCCCCGCGGGCAGCCGGGCTGGGAGGGACCCAGGCGGCCTTCGGCCAAGACGGCTGCCCGGGCTTCCTGCCGTGGGGCCTCCCCCGAGCCCTGCCCCGGCGGACGCTGCCTGCCCCGCCCGCGGGCCCCGCTCACTCACCGGCGGGACACAGGGACCCTCGGCGGCGGAGACAGCGACCCAGGCTCCGCTCGGGCACCTTCGGCTCAGCTCGGAGAGGCTCGGGCGCCGCTCGGCTCCGTTCGGGAATCTTCGGCTCAGTTCGGAGAGGCTCGGGCGCCGCTCGGCCCCGCTCGGGAATCTTCGGGCCCGCTCGGAGAGGCTCGGGCGCCGCTCGGCTCCGTTCGGGAATCTTCGGCTCAGTTCGGAGAGGCTCGGGCACCGCTCGGCCCCGCTCGGGAATGTTCGGGCCCGCTCGGCCGGGTTCGCAGTCCCATCCCCGCCCCCCGCGCCGGCCGAGCCGGTTGGGCTTCGGGCCGGTTTCCTCCAGTGCCGCCTTCCGGTGCCCGTCGAGCTCGCGGGGTGAGGCGGGTCAGCGCCCGGCGGGCGGGGGCGTTTGCGGACGGGCCGGTGGGGGCGGGGCAGCGAGCCCTCGGGGCGGCTGCCGACGGACGGACGGACGGACAGGCACCGGGCGGGGTGGGTGACAGACAGACGGACGGACACCGTGGGGGCGGGTTGCAGACAGACAGGTACCAGGAGGCGGGGGTGACAGACGGACAGGTACCTGGGCGGGTTGCAGACGGACAGACAGGCACCGGGGGTGTGTGTGACAGACGGACAGGCACCGGGGTGACAGACGGACAGACAGGTACGGGGGCGGGTTGCAGACGGACAGGTACCCGGGGTGACAGACGGACAGGCGCCGGCGGGCTCGCCGAGCCCGCTGCAGAGGCAGGTGCTGCCCGCGGGGGCCGAAGCGCTGAGCTCTGCCCCAGGGCGGCCGGGGCTCTGGATAGGGCCTGGGGCGGCGGCTGTTACTGGCCCCGTGTCCTGCCCGGGGCTCTGTGGCGGGGGGAGGGGGCCAGGCAGGGCCGGGGCTGAGCGCACTGAGCAGCGCAGCCTGAGCCGGGCCCTCGGGGGAGGGGGACCTGCACCCTGAGCCGGGCACTGGGGGGGGGGGGGACCTGCACCCTGAGCCGGGCACGGGACGAGGACGCTGCTTGGGCAGACGGGGCGGCAATGGCGGACAGCGCCAAGCTGATGGAGCAGTTTGAGGGCACTGCCCGTGGGCACCAGGTGCCGTCATCTGGCTGGCGGATCTGCCTGGCCCATGAGTTTGCGGAGAAGAGGAAACCCTACCAGGCCTCGGACGTCTCCGCCTCGGACGTGGTGAAACACCTGGGCCTGGGCATGCGGTAGGTGGCTCTGCCCTTCTGTGGCCATTGTGCACTTCGATGCCCCTTTGCAGCGCACCGCCATCCCTGGCCCCTTTCTCTCCCTCAGGGAATTCAGTGAGCCACCCACAGGCCACCTGCCTGGTCAGTATCCTCGGGCGCTTTGCCTTGTTTGTCTGAGAGCCTGGCAGGGCCTCCCCCAGCTCTTCTCCCCGCAACCCCCGAGTGGACAGACCTGTCAGTCCTGCCAGATTCCCCCCACATGCACCCCCCCCATTATCACCTGGTGTCCTGCCCTCTGGGTGCATGTCCCAGTCTGGTGGGTAGATTGGCACGGTAGGCAGTGGACTTCACAGTCTAATGAACTTCTCCTTTCCTCGGCTGTAGGCAGCTTTTCTGGGGGTTGTTTTTTCCTTGTCTTGATCATTAGCACGGAGGAGGAGGGAAACACACCTGCAGGATATGCTGTGTTCTAAGTGGGGTCGTAGTGCCACTATAGTTAAGGTTGCACCAGTATTTCCATTTTACAGGGGTGAAAAACGGTCCCTGGAAAGCTCCTAGTGCAGCGGTTCTCACCCTTTCCAGACGACTGCGCCCCTTTCAAGAGTCTGATTTGTCATGTGTACCCCCAGATTTCACCTCATTTAAAAACTACTTGCTTACAAAGTCAGACATAAAAATACAGAAGTATCAGAGCACACTATTACTGACAAATTGCTTATGTTTTATTTTTTACCATGTAATTATAAATCGATTGGAGTATAAATATTGTATTCACATTTCAGTGTATGGTCTATAGAGCAGTACAAACAACTCATTGTCTGTACAAAATTTTAGTTTACACTGACTTCGCTTGTGCTTTTTATGTAGCTTGTTGTAAAACTAGACAAATATTTAGATGAGTTGATGTACCCCCTAGAAGACCTCTGAGTACCCCCAGCGGTACACGTACCCTGGTTGAGAACCACTGTCCTAGAGTATCAGTGTCAAGTATTGACTGTATTTATTAATGGCTTGGTTTTATTTTGGCAGTTTGTGGTGATAAAATCTAATGTAAGGTTAGTTATTACTGTTCTTATAAAGTGCCATGTGATTAAAATTTGTCTAGGGTCTGACACTCGTTAGACGCTCTCTTAATGACCAGAACAGCCTGAGATCCGAAATGTGTGCGATTCTGTGCTACGAATGGATTGGACAATGTCTGTTAAGTTGCAACATGTTTTTAGATACATAGTTACTCAAGGGTTAAAGTGACTGTTGGAATGTTGACAGAGAATTACTGTTACTGATCAAGGTCCTGGTTGCTACTTACCACGTGTGTAGGTCTCGCTTGCTTTCCTGTGTGGCCCTTGTTTCTGAGCCTAATTTAGCCGTGGGAGATGGGGCCACGCCGTTGTTCCTGTTGTACCGCTGGGGAACTGAGCCACCCTCACAGGTCACAACACTGGTCTGCAGCAGAGCTGGGCTCTTGCGTTCCTAGGGCCACTGCACCTGTATTTCCCCTCCAGGGCTCAGCCAGGGCACCCACCCTTGGATTCCAACTCCCCAGCTGCTGCCTTTCTGGGGGGAGACCCACATCTCTCTTCTGGCTGGGGTATTCCCAGCCAACCTCGGTCCCTGCCTTATCATAGAATCCTAGAATATCAGGGCTGGAAGGGACCTCAGGAGGGATCTAGTCCAACCCCCGTCTCAAAGCAGGACCACTGTGCGTCTCCCAGCCAACAGAGTCTGCTTGCTTTCTCCTCAGAGACTGGTAACAGAGTGGTTGTTGCAGATATAAGTTGTGAGACAGCACTTGCTTTATTGTTAAGGTGAAAAGCGTTACAGAGAAAACGTAATAAAAACCATAAAAGAGCCTACACACATGCTAATGAGCTTACCAGAGTTCGTGAGGTGAGCAGCCCTTTGACACCCCAGCCCAGCCCAGCCCCGGGGATTCCTCGTGGTTACCACCTACCTGTGCATCACAGCTTCCGATCAGAAGACGCACCCGCTCTCATGGGGCTGTAGAAGGCCCAGTCCTACCCTAAGGATCAGGACTCTCTGTGGCCCAGGGCCCTGCGGCTCCTGCCTGTTTCCTGGATTAGGAAGAAGGCCAGCTCGGCTATTTATCCCAAACGCTTTTCTTTGCTGGTCTCTGGAGAAGCCAGTTTGAAGGAGTATTTGCATATCCCTGGGGTGGAAGGTGGGGCTGTGGCTTCCACAGCTGATAACTGAAGAAGTGCATTCGCATCCCCCCTTCTACTACAGCAGGTACATACAGTGTCACAACAGCACAGTTGCAGTTGCATTTTTAATGCAATGGCCTCCAAAGGGATTAACCCTAATTCTATCAGGTTTAATTTAATTCAATAAAGTTTTGTTAATGTGAACAGGTTTTTTCAGGACATTACAGGGTCTTGTCAATCTATCACAGTAAAGTTTGCTGATGACCCACTAATTGGCGGCAGTTCAGTTGTACAGACTGATCAGGATTGCATGGTTAGATGGGCTCATTTAAACAACATGTGTTTTAATACAACGAAATGCAAGGCCATAAACCTAGCAACTAAGATTGTAGGTCACACTTATAGGTTGGGGGCTGTTTGGGAAAGGGGTTACTACCTGAGAGTGAGCCGGGAGGGTGGTGGAATGCTAAGAGCAAACAAGATCCTTGTCTGTATAAACAGGAGAGTGGGAGTAGAGAGATGCTGTCACATCTGTATATAGCACTGGTGAGGCCATTGGTGGGCACCAAAGAGGATGTTCAGAAGGGGTTCAGAAAAGTGCTATGTATGAATGGTTTGAGGTTTGGAAAACCTGCCGGACTTTGAGACACTAAGAAAGCTCGTCCTGTTTAGTTTAATAAGGAGAAAGTTAAGAGGGGAGGTGATCATGGTCTATGATAAATCCTATTCAATTTATTCATAAATGATCTGGAGAAAGGGGTTAACAGTGAGGTGGCAAAGTTTGCAGATGATACTAAACTACTCAAGATAGTTAAGACCAAAGCAGATTGTGAAGAACTTCAAAAAGATCTCACAAAACTAAGTGATTGGGCAACAAAATGGCAAATGAAATTTAATGTGGACAAATGTAAAGTAATGCACATTGGAAAAAATAACCCCAACTATACATACAACATGATGGGGGCTAATTTAGCTACAACGAGTCAGGAAAAAGATCTTGGTGTCATCATGGATAGTTCTCTGAAGATGTCCACGCAGTGTGCAGAGGCGGTCAAAAAAGCAAACAGGATGTTAGGAATCATTAAAAAGGGGATAGAGAATAAGACTGAGAATATATTATTGCCCTTATATAAATCCATGGTACGCCCACAACTCGAATACTGTGTACAGATGTGGTCTCCTCACCTCAAAAAAGATATTCTAGCACTAGAAAAGGTTCAGAAAAGAGCAACTAAAATGATTAGGGGTTTAGAGAGGGTCCCATATGAGGAAAGATTAAAGAGGCTAGGACTCTTCAGTTTGGAAAAGAGGAGACTAAGGGGGGACATGATAGAGGTCTATAAAATCATGAGTGATGTTGAGAAAGTGGATAAGGAAAAGTTATTTACTTATTCCCATAATACAAGAACTAGGGGTCACCAAATGAAATTAATAGGCAGCAGGTTTAAAACAAATAAAAGGAAGTTCTTCTTCACGCAGCGCACAGTCAACTTGTGGAACTCCTTACCTGAGGAGGTTGTGAAGGCTAGGACTATAACAATGTTTAAAAGGGGACTGGATAAATTCATGGTGGCTAAGTCCATAAATGGCTATTAGCCAGGATGGGTAAGAATGGTGTCCCTAGCCTCTGTTCGTCAGAGGATGGAGATGGATGGCAGGGGAGAGATCACTTGATCATTGCCTGTTAGGTTCACTCCCTCAGGGGCACCTGGCATTGGCCACTGTCGGTAGACAGATACTGGGCTAGATGGACCTTTGGTCTGACCCGGTACGGCCTTTCTTATGTTCTTATGAATACTTACATGGGGAGAAGGACTTTGATTATTAATTGAATATTAATTGCACTCTCAGCAAGTTTGCAGATGACACTAAACTGGGAGGAGTGGTAGATACACTGGAGTTTAGGGATAGGATACAGAGGGACCTAGACAAATCAGAGGATTGGGCCAAAAGAAACCTGATGAGGTTCAACAAGGACAAGTGCAGAGTCCTGCACTTAGGACGGAAGAATCCCATGCACTGCTACAGACTAGGGACCGAATGGCTGGGCAGCAGTTCTGCAGAAAAGGACCTAGGGGTTACAGTGGATGAGAAGCTGGATATGAGTCAGCAGTGAGCCCTTGTTGCCAAGAAGGCCAGCGGCATATTGGGCTGTATATGTAGGAGCATTGCCAGCAGATTGAGGGAAGTGATTATTCCCCTCTCTTTGGCACTGGTGAGGCCACACCTGGAGTACTGTGTCCAGTTTTGGTCCCCCCACTACAGAAGGGATGTGGACAAATTGGAGAGAGTCCAGCAGAGGGCAACAAAAATTATTAGGGGGCTGGAGCACATGACTTATGAGGAGAGGCTGAGGGAACTGGGATTGTTTAGTCTGCAGAAGAGCAGAGTGAGGGGGGATTTGATAGCAGCCTTCAACTACCTGAAGGGGGGTTTCAAAGAGGATGGATCTAGACTGTTCTCAGTGATAGCAGATGACAGAACAAGGAGCAATGGTCTCAAGTTGCAGTGGGGGAGGTCTAGGCTGGATATTAGGAAACACTATTTCACTAGGAGGGTGGTGAAGCCCTGGGATGAGTTCCCCACGGAGGTGGTGGAATCTCCTTCCTTAGAGGTTTTTAAGGTCAGGCTTGGCAAATCCCTGGCTGGGATGATTTAGTTGGGGTTGGTCCTGCTTTGAGCAGGGATTGGACTTGATGGCCTCCTGAGGTCTCTTCCAGCCCTAATCTTCTGTGATTCTATGATAGCAGAGGGCTCTTTAATCTAACAGGCAAAGGCAGAATGAGACCCCATGGCTGTAAGCTGTAAGCTGAAGGTAGATGAAGTCATAGTAATAAGGCAAAAATGTTTAGCAGGGAGGGTAACCAACCAGTGGAACAATTTAGGGCTTGTTTCCACATACAGCACTGTATTGCTGTAGTGAAGACGCTGCTACTCCGATGGGAGGGCGTCTCCTTTTGGTGTAGCAAATACACCTCCGTGAGAGGCGGTTGCTCCGTCGATGGGAGAAGCTCTCCTGTCGCCATAGCGCTGTGCATGCTGGGGGTTAGATCGGTAGAATGGAGCTTCTCGGGGGCGGGGGTGAGGGAATTCACATCTCTGCGTGACGTGGCTGCACCAATCTAGGTCTGCAGTGTAGCCTGGGCGGAGCGTGGGGCGTGCTAGAGTCTCATTCTCAGCCATGCTCTCGCTCAGCCATGGGCGCAGGAGATCGCGGCTGTGCCGTGCAGGCAGGATGCCCTTCAGATCCGTGCGTGCTAGACTTGTGTCCTAGCTGTAGGCGCCTTCTGCAGCAGCCCTGTCCGGGTAACTCCCTGCCACTCGACACCGTATGGACACAGTGTTACCAAAGGGCCCGCTCTGCTGAGAGCCTTGGCCTGGTCTTGATACAGTGGCGAGGGCTTAGAGTGATACAATGTATCATGTGCAGGGCTTGTGCAGTTCAGCACAGGGCTCTGTCTCCCCCCGCCCCAGGGGGTCGCCCCCCACGAGGGGTGTAGTCATCAGTCCCCGCCAGGGCTCCAGGCTCACCCAGCTCAGTCCCACAGTCACGGCTGAGGGTTGAATTTCTGGTCCCACCGCAGCTGAGGCGCAGCTTTTGTGGCCGTGCCGCTGACACTGTGTGTGAGATGCTCTGTCCTGCTCTTGTTGTGCCAGGTGGGATCACCTGCAGGGGAAGGAGGGCTGGACTCCATACCCGGGGTAGCCACTGCGGGGGGACAGGGCTGTGCTGGCCTCGCACGGGTTACATTGTGCGTTGGTTCAGGGCACTTAGGCCCGTCATGCCTTATGCTGGGAGCGTGTGATGTGGGGCCAGTCATGCCCTAGCCAGCGATGGTATTACTGCCATTCACTGCAGTAATTCCATATAACCCCACTCAACTCCCCCCCCCCCCAAACCTTGCTGCTGGCCCCTGGCACCTCAGCCCCTGCGTCCCGGAGCAGACTGACAAGTCTCAGGCTCACAAGATGTGCTGGGATCCTGGGGAAGGACACCTGCAGGGATAGTGTGTGTGTGTGTGAACTGAGACTTTCACAAGGATCAATGTTACATTTAATTTATGCAAACAGCTGCAGAGACAGAAAGAAAATGTTGTTTTAACATTCTGGGCATCTGGCAGGTGTTGGTGTCTCACAACGGCAGGGGAGAAGGTGGAAGGAGGTGTGTTTCTCACTGGCAAACATGGGTAGAGCCCTGCGTGTATACAAAATTTGTATCTGCATCTGTGTTACATGGATATCTTCAGATCTGCAGTACTCTAGATACAAATTTGTATCCGCATCCAATCTGCAAAATGGTCCGTGGACATTTGTATCCCCAGATGCGGATATCCGCGGGGCTTTACACATGGGGTACCCCAGAGAGAGAGAGTGGAGTAGGGAGACCTGCAGGCAGCCCCCACACTACTGCTACAGCCGCTTATGACTGTATCCATTTTGCCGACATGCAGGAGCAGCTGTAGCATATTTTGGAGTTGAAACAAGTAAATAAAAAAATAAAGAGACAAATAAAAAAAAAAAAACTTGAGCAATAGTCAGCATGGTTTTCTGTAAAGGAAAATCGTGTCTTACTAATCTATTAGAGTTCTTTGGGTCACATGGGATAAAGGAAAGGTCCTTTCATGGATTGAGAATCAGTCTACCAATTCTATTCATTATATTCAAAAATGATCTGGAGAAGAAAGGTAAAACAGTGCAGGGCAAAGTTGCAGATACTACTAAACTGCTCAAGATTAATTAGAAAGCAGAGATTGAGAGAAAAAAAAAAAGATCTCAAAAACTAAGTGATTGCAACAAAAAAAATGAAATGAAATTTAATGTGGAATAAATGTAAGTAATGCACATTGAAAAAATAACCCCAACTATACATACAACATGAATAACAATATTTAAAAGGGACTGGATAAATTCATGGTGTGGAGATGATGGCAGAGAGAGAGATTTGATCATTTTGCCTGTTAGGTTTTCCTCTCAGGGGCACCTGGCATTGGCCACTGTAAAGGGAGCAATGACACAGACTCCTGCATGGAGTTTTCCTCCAGCTGACAAGGTGTCATAGCTGTTAAACGTGGTGGGTTGCTCTTGGCCTAGTTCCTCTGATACTTTTCAACAGGGTGGATGAAAAGCAACAAAAAATTAAAAAAAGGATATATTTTATTTAAATGAGATTTTGTTGATAAAATGCTTTTTGAGGAAAAACCTTTCTAAAGATAGTTTTAATTAAGATACATTATAGCTCAAAGATATCTCATCGTGGAATAGGGATTGTAAATTCTAACTCTATAGCATGAGACAATATATCCATGTAATATTTACAAAACTTTTCTTAAACGAGTTCCAATAGTTCATGGATTAGCGACCCAATTTTGTGGGGTTCCAGGGGCTTTTGTAGAGATTATTTATCTTTCTATCGACCCTATGGGACTCAGTGCTCAGTCTAGAACAGTGGTTCCCAACCTTTTCGTCTGGTGGGCGCCAGACAAAGGACCGTGGCGGCGGTGGAGCATCCGCTGAAATGCCACCGAATTTCTGCGGCATTTTGGCAGCGACGCCTCTTGATGACGTCACTTGCCCCTGACAAGTGACATCATCGAGAGGCGTCGCTGCTGAAACGCTGCAAAAATTCGGCGGCATTTCGGCGGATGCTCCACCGCCGGCCAGGATGTGGGCGCATTTAGATGCCCCTGCGGGTGCCATGGTGGGGACCCCTGGTCTAGAAGATACTATCAGAGATGCTTAGTTTTGCAGGTCTCAGCCTGTGGATTTGTGTCTCCAGAGATAACATGCTTGTTAACAGCAAAAATGTTTTAAAATATATAGAGATGAGAAATAACAGACCTCAACCCTCTTGTCCCTCTGCAAATTTGTGTACACAGAGTCAATCCCTTACCTCTCTCTAAAAGTGCAAAGTTTCAAGAAGTTCAATGAATAGAAGATTGTTGGGGGAGGAATAGATCTGGACAAGGAGAAGTCTGGAGATAAATGTGAGAAGGGAGGGCCAGGCAGTAGAAACAGAAGTGAAACTGTTTGAACAGCATATTCCAGAAGTCTTGAGGTCATTCTGAGTGTAGCCTTCATTGATTTGAGATCTACCATACCATTCTCTCCCTAGAAGGGAAAACCTATAATGGCAGCAGGCCATAAAAGAAACCCAGTTTGGGAATATTTTAATGAAGTTCTTCTACCTGTGGGTAAGACAGGCATGCGTGTAAAATGCAAAGAGCGCAACAAGGAAATGCAAGGCCTGGTTGCCCAAATGAAACAACATCATGAGAAGTGTTCCTTCTCAGGAGGAAGCTGCGTTGATGATGATGAAAGGAACATGTCTGAACATGCAGGATCTTCAGGTTAGTAAACTTTTTTATTTCCTACTTTTTTCTTAAGGACTGCCTGTCTTCCTTCTGGACTTTTCTTGAACTCTCATGTTTGAGCAAAAAATATAGTTGTTACTCTATGGTACTTTTTTTAGATGCAGTTGTGATAAAAAATAAATAGCTGAAATAGGCAGATCTTCCTTTTACAATTTCACCTTTAAAGTAGTAGTGAGTGTCAGTGAATGCAATGAGTAATACTAAATGAGCAGTGTGGTAATAATAATTAAATAACTGCATTGACTTATTTTGTTTAGGAGAATCCATCCTCAACATACAGGATTCTGAAGACTATCCACTTTCAAGATCACTTTCTATAGTTTCAGAGTTATCTGCCAATGATAGTGTTTCAGTCACATCGCCACAGTATATCACCTCTAGCAAAAAGGAAAAAAAATCTCCATGATCCAGAAACAACCATAGATAAGTTTGTGATAAGAACCATCAGATTACAAAAAGAGGTAATTGATGAAAAAATTGTCCAGTTTGTTTATGCAACAAACTCTCCTTTCCATATGATTGAGAACCCACACTTCATTAACATGGTTCAGTCATTAAGACCAGGATACAGTCCACCCAACAGAGCAGATGTCGCAGGCAAATTGCTGGATAAAGTGATGAAAGAGAAATTGAGCAGTGTGCAAAAGGTCTAGAGGGTAAAATTGTTAACCTGAGTCTTGATGATGGAGCAATGTCCACAATGATCCTGTTGTATGTGCTTATGTAACAACAGAAGAAGGGAATGTCTTCCTTACCGAAACCATTGATACATCAGGAAATGCACACACAGCGGAATACTTACAAGAAGTAGCAGTAAAAACTATAACAAACTGTGAAAAAAGACAGAGTTAATTTACAAGCATTAAAAAAACGAATGAGACAAGCAAATATTTCTTGCAAATATTCTCAACACTCGGTACCGGGGTCAAACCTTAACTGCTGAAGAAGAGGAGTTGGCTATGACATGGACATCCAGCAATCATCTCTCCATAATGCCAGATATAATCAACTTAAGTATCAGAGGGGTAGCCGTGTTAGTCTGGATCTGTAAAAGCAGCAAAGAGTCCTGTGGCACCTTATAGACTAACAGACGTATTGAAGCCTGAGCTTTCGTGGGTGAATACCCACTTCGTCAGATGCATGACATGCTCCAATACGTCTATTAGTCTGTAAGGTGCCACAGGACTCTTTGCTGCTTATAATAAACTTCAGAGCTAGGGGTGAACCATTCAAGAAATATATGTTTGTTGATGATGTTTTAAGAAAGTCACAGCAGTGAACTGGTGGAAGTCAATTAAGCTCTTGGATTCAGAGACTGTTGAAGTGATAATCTCACTTTTAACAGCAGTGTAGAAAGAATATTTTCTTCCTTTGGACTAATTCATTCCAAACTGAGAAATTGTTTGGGACCTGAAGAAGCAGGAAAGCTTGTTTTTCTTTTCCAGATTATGAACAAACAGGAAAATGAAGGTGAAGATGACTGAGTTAGCTGCAGAGGCCAAGTATCAGAGGGGTAGCCGTGTTAGTCTGGATCTGTAAAAGCAACAAAGAATCCTGTGGCACCTTATAGACTAACAGATGTTCTGCAGCATGAGCTTTCGTGGGTGAATACCCACTTCTTCGGATGCAAGTGAGATGCAGAGGCCAATATTTTAAGTTTCTCATGTTGACCTGGCTGACATAGTCAATTTAATTATTTTTTTAATATTTCATGTAACTATTTTAGTTAAAAACAATTTTAACAAAAACCTGATTTTAAAAAACTTGAATGTTTAACTAAATTCAAAAATTCATATGCTTGTTTTGTTAAAATATTATGTTTGCTGTTGAAGAAAAAAATCCAGAATACATAACATTGTTGTTTTTAGTTAAATAAAACACTTTTAAAATGTCTCTCTGGTGGTGATCTCTTCCTAATACAGGATGGCAAGAAAGTCCTGCAAATATTAATGATTACCTGTTGAATTGGAGATAGTTCACCTCGTAATGACTTCATAAATATCTTCTTCAATTATCTTTGGTAAATGAAATAACCAATCATTCATTTTCTGATATAGCTGTAAAACTAATCTGAAAAGTTTTCAAAATAAATCACTTTAAGAATGTATAGTGTGTACCTTCTAAAAATGAAACCTACATCTATCTCTGCATTGTGAAGAATATGTATTAAGGTTATAACAACCAACACGAATGCACTTTTATGTAGGAACCCATGATTAAATTGAGTCTTCCTGACTACTGATTTAAATCAATTTGATTTAAATCTCATCCACCCTGCTTTTCAATGGTGAAAGTGAATTAACCAAATTAATGGTGTTGAACTAAAATTCATTTGCAAATTTAACACCATTAATTTGGGCTTGAATAGGGACTGGGAGTGGCTGGCTCATTACTGAAGCAGCTTCGCCTCTCCTGGGATTGACACCTCCTCATCTATTATTGGGAGTGGACCACATCCACCTGATTGAATTGGCCCTGTCAACACTGTTTTTGCACTTGTGAGGTTACTCCCTTCTCTTCATGTGTCATTATATAATGCCTGCAGCTGTAACTTTCACTCCATGCATCTGAAGAAGTGAGGTTTTTTTTTTAACCCACAAAAGCTTATGCCCAAATAAATCTGTTAGTCTTTAAGGTGCCACCAGACTCCTTGTTGTTTTTGTGGCTACAGACTAACACGGCTGCCCCCTGATACTTGTCCTGAACATGTTAGATTTGGCTCAGAAGATCTCACAGGCTGAGTTCAGCGAGGACCTTCTTTGCATTTTTCTCTGTGGATCATAACCTGTTCCACACAGGGACCCCACTCCGCAGTTAGCAGGCCAGGAAGGGCAGGGCGGTCGTGACTACCAAGAATATGCAGAGCTGTAATAGTTAGCATTAAGGGTATAAATAAGGGAGGGGATAGATAGGAACGAAGTTACCCCACACCGGCCCGCACAGGATTCAGACGTCTTCCCTAGAAGCAGCTGGTGTGGGCCTCTCCTGGGGACTCCTGCTGAGCTGGGGACTGTTTGTCTGCTCCAGTGTAGCCGTTTCTGAGTCCTGTGGCTGCCTTGTACCCGTTCGCTAGGCTGAGATCCTCTGTTCTGTTCTGTTCTGTCGAGGGTGTAACCGTGCTCACCAGCGTGGGGTCTGAGTGTGCAAAGCAGGGGCGAGCCCAGTGCTCAGAGCCGGGGGCTGAGGGGCAATCCTGGCTCTGGCACTACGTGCTGTGACACCTTGTGCAAGACCCTTCCCCTTTCTATCATGACTAGCCCTGTTCAACCAATGGAAAGATGCCCTGGCCCGTCTCCGGCACGGGGAGGGTTCATTAGTTAATATCTGTCCAGTGCTCAGAAAGTGTCCCCCTCACCCCCCCCCCCGGGAAAGCCTCTAAGGTCAGTTCTGCATCCCTCTGCCCTGCTTCCAAGGCCAGTGCCCTGGAGCCTTGTGGTCGGTTGTCATGTGTTACAGACCCAGGACCAGTGTCTCTCTGGAGTCAGGGCAGGTGACTCCGTGGCCATGTACAACCTTGTTCAAGTCGTGCCATACAGCCACAGGGCCACCTGCACAGGGTGCCCACTGAGCAGGAGGTGAATGTGTCCCCACCCCTGATGCCCAGGGCATGTGTTCCTGGTTTAGTCAATATTGTATTTGCTGCTTTGGGTTTCCTGTAGCCTCTCTTCAGGCTGGGGCGAGCAGACCCAGGATTCAGTCTCTCTCCGCACACACTCAGCATTTGGTGTCTCACCCTAAATTACGATTTCCCTGCCCAGGCTTGTTCAGGTCTAACCGCCACCCTTCCCAGGCTGGAGGGCCCAACCTGAAGCCGGCTCATTGTCTGCCTTTGAGGAAACCGGGCTTGTATTTTCAGTAATTCCCTTTACACAGCAGTTTGGTTCTGTCTCAGATAGGAAATGCTGTCAGATGCCATTCCCAGGAGCATTCCACTTGTCATGGCCAGGCCCCGCTCTGGCTGTGTTCCATCTTGGACTCGTTCTGTTCACATCTGCCTGTACACTGCAGAGCCTTCGGGTAAGGAGAAGTTATCTGATTGTCACAGCCCAGTGCTGTACAGAGCCACGTTTGCTTTAGTTATGCAGCACCTAAAGGGCACTTTACAAGTCCTATGAGGCATGGTTTGAAACTGGGATGGGCTGCATCAGTTCAAACCATGCTGCGCTGGTCATGCCTGACCAACCTGATTGCCTTACTGGCTCTGTGGATTGGGGAAAGCGGTGGACGTGATATGTCTTGACTTTAGCAAAGCTTTTGATACGGTCTCCCACGGTATTCTTGCCAGCAAGTTAAAGAAGTATGGATTGGATGATTGGACTATAAGGTGGATAGAAAGCTGGCTAGATTGTTGGGCTCAATGGGTAGTGATCAATGGCTTGATGTCTAGTTGGCAGCCAGTATCAAGTGCCCCAGGTGTTGGTCCTGGGGCCAATTTGTTCAACATCTTTATCAATGATCTGGATAATGGGATTGATGGCACCCTCAGCAAGTTCGCAGATGACACTAAACTGGGAGGAGTGGTTGATACGCTAGAGGGTTGGGATAGGATACAGAGGGACCTAGACAAATTGGAGGATTGGGCCAAAAGAAACCTGATGAGGTTCAACAAGGACAAGTGTGGAGTCCTGCACTTAGGACAGAAGAATCCCATGCACTGCTACAGACTAGGGACTGACTGGCTAAGCAGCAGTTCTGCAGAAAAGGGCCTAGGGGTTACAGTGGATGAGAAGCTGGATATGAGTCAGCAGTGTGCCCTTGTTGCCAAGAAGGCTAGTGGCATATTGGGCTGTATAAGTAGGGGCATTGCCAGCAGATCAAGGGAAGTGATCATTCCCCTCTCTTCGGCACTGGTGAGGCCTCATCTGGAGTATTGTGTCCAGTTTTGGTCCCACCACTGCAGAAGAGATGTGGAAAATTGGAGGGAGTCCAGCGGAGGGCAACAAAAATGATTAGGGGGCTGGAGCACATGACTTATGAGGAGAGGCTGAGGGAACTGGGATTGTTTAGCCTGCAGAAGAGAAGAATGAGGGGGGATTTGATAGCTGCTTTCAACTACCTGAAAGGGGGTTCCAAAGAGTTTGGATCTAGACTGTTCTCAGTGGTACCTGATGACAGAACAAGGAGTAATGGTCTCAAGTTGCAGTGAGGGAGCTCTAGGCTGGATATTAGGAAACACTATTTCCCTAGTAGGGTGGTGAAGCGCTGGAATGGGTTCCGTAGGGAGGTGGTGGAATCTCCTTCCTTAGAGGTTTTTAAGGGTAAAATTGTTAACCTGAGTCTTGATGATGGAGCAATGTCCACAATGATCCAAAAAGCCCTGGCTGGGATGGTTTAGTGGGGATTGGTCCTGCTTTGAGCAGGGGGTTGGACTAGATCCCTCCTGAGGTCCCTTCCAACCCTGATATTCTATGAACTGTGCTGCCCCAGTGCCTGGACTCTCCCTCTAGAAAAAAACACCACTGGTGAAGATGATAACAGGAGGGCAAGGTTCACATCAGCATGTGTGTGCATAACCTTCCCAGTGCCAGCAATCTGTGCTTGATCTGCAGTGTCTGGCTCGGCACTGGTCTGTCAGCTCCCTGGGCAGGGACCAGTAATAATCGGGATGTACAATGCCAAGTATGCTGTTGGGTCTTATCATGCCTGTCAAACCAACCTGACAGAGTAACAAGCCTTGTGGATGGGGGGAAGCGGTAGATGTGGTATATCTTGACTTTAATAAATTTTGGATACTGTCTCGCATGACCTTCTCATAAACAAACTAAGGAAATGCAACCTAGATGGAGCTAAAAGGAAGTTCTTCTTCACGCAGCGCACAGTCAACTTGTGGAACTCCTTACCTGAGGAGGTTGTGAAGGCTAGGACTATAACAATGTTTAAAAGGGGACTGGATAAATTCATGGTGGCTAAGTCCATAAATGGCTATTAGCCAGGATGGGTAAGAATGGAGTCCCTAGCCTCTGTTCGTCAGAGGATGGAGATGGATGGCAGGAGAGAGATCACTTGATCATTGCCTGTTAGATTCACTCCCTCAGGGGCACCTGGCATTGGCCACTGTCGGTAGACAGGATACTGGGCTAGATGGACCTTTGGTCTGACCCGATACGGCCTTTCTTATGTTCTTATGTTCTTACTATAAGGTGGGTGCAAAACTGATTGGAAAACCGTTCCCAGACAGTAGTTATCAGTGGTTCACAGTCATGCTGGAAGGACATAATGAGTGGGGTCCTGCAGGGATCAGCTCTGGGTCCTGTTCTGTTCAATATCTTCATCAATGATTTAGATAATGGCACAGAGAGCACACTTACAAAGTTTGTGGACCATACCAAGCTGGGAGGGGTGGCAAGTGCTTTGGAGAACAGAATTAAAATTCAAAAAGATCTGGACAAACTGGAGAAATGGTCAGAAGTAAATAGGATGAAATTCAAGAAGGACAAAAGCAAAGTGCTCCACTTAGGAAGGAACAATCAGTTGCACACGTACAAACTGGGCAATGACGGCCTAGGAAGGAGTCCTGCGGAAAGGGTTCTGGGGGTCAGAGGGGATCACAAGCTAAATATGAGTCAGCAGTATAACGCTACTGCAAAAAAAGCAAACATCATTCTGGGATGTATTAGCAGGATTGTTATAAGCAAGACATGAGAAGTAATTCTTCTGCTCTACTCTGTTAAGCACTGGAATAAATTGCCTAGGGAGGTTGTGGAACCTCCATCATTGGGGATTTTGAAGAGCAGGATGGACAAACACCTGTCAGGGATGGTCTAGGAAGGATGGCAGAAGAGATGTCCCCCTTCTCCCAGCTTTCCCAGGCGGCCCAGGTTATACCCAGGGTTAAAGCTGGCGGAAGAGAGAGAGAGAGGGCGCGGGGCCATAAAGACCCCCTGGCACCTCCCTTTAACCTCTCTCCCTGCATTCCCTGGTTCTCTGGTGACATCCAGGGAGTCCGGCAGCAGAGAGGGCAGGGGCTTAGTCCTGCCTTGAGTGCAGGGGACTGGACTAGATGACCTCTTGAGGTCCCTTCCAGTTCTATGATTCTGTGCTAAATATGGCACTGGTGCAGCCGCCGGCAGACTCCTGTGTCCAGATCTGGTGCCCATGGTTCAAAAAGGATGTTGATAAATTGCAGAAGGTTCAGAGAAGAGCACCAAGAATGATTAGAGGATTAGAAACCCGGCCTTGTAGTGACAGACTCAAAGAGCTCAATCTATTTAGCTTTACAAAGAGAAGGTTAAGTGGTGACTTGACTCCAGTCTGTATGTATCTAGATGGGGAACAGAAAGACAAGGTGTCGAGTATCAGAGGGGTAGCTGTGTTAGTCTGGATCTGTAAAAAGCGACATAGAGTCCTCTGGCATCTTATAGACGAAGGGATGCATTGGAGCATGAGCTTTCGTGGGTGAGTACCCACTTCGTCAGATGCACGACGGCTTATGCTCCGATATGTCTGTTAGTCAGAAAGACAAGGCCGGGGAGGTGATATCTTGTATTCTCACCAACAGAAGTTGGTCCAAAGAAAACTACACTGCGTATATGGGGAACAAATGCTAAGAATGGAGTGCTCACCCGTCTAGTAGAGACAGATACAACATGATGCAGTGGCTGAAAGCTGAAGCTAGACAACTTCAGACAGGAAATAAGGGGCACTTTTTTGACAGTGAGGGTAATTAACCATTAGAACAGCTCACCAAGGGTTGTTGTGGAGTCTCCATCACTGACAACTTTTAAACCAAGTTGGAATGTTTTTCTAAAAGATCTGCTCTGGGAATTATTTTGGGGAAGTTCTTTGGCCTGTGCCGTGCGGGGGGCTTGGACCGGTCCCAGGGCCTGTGCCGTGCGGGGGGCTCGGTCCGGTCCCAGGGCCTGTGCCGTGCAGGGGGTTGGATCGGTCCCAGGCCCTGTGCCGTGCAGGGGGTTGGATTGGTCCCAGGGCCTGTGCCGTGCGGGGGGCTCGGACCGGTCCCAAGGCCTGTGCCGTGCGGGGGGCTCGGACCGGTCCCAAGGCCTGTGCCGTGCGGGGGGCTCGGACCGGTCCCAGGCCCTGTGCCGTGCGGGGGTCGGACCGGTCCCAGGGCCTGTGTCGTGCAGGGGGTTGGACCGGTCCCAGGGCCTGTGTCGTGCAGGGGGTTGGACCGGTCCCAGGGCCTGTGCCGTGCGGGGGCTCGGACCGGTCCCAGGCCCTGTGCCGTCGCGGGGGCTCGGACCGGTCCCAGGCCCTGTGCCGTCGGGGCTCGGACCGGTCCCACGCCCTGTGCCGTGCCGGGGCTCGGACCGGTCCCAGGGCCTGTGCCGTGCGGGGGCTCGGACCGGTCCCAGGGCCTGTGCCGTGCGGGGGCTCGGACCGGTCCCAGGCCCTGTGCCGTCGGGGCTCGGACCGGTCCCAGGCCCTGTGCCGTGCGGGGCTCGGACCGGTCCCAGGCCCTGTGCCGTCGCGGGGCTCGACGTCCCGGGCCCTGTGGCGTGCGGGGGCTCGGACCGGTCCCAGGCCCTGTGCCGTGCGGGGGCTCGGACCGGTCCCAGGCCCTGTGCCGTGCGGGGGCTCGGACCGGTCCCAGGCCCTGTGCCGTCGCGGGGCTCGGGCCGGTCCCAGGGCCTGTGCCGTCGCGGGGCTCGGGCGGTCCCAGGGCCTGTGCCGTGCGGGGCTCGGACCGGTCCCAGGGCCTGTGCCGCGAGGGCTCGGACCGGTCCCAGGGCCCTGTGCCGTCGCGGGGTCGGACCGGTCCTAGGCCCTGTGCCGTGCAGGGGGTCGGACCGGTCCCAGGCCCTGTGCCGTGCGGGGGTGGGGGTGTCGGACCGGTCCCTGGCGCTGTGCCGTTGGGGGCTAGGACCGGTCCCAGGGCCTGTGCCGTGCAGGGGGTTGGACCGGTCCCAGGCCCGGTGCCATGCAGGGGGTAGGACCGGTCCCTGGGCCTGTGCCGTGCAGGGGGTCGGACCGTTCCCAGGCCCTGTGCCATGCAGGGGGTCGGACCGGTCCCAGGCCCTGTGCCGTGCGGGGGGTCGGATCGGTCCCAGGCCCTGTGCCGTGCAGGGGGTCGGACCGGTCCCAGGGCCTGTGCCGTGCAGGGGGTCGGACCGGTCCCAGGCCCTGTGCCGTGCGGGGGGTCGGATCGGTCCCAGGCCCTGTGCCGTGCGGGGGGTCGGATCGGTCCCAGGCCCTGTGCCGTGCAGGGGGGCTAGGCCCAGTCCCAGGCTCTGTGCCGTTTGGGGCTAGGACCGGTCCCTGGCTCTGTGCCGTTTGGGGCTAGGACCGGTCCCAGGCCCTGTGCCGTGCAGGGGGTTGGACCGGTCCCAGGCTCTGTGCCGTGCGGGGGGTCGGATCGGTCCCAGGGCCTGTGCCGTGCAGGGGGTTGGACCGGTCCCAGGCTCTGTGCCATGTGGGGGTCAGACTGGACAATCTCAGTCGCCCCTTCTGGCTTTGGAATCTCTGAGGTAATAACGACAATGAAGGCGCCAGGCTGGAAACAGCCTCTCCAGCTGCTGCCTCATCTCCCTTTCATCCCGAGGCTCCATCATGCTTCTTGACCTGTCGGCTGCTCTCTACGTCCTCCCTTGGCCTCTGTGCCCTGGTCCCCTCACGGTTCTCCTCTTGCCCTGATCACTTCTTCTGTGTGTTCTCACTGGCGACTCCTCCTCCCTCCTGCGGGCTCTGGGCTTGTTTCCCCTCTCTCCGAGGCTCGGCACTCGCCCCACACCACCAAGGCCTCCTGCCTCCTTCCTAGCGCCGCGCGCTCCGGGCTTGGCTCTGTTCCTGTGGGGAACGGGAGGAGGGTGGTGCTTGGTTTGCCCTGCCCTGGGGGCGTGGGGTGTGTCTCACTTGGCCAGACAGCGCCTTTCGAGTGCACGGTGTGACCCTGCCACGGGCTGTGCTGCTGTCTGACCTGTCAGGCCACTTGGGACCCCAGCCGACTCGTTCCCCACATTGCATGGTGGCGAGGGCAGGTGGGCCCCTTGCGTTCCCTTCCCCTTGGGCGGGCTGGGGCCGTGACCCGCTGGGGCACTTCTCAGGTCTCCCTTCCCCTCAGCAGGTATTTGCGGTGGTGGTACAGGAAGACACATGTGGAGAAGAAGTGTCCCGTCATCGACCTGTTCAACCCGCTCCCCCTGCGCCAGATCTACGGTGAGCTGCCAACCCACCCAGGAGGGCCCCGTGTGGGGGGAGCAGGGTCGCTCTGGTGCACCGAAGCTGGCTGGAGTCTCCTGGGGCTTGAGGTTCGGGGAGGCAGGTGGGAAGACGTTACGGTTCCCCCAGGGCTGAGGGCTTAGGGCAGGTAGTTGTGGATGGGGGGATGCTGGTATGGACAGAACAGGAGACACACCAAGTCTGCTGCTGTGGGGCTACCCCAGGTGGGGGGCGCAGGGCAGGGCAGGTGAGTTCTGTGGGTAACCCTGAGTGTGGGTGGGGGCTGCGGGGGCTGCCAGAGGGGGCGGGTGCTGCAGGGGTTATCCCCGGGGGTGGGTGCTGGGGCAGGTGCTGCGGTGGTTACCCCAGGGGGGCAGGTGCTGCAGGGCGGATGCCGCGGGTCAGGTGGGTTCTGTGAGGGTTATCCCAGGGGGCAGGTGCTGTGGGGGTTCACCGGCGGGTGGGTGCTGCAGGGCAGGCAGGTGCTGCCGGAGGTACCCTGGGGGCAGGTGCTGTGGGGTGGGTGGGTTCTGTGAGGGTTCTCCCAGGGGGCAGGTGCTGCCGGAGGTACCCTGGGGGCAGGTGCTGTGGGCTGGGTGGGTTCTGTGAGGGTTCTCCCAGGGGGCAGGTGCTGCCGGAGGTACCCTGGGGGCAGGTGCTGTGGGCTGGGTGGGTTTTGTGAGGGTTCTCCCAGGGGGCAGGTGCTGCCGGAGGTACCCTGGGGGCAGGTGCTGTGGGCTGGGTGGGTTCTGTGAGGGTTCTCCCAGGGGGCAGGTGCCGTGGGGGTTCACCGGCGGGTGGGTGCTGCAGGGCAGGCAGGTGCTGCCGGAGGTATCCTGGGGGCAGGTGCTGTGGGCTGGGTGGGTTCTGTGAGGGTTCTCCCAGGGGGCAGGTGCTGCCGGAGGTACCCTGGGGGCAGGTGCTGTGGGCTGGGTGGGTTCTGTGAGGGTTCTCCCAGGGGGCAGGTGCTGCCGGAGGTACCCTGGGGGCAGGTGCTGTGGGCTGGGTGGGTTCTGTGAGGGTTCTCCCAGGGGGCAGGTGCTGCGGAGGTACCCTGGGGACAGGTGCTGTGGGCTGGGTGGGTTCTGTGAGGGTTCTCCCAGGGGGCAGGTGCTGCCGGAGGTACCCTGGGGACAGGTGCTGTGGGCTGGGTGGGTTCTGTGAGGGTTCTCCCAGGGGGCAGGTGCTGCGGGGGTTCACCGGCGGGTGGGTGCTGCAGGGCAGGCAGGTGCTGCCGGAGGTATCCTGGGGGCAGGTGCTGTGGGCTGGGTGGGTTCTGTGAGGGTTCTCCCGGGGGCAGGTGCTGCCGGAGGTACCCTGGGGGCAGGTGCTGTGGGCTGGGTGGGTGCTGCGGTGGTTACCCCAGGGGGCAGGTGCTGCGGGGGTTCACCGGCAGGTGGGTGCTGTGGGGGGTTACCCTGGGGGTGGACTGAGTGGAGCTCAGCCTCCCCTGCACAGTGCATGTGCCCCCATGTCCCGCTAGCCCCTCTCTCGGGCCGGGCTCCTGCAGGGAGGAGTGAATCTGCTGTTTTGTCTCTCTAACAGGGTGCCCGCTGGGTGGGTTTGGGGGAGGTACCATCACACGAGGCTGGCGGGGAGAGTTCTGTCGATGGCAGTTGAAGCCCGGAGTGTACCACTATAAGACAGTCGTAGCAGACCAGGTGGGTGTGTGTTTGCATCGCAGGCTGTGGCATCCTCCCGCCTGGTCCTCTGGCAAGCCCCTTCCTCCGCGGGGCTTGGCGCATTATCCACATTAGGTGGTGCAACCTGAAGGCCCAGTTCCCCCTCTGCACCCAGGGGTAAGGAAAGGGCCTATGGGCATGGCTCCACCCCACCCCCTACTGCCATGCAGCCAGCTCTGAGGTGGAACGTGGCAGCTGCTAAACAGCACTGTGCAATGGGGTAGAGGAGGCCAAGAGAAACTCGTGGTTCTGGCAGCATGGGCCATGGAGCGGCTCCCAGCAGCCATGCCGGCAGGATCGCTGCTGCCCAGCCCTGGGTCGTTCGCTCCTCACACAGCCACTCAGGAACCATGTTTGCCAATTATTCTGTCAGGGTGACGTCAGCAGCGAGCGAGTGACAGATCAGCACAGCAATGGGAGGGGCTGGGAGCCCGGGGTCCTGAGCGGCCCGGACTGCCCAGGGCTTCAGGGCTAGTGAGCATGGAGCCTGCCCAGGATGGGGCACTGGGGGACATGCTGCAGCCCCACCCGGTACTGCCAGTTCCTTTCCCTCCGGTCCTAATCTGACCCCATGGGCTGGCAGAGGAGTCACAACAGGATCTGGAGCTGGCCTGGGAGCCTCTGCTGTGGCCCCTGGGACTGCAGGGTTGGCTGGACTGGCAGGGTGGGCTCAGCCGAGTGGGGCTGAGCCGAGATGCTGGGGTGAAGGCCCCAATGGCTGGGAAAGGGGCCAAGGGCTCTTTGCGGCGCACGCCTCGTCAGCAGCTCAATGTTACGGCTTTGCAGTAGAGCTGACGCATCCTATAAAACCCACAATGAGCCGCCTGCACGCAGGCCTGAGGCGGTGACCCTGGCACAGGACCAAGGTTTCAGAGTCTCACCTGCACAGCAGCAGGAGTGAGGGGGCTGCAGCAGCTCCGTGCCCCCCAGTGCCAGCAGGACACAGCCGTGCCGGGAGCCGGCCGGGGGGGGAGGCTGTCTGCAGAGGTGATTCATCTGATTTGCCTTCTGTGCAGCCTCAGCAGCCATGTAGCGGCTGGATGCAGGTTCCCAGCGCTCCCGTTTTCAGTGAGCTCCTCCCTCCTCCCCTGCCACCTCCAGCGTGACTTTGCTCCCTTTGGCGCAGGGTCCCCCCTGAGGCCTGGTTGGCTGGTCCCTGCCCAGGTCTCTTGGGCAGCCTCCCTGTGAGTGCACTCGGGGCCTTCGTTCCTCCCTGTGAGTGCCCGGCCACCCGCCCCTCTGAGCCAGCCCAGGGCTGGTGAGTGGCTGCACAGGGAGACGGATGGTCTGGGGTGGGCAGGACAGTGCTGGGGAGGGATCTGCTGCTGGAGTTGAAGTGTGCCCAGCTCCTGGGGGGGGGAGAGGGCTGCCCAGCGTTCCCATCCCAGTGCTCTGTGCTCTCCTCCTCTCCCAGTTCACCGTCTGCTTGCGCCGGAAGGGACGGACCGTTTACCAGCAGGTCCTGTCTGTGGAGAGACCCAGCGTGCTGCAGGGCTGGAACTGGGGCTACTGCGGCCACTACGCCTTCTACCATGCCCTGTACCCTCGGGCCTGGACGGTCTACCAGCTCCCTGGGCAGGACGTGGTGCTCACCTGCCGGCAGGTCAGCCCCATCATCCCACACGACTACCAGGTGAGGCTCCCCCTTCTTCAGCCTTCATCCCTGCCTCCAGCAGGGCCTAACCCATCGTAGTCACTGTCCTCATCATGGGGGACCTGCTTCTCCCTGGCTCGACCAGAGGGACTGTGCAAAGCGACACGAGGTATTGGGAATGGAGCCTGGAGTTCCCAGCTGGCAGATAAAGCAGCAGGCCTGGTGCCTGGGGGATGGTCTCCGTCACAGTCTGGGCACCAGGCCTGGTGCCTGGGGGATGGTCTCAGACACAGTCTGGGCACCAGGCCTGGTGCCTGGGGGATGGTCTCAGACACAGTCTGGGCAGCAGGACTTGTGCTTTGGACTATGACATGGGAGAAGTCTCCATCCTGCCATGGCCCAGATCCCTCTCATCCTGTCACCAGCAGGTGTTTCCTTATCCGCCTCTGCTTATCACTCCATTGCCTCGCTCTGCCCCATGGCCTCGCCTCGCACTAGCTCTGCCTGGTCTCTGGCCCTGGTTATCAGTTCCAGATAGAGGATAAGGCAGAGAGTGGCTGGGAAGTTCCTGGGGACTCTGGGTGAGAGGTGAGAGCTGGAAACCTGCCTGGGGAAAGCTGCACTGACAGGCTCCAGCCAGCTGGGCTGTGTTCTCCCAAAGCTGGAGTGGGGTGGGGGTGATGGGCTGGTCTGCCCTGCTCCCTGCTGCAGGTACCCGGCTGTGTGCAGGGGACGTTGTTCCTTTATAAACAGAATTGGGGGGAGGGTCAGCGCTGGGCAGCGAGAACAGAGAATGGTCTCCAGCAGAGAGAGATTGGACGGCAGGGGCCGTTGCCCTTGAGTGAAGCTGAATCAGGGTGGGTGAGATGAAATCACAGAAGAATGACGGGGAGGGGAAGGTGCAGCAGAAGCATCTGCTCGCCCTGACTCATAGCACAGGAACGAGGACACGTTCACAATGGATAAAAGGAAATGCTTTCCAACATGTTGTACAATTATCCTGTGAAACTCACTGCCACTGGATGGTGCTGGGGCCAAGAGCTCAGCAGGATTCAAGGCGGGATTGGACACTCATATTGGTAACAACGTCCAGTGTTACAAAATTAAATGCTATAAATGCTCCTGCTCCAGGATTTAGGGGGGGAGGCTTCCTCCAGGCAGATTATCACAGCCTGACACGGCGTGATGCTGCACCAGATGGAGGGTTGAGTCTGCAGCAGCCTGTGGCTGATGGAACTGGGTCTCCTAGCTCAGGCACTCGCGTTACACAGACAATCTGCTGCCTGGTCCAGGATACTGGACTAGATGAGCCAGGCCCCGTCTGGCAGCCTCTACGCGCCTGCGTGTCACACAGCAGCACCTCGGGGCGGTGGGTGTTACAGAGCCCCAGGGAGGGGCTCAGGCCCTGCCCCAGGGACTGGCCAGACGGGTGAGAAGGGGAGACGTTCTGAGGCTTCCCAGCAGGGCAGGAATGCGGCTGGGCCGGGCTGAGGGCTGCTTGGCTCACAACTGCGGGGCTTTCTTCCTTCCTCATTTCTCCCTCCAGACTGCCCCTCCTGCCCCCCGGGGGGTGTGGCCGGGCAGGGCCCCCTGTGAAGTCTCGCACCCCAAGCTTTTCTCTCCGGCAGTTCTCACCCGCCTGTCCCCTTTTTGCTCTGCTGTTTCTGACCCTTTGAGCTCCCCTTTACCTGTTCCCGGTGCCTGTCCCTGACCTAGATACAGCCCCCTTCCCACTGGGCTATGGCCCAGCCTCGCCGCCCAGCTGCCTGAGTCTAGGGCTGCCGGGGCTCCAGGGCGTTGTCTCTGGCGCTGCCCCCGCAGAGGGGGCCTGATGCCACCATTGTGGAGCCCATGGGGGTGTTTGGCTGTCCTGCCCCAGGGGATGCTCCCAACAGCTTCTGGCTGCCCTCCCCTCCCCATGGCCAGTCTCAGCTGGGCCCCAGCCTGGCTCACACTCGCCACAGGAGACTTCAGCAGCGATGCTGTTGATTAGCTGGAATCGCTCAAGTTCAGCTGCTCCCCAGGCCGGGGAAGCTGCCGCAGAAGGAGAATGATTCCCCCAATTCCCCGCAAGTGCAGGCAGCCGGCGGTGCAGCCCCGTGTGTAATGCAGCTGAGCGCTGCCTAGCTCCCGGCCTGTCCTCGCCGGCCCAGCCCCGGGTCAGCCCCGTGCGTGGGCGTGAGGCTGCCTAGCTCCCGGCCTGTCCTGGCCCAGCCCCGTGCGCGGGCGTGAGGCTGCCTAGCTCCCGGCCCAGCCCCGGGTCAGCCCCGTGCGTGGGCGTGAGGCTGCCTAGCTCCCGGCCTGTCCTGGCCGGCCCAGCCCGTGCGTGCGTGGCGTGAGGCTGCCTAGCTCGGCCCAGCCCCGTCGCCGGCCCAGCCCAGTGCGCTGGCGTGAGGCTGCCTAGCTCCCGGCCCAGCCCCGGGTCAGCCCCGTGCGCGGGCGTGAGGCTGCCTAGCTCCCGGCCTGTCCTCGCCGGCCCAGCCCCGTGCGCAGGCGTGAGGCTGCCTAGCTCCCGGCCCAGCCCTGGCCCAGCCCCGGTCAGCCCGGCGCGGGCGTGAGGCTGCCTAGCTCCCAGCCCAGCCCTGGCCCAGCCCCGGCCCAGCCCCGTGCGCAGGCGTGAGGCTGCCTAGCTCCCGGCCTGTCCTCGCCGGCCCAGCCCCGGCCCAGCCCCGTGCGTGGGCGTGAGGCTGCCTAGCTCCCGGCCTGTCCTCGCCGGCCCAGCCCCGTCGTGGGCGTGAGGCTGCCTAGCTCCCGGCCCAGCCCGTGCGCGTGCGGGCGTGAGGCTGCCTAGCTCCCGGCCCAGCCCCGTGCGCGGGCGTGAGGCTGCCTAGCCCCCGGCCCAGCCCCGTGCGCGGGCGTGAGGCTGCCTAGCTCCCGGCCCAGCCCCGTGCGCGGGCGTGAGGCTGCCTAGCTCCCGGCCCAGCCCGCGCCGCGGGCGTGAGGCTGCCTAGCTCCCGGCCCAGCCCTGGCCCAGCCCCGGGTCAGCCCCGTGCGCGGGCGTGAGGCTGCCTAGCTCCCAGCCCAGCCCTGGCCCAGCCCGGCCCAGCCCCGTGCGCGGCGTGAGGCTGCCTAGCTCCCGCCCAGCCCGGCCCAGCCCCGTGCGTGGGCGTGAGGCTGCCTAGCTCCCGGCCCAGCCCCGTGCGCGGGCGTGAGGCTGCCCCGCTGATGTACCTGTCCTGGCACTGCCCCGTGCGCTTTGCTTTAATGGCTCCAGGTGCACCAGTCGCCCTCGGGGCCTTTACCCCTTCGTTTCCAGCACCGTGGGCATGCGTCCCTGGTGCTGCTTGGCGCAGAGCTGTCCCCCAGCACTGGAGCCCTGTGCTCTGGGCCCTGAGCCCTCCGCCACTCGCTGTAGCAAAGGAGTCCCCAGGCCTTGCTGCATCGGCCCCGTTGCTCCCCTGTCAGCGGCGCAGCCCAGCCGGCTCCTCGTGGTGCAGGGGGGGGATGCTCCGAGCCGTTTGCCTGGCAGGCTCTGAGCTGTGTGCACCTGGCGCCTGTTTCCCCAGGACACCAGCCTGCCCGTGGGAGTGTTCGTCTGGGAGCTGGAGAACGGCAGTGACGAGGCCGTGGACGTCTCCATCATGCTCACCCTGCGGAATGGCACGGGCACCAAGGAGGACAAGAGCGGGGGCCACTGGAACGAGCCCTTCAGCCTGGAGAAGGAGGGCGCGCGGGTCTCGGGAGTCCTGCTGCACCACTGCAGCCCCGGGAACCCCTACACCCTCGCCATCTCCGCCAGGGAGCAGGTAGAGGGCAGGCTGGGGAGGCTGCGTGTCACCCGCCTCTGTCCCTGGTGGCAGAGGCTCAACACCCGCAGGATTTGGGTTCTGGGGAGGTTTGTGCCCCTCAGTCTGTCCCTGCCTGATCCCCGATGACAGGGATCCCAGCACCTGGCTCTCCAACTACAGCCATGTCTGTGGGCAGCTGCTGCAGGCCCCCGCCTCGGAGCTTAGGAGCTGCAGCCGCTGGGGAGCCAGTGAAGCGTGGATGGGGTGCGTTTGCACCGGGTGGGGCTGTGGCCATTGGGAGGCCCCAGTTCCAGGGAGGGCAGGAAGGTGAGTCGTAGGCTCTAAAGGGCTCTTGCTCCCTGACATCCCCTCTGTAGGCTGGGGGATGGGTAAGACCTGGGCCTGCAGGTCCCTGGGGTGCGGGGGGAGCTGCGATTGATGGTGGGTACAGAGTTGGGGCCAGTGGTTACCAGGGCAGGAGATCCAGTCCTGAACGCTGCCAGGGGCCAGGGCTCAGTCAGCCAGGAGGTGCTAACCCTGCTGCTAGAAACGAACGGCTCCCCCAGACTTACCACGTCCTTCTCTTCCTCCACTAGTCTGGCACAGGAGTGACCCACTTCACAGCATTCAACCCCGCTGGCACAGGGCAGGCAGTGTGGCAAGACCTCCTTCAGGACGGCAGGCTGGACTCCCCGGCAGGTGAGGCGATGCACGGGCCAGGTAACTTTCTGAGCAGAGACTGGGTCTGACCCGAGGCCCACCTAGCTCAGTACTGACCCCGCAGTAGCTGCTGTGAGATAATCGGCCTCCTACAAAGAGCTCATCCTGCTCTCTGATAGTGGTTTAAACCCTGAAGCCGGAGGTTTAATATCCCTGCTATGATCGCTCTGGGTAGTCTTGTCAGCCATAGAAATCTCCATCTTCTCTCTTTGTCTCATGCTAAGTTCTTGGCCTCAACAACTTCCTGTGGCAGTGAGTTCCACGGACTAATTGTGCACTGTGTGGACATGCATTTCCTTTGATCGGGTGTGAATTTTCCGACTTTGAATTTCATTGACTATCCCCTTGTTCTTGTGTTCTGAGATGGGGGAGCAGACATTCCAAAAAGGCATTCGAATATTCTCCAGCCGGTTCCTTGTACCTCCGAAGGCACCTCCTTGCTAGCTGTTTCATGAAAGGGTCCATTTTATGACTTTGTTGAGATGTGGGTCAGATTTTAAAGGTGACATCAAATAAACTAGATTTGCCAGTTGTCTAAATGTTCCAGCCAATCTTCGACTAGAATCTGAGTTGAGCCCAGGGAACACTAGCGTGCTAATTTAGTGCTAGGTTCTTTTCATGTCAACTTTTAGCATGACCAGTGTTCAATCAGGCACTTGGTTATTCTCAGTCAATCAACAGCTCACCCAGAAACACATCAGTATGTGATCAACAGTTCACCCACCCGGACGTTGTTTATCTCCCCGGTTATTGTCTTTGGAGAGCTAGTATCTATCGCTTCCCAAACCCACAGCATGTTTAGTGGCCACCATACAACACAATTCTCATAACTTCATAAGCATGAATAATACACACGTGTTGATGGAACAGTGGGTTTCAGCAGATCATAACCTTTCCCTTGATACCTTACAAGGGATGCTTTCTATGCAATATCACAAGTATATACAAATGATGAATATGGGGGTTACCGGGCACTCCCCTGGGGTGTAGAGTGTTACACCATTAACCCTGGAACCCCTCCACATGGCTGCTCTGGGTGTCCATTTTGCAGCTGCTTTGCAGGTTCATTCACCTCTTGGTTCTGTGACTCTGGATGAGGGGAGAGGCTGTCTCGGGGGGCTGAGCTCTGGGGGTCCCACATGGTGATCTCAGTTTTATATACCCTGATTCCAGGGTTTGTTAGAGGGGCACGTTCTCATTTCTCACAGGCGCTTGCCAACTGATTTCAGCTGTTGCTCTGCTGCTTCCATTGGTATCCAGTAGATGGCGGGCATGTATAACACATTTCTCCAGTGCTTTTCTGATCAAGGCTTTGTATGTTTGGTACATTTCAAGGACCGTATTTCCGGATTAGCCCACACTGTTAATTAGAATGTCCTCCTTTCAAAGTTACTCCCCGTTTTATATCTTTCAGTGTTCCGTCGTCTTTGTGTCATACAATTCCTATGTCTTCTAGAGTGCCACGATTATTTACAATGAAAACCAACAAAGTCCCTTCTCTTACAAATCTAATGTGTGTCCCTGTAGGTGTGCCTGGCTGTCCCGTATTGTCAGTCTCTGAGAGCGGCCACGCCTCTTTGCTACAGTCTTTCATGTGTTTTTGATGGTATATAAGCATTTCACGTGATTTAGGGCTTGCAGCAGAACAAGAGACACTATTCATGCGTATCTACACTCCTTTTGGCGCTGTGCACATCTACACTGCAGCTGCCCCTCCATCTGAGGCGGCATTGCAATTTTAAGCCCTTGTAGATAGGCTAAACTTCCCGTTGTCACAGAGTCCCCGGGCGATGCTCTGGAACTGCTCCCCACAAAGCCAGTCAGGACTTTGGGGAACCTCCTCTCCCTCGGAGCAGCCTGTCTGCAGGGCAAGAAGCTCACATGGCTTCACCTCCTGGGTCTCTCCTTGGAGCATTCAGCATCCTCTGCCCCTCCGTGCGCTTCCCACAGCGAGTCCGCCCAGGCGGGGTCCTGGGGAAGCCACAGGGTCCTACACCCCCACTGCGCAGTCAGACGTGACTCTCAGCCAGCCAGTGACACAGAGGTTTATTCGATGACAGGAACAGGGTCTAACACAGAGCTTGTAGGTACAGAGACCCAGACCCCTCGGCTGGGTCCATTCTGGGGGGCAGTGAGCCAGACCCCCACGTCTGCCCTCACTTCCCGTCCCCAGCCAGCTCCTCACTGAAACCCCCTCCAGCCCCTCCTCTCTGGCCTTTGTCTCTTTCTCGGGCCAGGAGGTCACCTGATCTCTTTGATCACCTTTAGCTATTCCCTTGCAAGGGGGAAGGCCCCGGCCATTAGTTGCCAGGAGACAAAGTGTCGGCCATTTATGCACACTGGCCTTTATCCCACCACCTAGAGACTTAAGAAATGCATAGGGGAAACTGAGGCACCCACACAGTATTCAGAGGAAACATTAAGAACAGCCCCACTTCATCACACCCGTCAGTCTGGGTTCAAGTTCAGTGGTCAAAGTCTTTCTAGTCTGGATGGTTTGTGGCAACCAGCAAAGGCTGTGTGGGCTGATCCAGCCTCATGTCAGTCACTTGCAACGAAAGCTGGTCAATGATGTCGGTTTCCCTATGAGGGTTTGTAGCGATTTCCCGCTCAGCCTCCTGAGCCGATAGTAATGGCAGCAGCAACGCACAGAACAGGAGAGAGCCTGTCACACTCAATGGCTTCTGACAAGGATGGAAGAAGAACGGATGCATTGGGAAGGAAGTTATTCAGCCTCGCTCAGTATGAAACTGGCAAGCTACCAAGCAGTCGTGTCTCGCTACCATTTCCTTTTCGGGGCGGGGAAAGTCTTGGCCAGATCTTTGCCCGAGGACTGACAAAGAGAGGTGACTATTAATACAGGAGGGCAGCGTGTAGCAGAGCATGGGCTAAGAGCTTCACTTGATGTTTGTGACTCAGTGGCAAGATCAGTTGCATCTGCAGCTCCTCTTCACAGATATGCGGGGCTGAGATATTCTGCTCTTTTGCCAGAGAGAAAACCTAAGATAGAAAATCCCCCAGGTGAAGGAGATGGACTTTTTAATGACAAAATTAATGATGTTTTAGGAAAGATAAAGGATACAAGATCAACAATAAGATCATTAAGTCTGTTTAGTCTTTCAGGAACCAACATTTAGGGCAGGTCTACACTAAGGGCGGGGGTTGAACTAGAGTACGCAAGTTCAGCTACGTGAATAGCGTAGCTGAACTCGAAGTACCCTAGTTTGAACTACTTACCCGTCCAGACGCCGCGGGATCGAAGTCCGCAGCTCCAAGGTCGACTCCGCCACCGCCGTTTGCAGTGGTGGAGTTCCAGAGTTGACCGGAGCGCATGGGGAGTTCGAACTATCACGTCTAGATTAGACGCGATAGTTCGAACTCCGAGAAGTCGAACTCACCGCGTCGACCCGCGCGGTAAGTGTAGACTAGCACTTAGATACATCACAAACAGTTTTACTCCCATTATCTTTGTTGTCTTACCAAACCCAAAGATGACAAGCATACCAACAACAACAACAAACCTGCAACTTCTCAGCAGCAGCAGAGAAAATCTTTAAACCACTCAGGGCATCAAGTCATTCTGCAATTTCCTCTTCTCTAGGAAATCTGAGAAGTGAGGATTGAGATCTGCCAACCACTCAACAATACAACTGTATTTCGCCTTTTGGAATGTCAGTTTTCTCACGTCCTCCATGCATGCGTCGGACAATAGTGGGCGTTAGAAATTACAGAAAAAGGTTTTATTATTCAATTCAGGGCCCTCCCAACACCCTCCCTCCCCACCTTTCTCTTCTAAGGGACTCCTCCTGTGAGACTATGATAAGAATAGAAATTCAATCCCTTCTTGAAGTAGGGGCAATCGAGGAGGTTCACAGGGAGTACAAGAATCTGGGGTTTTATTCAAGATGTTTCCTTATACTGAAGAAGGGTGGAGGACTCCATCAGATATTGGACCTAAGGAAGCTTAATGCAGACATCAGAAAGTCCCATTTCCGTATGGTAGTCCGGGCCCCTCTCTTCCCCTCACTTTCAAGTCAAGTATCAGAGGGGTAGCCCTGTTAGTCTATATCCACAAAAACGACGAGTAGTCTGGTGGCACCTTAAAGACTAACAGATTTATTTGAGCATAAGCTTATGTGGATAAAAAAACCCCACTTCTTCAGATGCATGGAGTGAAAATTACAGATACAGACATCAATATATATTGACACATGAAGAGAAGGGAGTTACCTTACAAGTGGAGAACCAGTGTTGACAAGGCCAATTCAGTCAGGCTGGATGTGGTCCACTCCCAATAACTGATGAGGAGGTGTCAACACCAAGAGAGGGAAAATTGCTTTTGTAGTGAGCCAGCCACTCCCAGTCCTATTCATGCCCAAAGTGATGGTGTTAAGTTTGCAAGTGAATTGTATCTCTGCAGTTTCTCTTTGAAGTCTGTTTTTGAAGTTTTTTTGTTGAAGGATGGCTACTTCTAAATCTGTTGTTTTGAATGTCCAGGAAGATTGGCGTGTTCTCCTACTAGCTTTTGTATGTTACCATTCCTGATGTCTGATTTGTGTCCATTTACTCTTCTATGTAGAGACTGTCCGGTTTGGCCAGTGTATATGGCAGAGGGGCATTGCTGGCACATGATGGCGTATATCACATTGGTAGATGTGCAGGTGAATGAGCCTCTGATGGTCTGGCTGATGTGGTTGGGTCCCATGATGGTGTCACTAGAGTAGATAATCTTTCAAGTCAAGGTTGGTTTGCAGCCCTTGATGTAGAGGTGGTGTGTTTTCATAGTGTGAGGAGACTAAAACATTGCAAATACCTGCAGTTTGCCATTGGACAAGATCACGTCCAATACCAGGTTCTACCCTTTGGGCTTTCAGTGGTGCCTAGAGTCTTAACAAAATGCCTCTCTGTGGTAGTGACTTTTCTAAGACATCAAGGAGTTTTTGTTTACCTGCTTTTGAGCAATTGGCTTCTGAAGACACCAGCCAAGGAAGTTTTGATAAGGGATGTCTGCTAGAGGCCTGTTTCACAATGTAAGTCGGTTAATAACTGTGAACGTGTTTCTTCCATCAGCTGTTCAGAGCATTCCTTTCATAGGCCTGACCCTAGAGAGAGCAACGCTCTCCTGCCCAGAGGCAGGTTTTAGACTATTCCAACTGCAGTACCAGTATTTGACCGGAAACCTGTTCCGAAGGTGGTTATTTATCTGAAATTGCTGGTCCCATACGTCACCCCTGTGCCAGGCTTGGAGTGGGGGAGCTAGAGTTACAGCCCAACCAAGGACTGCCTGTCCAGAAGAATTCGTATTCCATAGGGATTCTGATGTCTGTGCTGCGGGGGACTCGGACAGAAAACACGCTCGGAGGGACAGCTGGTGCTGACATTCTCTTCTAGTGCACCCACGACAGGATGGGGAGAGCACCTTAGGGAGCTGGTGGGGAGAGATGTCTGGAGCGACAGAGAGGGAGCGTTGTACTTACCTGTGCTAGAACTGAGAGCAGTCTGCCTGACCTGAGGTCCTTTCCCCCACGAACACACACGAGAAGGCAATAGGTGTTACACACAACACGACGGTGCTGTATTACCTGGGGCAAGAAGGCCTTGTTCATCTCACCTTTGCAGGATGGCTGTAGATCTACTGGACTGGTACATTCGACCCAGTGACCCAAGAGGCCTTTACCTTGCAGGCAAGGAGAACAGCAAAGTGGACGAGCTCAGCAGAGATTTGATGCATCCACACAAATGGTCTCTGAAGGATCCAATACTTCAAGATGTCTTTGGGGGATCCAGAGAGATGTGTTTGCTACCAGCAGGGACAGGAAGGACCTTGATTTTGCTTGAGACAAAGAATCCATTCATTCATCCTTAACAGGGGGCAGGGCCCATCCTGTCCCATGTGTTCTCCACTTCCCAGCAGTACTGGAAAGAGAGAGATCAGGACAAGGCCAATGTAATTGTACCAATCCCTGCTTGGCTAAGGCAGCAGTGTCTCCAAGGGGAATTTGAAATGTCTGCCTGCAGTCCTGGGTTTGTTGTCACAGCAGGAAGGGAATATTTATCATCCGGGTCCCCTGGCCCTGCACTGAATGACTTGGATTGTAGGACTTTTACAGACGTGAAAATATCTGGTATGATGGAAGTACAACTGATTTTCATTAACTCTGGAAATATACTTAGATTCCGCGTCATCTACTGGATACCAGTGGAAGCAGCAGAGCAGCAGCTGAAATCACTTGGCAAGTGCCCAGGAGAAATGAGAAGGTGCCCCCCCCCCCCCGGGGTCTTGGTGCTGCGACTGCAGAGGCTGGGGACAGAGCTGAGGGGCAGGGAGCGCCCATGTCCAATTTGTAATCTCCCTCGTGGGGAGGGGGCACAGGAGCACTCTGGCACTGCTCCGGGAAGGTTCCAGTGTCTGGCCTGTGCAGGCCCAGCAGTGTGAGCGTGCAGACAACGTGGAGAACACCAGCTATGAGTCAGCAACCGAGTCCTGTGGCAGCTTATAGACTAACAGACGTATTGGAGCATGAGCTTTCGTGGGTGACTAACACGGCTACCCCTCTGATACTTGAGTTATGAGTCAGTAACTCCATCTTATCACCCTTAGTGACTGGGTCTTCAAATCTGCGCTGACCTCTGGCATGGGCCCTGCTGTAACTCCAGCGCCCGTTTATCGCCGCACTAGGGGCAAAGTTCCAATTTTGAAGGGTTTCTCTTTGGCTCGAATAGCCTCTCAGCCCTGCCACTAGCTGTGGCCATGTGCTCCATGCCAGGTCCCTGTTTAGCCAGTGGGGCGCCTCTCTGTGAAGCCTCTGCTGCTGGGTTTTTGTCGCATCCGTGGCACCACGAAGGACTGTACTTCCTCTGCTTTTACTGCTAAGGCCCTTCTAGAAAGGAGCATTTCGCTAAGGCTCTGTGACGGTCACTGTGGTGCTTCCCTCTCCCCAGGACGTTGAGCCTAAATATAGAGGCAATATGATATTTTCTCTCTTTTTTTCCTAATAATTCCCAATGTTCTATTTGCTTTTTTGATGATCGCTGCACATTGAGTGGATGTTTTCAGAGAACGATCCACAGTGACTCCAAGATCTTTCTTGAGTGGTAACAGCTAATATAGACCCCCTCATTTTATATGTATAGTTACGATTATGTTTTCCAATGTACATCACTTTGTATTTATCAACATTGAATTTCATCTGCCATTTTGTTGCCCAGTCACCCAGTTTTGTGAGATCCTTTTGTAGCTCTTCACAGTCTGCCTGGGACTTAACTATCTTGAGCAATTTTGTATCATGTGAAAATTTTGCCACCTCACTGTTTACGCCTTTTTCCAGATCATTTATGAATATGCTGAATAGGACTGGACCAGTACAGACCCCTGGGGGACACCACTATTTACCGCTCTCCATTCTGAAAACTGACCATTTATTCCTGCCCTTTGTTTCCTGTCTTTTAACCAGTTACTGATCCATGAGAGAACCTTCCCTCTTATCCCACGACAGCTTCCTTTGCGTAAGAGCCTTTGGTGAGGGACCTTGTCAAAGGCTTTCTGAAAGTCCAAGTACACTATATCCACTGAATCCCCCTTGTCCACATGCTTGTTGACACTGTGAGACTTGTAGTAGATTGGTGAGGCATGAATTCCTTTTTCAAAAGCTGTGTTAACTTTTCCCCAACAAATAGTGTTCATCTGTGTGTCTGACGATTCTGGTTTTTTACTATAGTTTCAACCTGTTTGCCTGGCACTAAGGTCAGGCTTACTGGCCTGCAGTTGCCAGGGTTGCCTCTGGCTGGCCTTTCCTTGTAGGCACTAGGACTTGCTGTTCCAAGAAGCAGTCACTGAAAGTGTTTAGAAATTGTTTCTCTGCACTTTGTGCCTTTGCCCAGTTTATCAGAGGAGCCAAGTGCTGAGTCTGGACCACTGCAGGACAGCGTGGGGCTGGCGGCAGGTCCTGGGATGCTCTTTGGGGGGTGAGAGTCCCAGCGTTCTCACTGTCTGCTTTTCCTACCGGACAGGGAAGGGCAGCCTCACAGAGAAGGGGGAGGTGACTGCAGCAGCTGTTTGCGCCACCTGCACAGTGCCAGCCCGGGGGCACAGGACGCTGGAGCTGGGCCTGGCCTGGGACATGCCGCGCATTCACTTTGGCTCAAAGGAGAAGCTGCATCTCAGGTACGTGCCCAGATCCCCTATGTGCTTCCAGGCACAGATGCCACCCACCAGACAGAGCTGTGTGTGCCGTGTGCCCGGCCTTCTCTCGCCATCCCGCAACGTGGACCCAGCACCTCCTCCAGGGCAGGCATCTCGCATGGTCACCATGCCCCTGGGACACTGCCCAGCTCCCCCCACCGCACCCCCCAGCACGTGCCCTGCCCATCCCACTTCCCTGCACCCCAGCCTGGTCTCACATAGCCCCAGCTGGTCCCATCAAGGAGGAGCCGTGCCTGCTGGGGCATGTGGTCTGCATGGGCCGCCCTGAGTGGTGCACGCGGGAGAGGCTGCCCGGCCGCCCGCCGCCTGTCGGGGCGCGAGAGGCCGCCCGCCGCCGCCGCCTGTCGGGCGCGGGAGAGGCCGCCGCCGCTGTCTGTCGGGGCGCGGGAGAGGCCGCCGCCCGCTGTCTGTCGGGGCACGCGGGGGAGAGGCCGCCCGGCCGCCCGCTGTCTGTCGGGGCGCGCGGGGGAGAGGCCGCCGCCGCCGCCGCCTGTCGGGCGCGCGGGAGAGGCCGCCCGCCGCCCGCTGTCTGTCGGGGCGCGGGAGAGGCGCCCGGCCGCCCGCCGCCTGTCGGGCGCGCGGGAGAGGCCGCCGCCGCATGCCGCCTGTCGGGCGCGGGGAGAGGCCGCCCGCCGCCGCCTGTCGGGCGCGCGGGAGAGGCCGCCCGCCGCCTGTCGGGCGCGAGAGGCTGCCCGGCCGCCCGCTGCCTGTCGGGCGCGAGAGGCCGCCGCCCGCCGCCTGTCGGGCGCGCGGGAGAGGCCGCCCGCCGCATGCCGCCTGTCGGGCGCGGGGAGAGGCCGCCGCCGCCCGCCGCCGCCTGTCGGGCGCGCGGGAGAGGCTGCCCGGCCGCCCGCCGTCTGTCGGGCGCGGGAGAGGCCGCCTGGCCGCCTGTCGGGCGTGCGGGAGAGGCCGCCGCCGCCGCCTGTCGGAGCACGCGCGGGGAGAGGCCGCCCGGCCGCATGCTGCCTGTCGGGCGCGCGGGAGAGGCCGCCGCCCACTGTCTGTTGGGGTGCACGGAGAGGCTGCCCGCTGTCTGTCGGGGCGCGCGCGGGAGAGGCCGCCCGGCCGCCCGCTGTCTGTCGGGGCGCGCGGGGGAGAGGCCGCCCGGCCGCCCGCTGTCTGTCGGGGCGCGCGGGAGAGGCTGCCCGGCCGCCCGCTGCCTGTCGGGGTGCGCGGGAGAGGCCGCCCGGCCGCCTGCTGCCTGTCGGAGCACGCGGGAGAGGCCGCCCGCCGCTGCCTGTCGGGTGCGCGGGAGAGGCCGCCCGCCGCATGCTGCCTGTCGGGCGCGGGGGAGAGGCCGCCCGGCCGCATGCTGCCTGTCAGGGCGCGCGGGAGAGGCCGCCCGCCACCTGTCGGGGTGCGCGGGAGAGGCTGCCCGGCGGCCGGCTGCCCGGCCGCCCGCTGCCTGTCGGGGCGCGCGGGGGAGAGGCCGCCGCCGCTGTCTGTCGGGCACGCGGGGAGAGGCCGCCCGCGCATGCTGCCTGTCGGGCGTGCGGGAGAGGCCGCCTGCCGCCCACCGTCTGTTGGGGTGCACGCGGGAGAGGCTGCCCGCCGCCCCGCTGCCTGTCGGGGTGCGCGGGAGAGGCCGCCCGGCCGCATGCTGCCTGTCGGGGCGCGCGGGGGAGAGGCTGCCCGCTGTCTGTCAGGGCGCGCGGGAGAGGCCGCCCGCCGCCGCTGTCTGTCGGGCGCGCGGAGAGGCCGCCCGCCGCCCGCTGCCTGTCGGGGCGCGCGGGGGAGAGGCCGCCCGGCCGCCTGTCGGGGCACGCGGGGGAGAGGCCGCCCGGCGGCATGCTGCCTGTCGGGGCGTGCGGGGGAGAGGCCGCCTGGCCGCCCGCTGCCTGTCGGGGCGCGCGGGGGAGAGGCCGCCCGGCCGCCTGCTGTCTGTCGGGGCGCGCAGGAGAGGCCGCCTGGCCGCCCGCTGTCTGTCGGGCGCGAGAGGCTGCCCGGCCGCCCGCCGCCTGTCGGGGCGCGCGGGGGAGAGGCCGCCCGGCCGCCCGCCGCCTGTCGGGGCGCGCGGGGGAGAGGCCGCCCGCCGCCTGGCGGGGCGCGCGGGGGAGAGGCCGCCCGGCCGCCCGCCGCCTGTCGGGGCGCGCGGGAGAGAGGCCGCCCGCCGCCTGTCGGGGCGCGCGGGGGAGAGGCCGCCCGGCCGCCCGCTGTCTGTCGGGCGCGGGAGAGGCTGCCCGGCCGCCCGCTGCCTGTCGGGGCGCGCGGGAGAGGCCGCCCGGCCGCCTGCTGTCTGTCGGGGCGCGCGGGGGGGAGGCTGCCCGGCCTCCCACCGCCTGTCGGGGCACCTTTGCCTGTATTGCCCATTGTTTAACCTCCGAGACTTGGTCAGACTCTGCTCGGGCTGGGCCGAGACAAGGGGATTCTCCATCGCTGGGCGTCTTTATACCAAGGTTGGGCCCCGCTCTGGCTCAGCCCAGCACTGGGCCCAGTGCAAGGGCTGCTGGGTGGGGTCTGCAGCCGCTGTGCTGCAGGAGCTCAGACTAGATGATGACACGGGTCCCTTCTGGCTGCCCCAGCCTTGGGACACCCTGTCCTCGCGCCCCTCGGCCAGGCCAGCTGCAGCTGCTCCTCTCCCATCCGAGCTGGGAGCCCTGCTCGGAAGCGGCAGTGGGGATGGCTGTGCCTGGGTCAGCAGCAGTGTGTCAGAGTGACAACCTGCGCCCAGCCTGGGGAGGGGCAGTTTCCTGATGTCGTCGCTTCCTGTTCTGCAGGTGCTAGAGCCGTTAGCATTTCTGTACGGCACTGCCGGCACACGTGGCGTCCTGAGCGGGGGAGAGGGAGAGCATTGGCAGGGCCCCTACCCGAGGGGGATCCATCGCCCCCACCCCTCCCTGCAGTGCCAGGGCTGTGCTGAGAACAGGCCCTGTGGGTTGCTGGCCTGAAGCGCTGTGCTGGCTGGCTGGGGCGGGGGTCCCTGCCGCGTGGGGGAGCGTGCTGTCCTGTGCAGACAGCCGGACAGACGGCACCAGGCTGTCTCCTGCAGGCCTGCCCCCAGTAACGTCTCTCCCCGCAGGCGGTACACGCGCTATTTCGGCAGCGCAGGGGACGCGTGCCCGGCCCTCTCCCACTACGCGCTCACGCACTATGAGCAGTGGGAGGAGAAGATCGAGAGCTGGCAGAGGCCCATCTTGGAGAACAGGTAGAGCGATCGCCTGGCTGGTAGCCGGGGCCATCTCCAGTGGGGGGGAGCCCGCTGGGGCCGAGGGGACCCCCTGGCCAGGCCACAGACAGGGTCAGGTACAATTGACAAGCTGCTGCTGTCACCAGGGGTCTGCAGAGTTGGTGTGTTGGTTTGGGGCAGGTTCGGCCTCCTGCCAGCCGCAGAGTGGCTCGTTGGAGAGTCACCGCACCCCCCCCAGTCGCTGGCCCTGCTGCACCCGGCTCCTGAAGTGTGGGGTGGCGAGAGTGCTGCTCCTGTGTGTGCACAGGGGCGGGTGTCTTGCTGTGTTCTGGGGTCTCTGGGGGTCCCCTTTCAGAGCCTGTCACCGATGGGTGAGCCCCGTGCCTGCATGTGGGCAGGTGCTGGGCCCCGGGGCCGGTTCCCGTAGGCCAGAGCTCTAGGCAGGGTGTCTCCTTCGCTCCTGGCTTCCCCGGCTCTCCGGGGGCAGGGGAGGCTGCGCACACGCAGGCCCGTGGAGCTTGCTCTTGCTGTCTGGAGAGCGGAGCTGGTTGAGCCAGCCCAGGCTGGCGCTTAGCTCCTGGAAAGACCCAGGAACTGGAGCTCCCAGGCTGGCCTGAGAGGCCAGTCGCTCCTGAGCTGTGAGCAGTTCCCTCGGTGCAGCTGCTGGGGCGGCTGGAGCCTGCATCCCCCGCGGCCTTCTGTCCCCTCCCCAGCAAGGGAGGTGGGGGGTGGGCAGGTGTGTCTGAATACGCTGCCCCCCCAGCTCTGTGTCTCGAGGGGACGACCCTTCCTGGGGCCTGAGGAAGGGGGGGGTTGCGTTGTAGGCAGGGGCGGCTCTACAAAGTAGGCTGCCCCAAGCAGCGCGGAGCGCTGCGCCGCCCTTCCCCAGTCCCGCGGCGGGTCCCCTCTTCCCGCGGCTCCGGCATCCTGGGGAGGGCGGCATTTGGCTCGGTTGAGCTCCGCCGCATGCCTGCGGCAGGTCCACCGGAGCCCGGACGAAGCGGACCTGCCGCAGTCATGCCTGCGGGAGCTCAACCGAGCCGCGGAAGACGGGACCCGCCGCAGGCATGACCGCGCAGGTCCGCTCGTCCCGGCTCCGTGGACCTGCCGCAGGCATGCCGGCGGGAGCTCCACCGGAGCCAAATGACGCCCTCCCCAGGATGCCGCCCCAAGCGGGCGCTTGGCCCGCTGGTGCCTAGAGCCGCCCCTGGTTGTAGGGCTCCAGGCCCATGAGGCCGGGCTGTGGCTCCGTGAAGGGGGATCCACAGAGGCGACGTATTTGCTCGCCCATCTGTCCCTTTGGCCCACAGCCACCTGCCCCCCTGGTACAAGTCGGCTCTCTTCAACGAGCTCTACTTCGTGGCGGATGGCGGCACCCTGTGGCTGGAGCTGCCCCCGGAGGCCTGCGCGGAGGACGTGCAGGGCCCAGCGGGGGCCGGGCTGTCCCAGATCTTCCCGGTCCTGCGGGAGTACGGAAGGTTTGCTTACTTGGAAGGTAAAGTGCAGGGCTGATTGTCGCAGGGCGAGGGTCCCACTCACCCCTCCCGACTGAGCCCAGGGCAAGGGGCTTGTCACCCTCTGGGGCAGCCTTGCTGACCCACTTCCTTCAGGGTGGGGGCAGGGAGCAGCCTGCCCCCCCATGGAGTCCATTGGGGGCTGCACCCCCTCACCCAGGCCGGGGGCACGGCCTCACCACTCTCGGCCCCCAGGAAGGGCAAATTCCCTGCTAGGCACAGGGCCGGGGACAGGGCCCAACCCCTCGTCCCCCGCTCCCCGTGTTGTGTGGAGGGGTGGGGACCCCTGGTGCCCCTGCGCCCCCCCGGCAGGATCTGCCCCCCTCACTGTCTGTGCTGGGCTTCCAGGCCAGGAGTACCGGATGTACAACACCTACGACGTTCACTTCTACGCCTCTTTCGCCCTTGCCATGCTGTGGCCCAAGCTGGAGATCAGCCTGCAGTACGATATCGGTGAGCGCCCAGCGGGCCCTGCCCCTGCCTGGCCCCCGCCCAGCCCGGGCCCCTCGGCGGGTTCACGGGCCCCCGCCCAGCCCGGGCCCCTCGGCGGGTTCACGGGCCCCCGCCCAGCCCGGGCCCCTCGGCGGGTTCACGGGCCCCCATTCAGCAGGGAGGGAGCTGGCTGTGACCTTGCTGCTCGGGCTGGGGAATCCTGTCTGGGCACTGGGGGTGGTTTCCGCTTCCTTTGCTGCACCCGAGCAGGGCAGGGATTGAGTGTGGCCCCGGGGCCCTCAGCAGTGGCGGTCTGAGCTCACTGCTCCTGCCAAGGCCGGGGGCCGTTGCCTGGTGGTTTCCCAGGCACAAGCACCCCGCGCCTGGCACCAGGGCGAGTGGTCTCTGCAGGGATAAGGGGTGCTCACCCCACTGGCCGGGGAGACCTTGGCATGGCAGGGGCCCGCCAGCTCGCTGAGGGTCTGTCTCTCCCAGCTGCTGCTGTGCTGAACGAGGACACGCAGCCCCGGCTGTACCTGATGAACGGGCAGACGGCCCAGGTGAAGCTGAAGAACGTGGTGCCCCACGACATCGGGGAGCCCGGTAAGGTCTTGCCCTGGTTGGGGCCAGGGCTGGGCTGGGCTCAGTTACGAACGCCCCACGCGATGGGCTCACCCAGCTCCACTGCCAGGCCCAGCCCCACCGGGAATGTGTCCCTCTGTCCCTTGGTGTGAGGGGTGGGGCGCAGGGAGGCCACTCCCAGGAGGGCCCCACCACTGCTGCTAGGTGGGGGGGGGTGCTGTGGAGGTGGGTGTGCAGTGCAGTTACAGGGATGGGGAGACCATTCCCGGGGAGGGGCGCGGTGCAGTGAAGTTACAGGGGGATCACTGCAGGTGTTGGGGGGTGCAGTGCAGTTACAGGGGGGTCACAACAGGTGTTGGGGGTGCAGTGCAGTTACAGGGGGGTCACAACAGGTGTTGGGGTGCAGTGTAGTTACAGGGGGCTCACTGCAGGTGTTGGGGGGTGCAGTGCAGTTACAGGGGCTCACTGCAGGTGTTGGGGGTGCAGTGTAGTTACAGGGGGCTCACTGCAGGTGTTGGGGGTGCAGTTACAGGGGGATCACTGCAGGTGTTGGGGTGCAGTGCAGTTACAGGGGTCACAACAGGTGTTGGTGGTGCAGTGTAGTTACAGGGGGCTCACTGCAGGTGTTGGGGGTGCAGTGTAGTTACAGGGGGCTCACTGCAGGTGTTGGGGGTGCAGTGCAGTTACAGGGGGTTCACTGCAGGTGTTGGGGAGGTGCAGTGCAGTTACAGGGGGCTCATTGACGGTGTGGGGGGGTGCAGTGCAGTTACAGGGGGCTCACTGCTGGTGTTGGGGGGTGCAGTGCAGTTACAGGGGGCTCACTGCCAGTATTGGGGGTTTCAGTGCAGTAACGGAGGGCTCACTGCCAGTGTTGGGGGGGTGCACTGCATTTATAGGGGGGCTCACTGCAGGTGTTGGGGGTGCAGTGTAGTTACAGGAGGGTCACAGCAGGTATGAGGGGCGCAGTGCAGTTACAGGGGGCTCACTGCAGGTGTTGGGGATGCACAGTGCATTTACAGGGGGGCTCACTGCAGGTGTTGGGGATGCACAGTGCAGTTACAGGAGGGCTCACTGCAGGTGTTGGGGATGCGCAGTGTAGTTACAGGAGGGCTCACTGCCGGTGTTGGGGATGCGCAGTGTAGTTACAGGAGGGCTCACTGCCGGTGTTGGGGATGCGCAGTGTAGTTACAGGGGGCTCATTGCAGGTGTTGGGGAAGTGCAGTGCAGTTACAGGAGGGCTCACTGCAGGTGTTGGGGGGGGTGCAGTGCAGTTACAGGGGCTCATTGACGGTGTGGGGGTGCAGTGCAGTTACAGGGGCTCATTGATGGTGTGGGGTGCAGTGCAGTTACAGGGGGCTCATTGATGGTGTGGGGGGGTGCAGTGCAGTTACAGGGGGCTCACTGCTGGTGTTGGGGGGTGCAGTGCAGTTACAGGGGTCTCACTGCCAGTGTTGGGGGTTTCAGTGCAGTTACGGAGGGCTCACTGCCAGTGTTGGGGGGTGCACTGCATTTATAGGGGGGCTCACTGCAGGTGTTGGGGGTGCAGTGTAGTTACAGGAGGGTCACAGCAGATATGAGGGGCGCAGTGCAGTTACAGGGGGCTCACTGCAGGTGTTGGGGATGGACAGTGCATTTACAGGGGGGCTCACTGCAGGTGTTGGGGATGCACAGTGCAGTTACAGGAGGGCTCACTGCAGGTGTTGGGGATGTGCAGTGTAGTTACAGGGGGCTCACTGCCAGTGTTGGGGGTTTCAGTGCAGTTACGGAGGGCTCACTGCCAGTGTTGGGGGGGTGCACTGCATTTATAGGGGGGCTCACTGCAGGTGTTGGGGGTGCAGTGTAGTTACAGGAGGGTCACAGCAGGTATGAGGGGCGCAGTGCAGTTACAGGGGGCTCACTGCAGGTGTTGGGGATGCACAGTGCATTTACAGGGGGGCTCACTGCAGGTGTTGGGGATGCACAGTGCAGTTACAGGAGGGCTCACTGCAGGTGTTGGGGATGCGCAGTGTAGTTACAGGAGGGCTCACTGCCGGTGTTGGGGATGCGCAGTGTAGTTACAGGAGGGCTCACTGCCGGTGTTGGGGATGCGCAGTGCAGTTACAGGGGGTCACGGCAGGTGTTGGGGGTGCAGTGTAGTTACAGGGGTCTCACTGTCGGTGTTGGGGATGCGCAGTGTAGTTACAGGGGTCTCACTGTCGGTGTTGGGGATGCGCAGTGCAGTTACAGGGGGCTCAGTGCCAGTGTTGGGGAGTGCAGTGCAGTTACAGGGGGCTCACTGCAGGTGTTGGGGATGCGCAGTGCAGTTACAGGGGGTCACGGCAGGTGTTGGGGATGCGCAGTGCAGTTACAAGGGGTCACAGCAGGTGTTGGGGGTGCAGTGTAGTTACAGGGGGCTCACTGCAGGTGTGGGGGGTGCAGTGCAATTACAGTGGGGGTGACGGGGAAGCCCCCATAAGCAGTGCTGCTGAGAACTGCTCTCTCCCTGCTCAGAGGACGAGCCCTGGCAGCGGGTCAATGCCTACCTGATCCACGACACGGCCGGCTGGAAGGACCTGAACCTGAAGTTCGTGCTGCAGGTGTACCGCGACTACTACCTGACCCAGGACACGGCCTACCTGCAGGACATGTGGCCCGTCTGCCAGGTACAGCGAGAGCCTCCGCCCCCAGCCTGTCCTGCGTGGGAGCTCCCGGCTGCCCGGCACAGGCCTGTGTCCTTCGGCCAGTGCCGCGGAGCAGCTGGGCGAAGGTCTCGGTTTCTCACCCACAGGCTGTGATGGACTCGGAGCTGAAATTCGACACAGACGACGACGGGCTCATTGAGAACTCGGGCTTTGCTGATCAGACGTATGACGCCTGGGTGGTGACTGGAGCCAGGTGAGTGGGGCAGGGCCGGTGCAACCACTAGGCAAAGTAGGTGGTCGCCTAGGGCGGCAAGTGGTTGAGGGCGCCGAAAAGCGATGCCTTGGCTCGGCAGGGAGGAGCCGCCTTCCGGAGGCACCGGAGAGTCCGAGCCGCGGCTTGCGGGGGTGGCGAGCCCCAGCCATGGAGGAGCGGGGAATCAGGAGCCCTGCAAAGGCAGCGGCGCCGCTAGCGGGGAGCAGCCGCCCCCCCCCCCCGGGGGGCTCCTGCAGGCTGCAGCAGATGCATGCGGGCGGCGGCCCCCGTGTGCCCCCCAGCTTCTCCCTCGCCGCGCTCAAGCTCTGCGGCTCCCGGGAGTGAGTCGCTGCCGGGGCGCGGGACCCTGAGCCTGCTGCGGGAGGGGCAGCGGCGGCGACTCTCAGTCCCAGGAGCTGCCGAGCGCGGCGAGGGGGGTGCACGGGGGCTGCTGCCCGCATGCATCAGCGGCAGGAGCCCCCGGGGGGCGGGGCGCAGGGACACAGCCCAGGCAGGCCGCCCCCTCAGCCCCCTCCTCACCGCTAGGGTCACCGTCCGTCGTATTCCCCCAGAGGTGTCCGGCTTTTTCGTTTTCAAATAGCCGCCTGGGAGGAATGGGTAATAAGGTTAAAAGGTCTGGGATTTCCCCCACTCCCCTCCATGCAGAGTGCGGCGCGGCTGATTGGGCGGCTGGGCCTGACTGAGCCGCTCCCATTGGCCTCCCGCTGCCAGAGCCCCTCCCGCTGCCTCAGCATCTGGGGGTCGGGGCGGTGCGCGTGTTCAGCGCCGTTGGGGCACGGTACGTCTCCTGGAGAGCTGCACCAGCGCGTGCGGCTCCGTTCGGGGGCTGGCTCAGTCTGCGCTCGCTGTGCCCGAGGGCAGCGCTTTGCTGGAACCACGGCCCAGGACAGCCTGGTGTGCCCGGCAGGCGCCTACCCCAGGGCACACGGTGTCACTCAGCACCAGGGAAGGGGTTTCGCAGTCATTTCCAGGATTGCCCCGAGCAGCCAGCTGGGGCCTGGGGCATTTGTGCTGAGTGGCTGCTGCTGAGTCATCACAATGAACCCGTCAAAATGGGCCCAGCGAGAGCTGGCTGCTGGCTGGAAGGCAGCGAGTGCAGGACGCTGCTGCTCTGCCGAGAGCCCCGTCTGGGGAGCCCGGCTTGGCCTCTGCAGACACCAGCAGTGTCCTCGTGTGAGTCTCTCTCCTGGCCACGCCGGCTGCGGCTGGGGGTGTAGCTGGTCTGTGGCTTTGCCAGCTGAGGCAGCCCTGGCTTGTGTCCCCATCCATCTCCCGCCTTCGCGCACTGTGCGACCAGGGTTAGCCGCCCGTGACCTGCCGTGCGGAGTGCAGAGTGCAGGCACCCGGCGTTTCCAGAGGTGTGGCTCGGGTGCCTGGCATGGGGCTGCTGCTGCTCCAGCTCCCATGGGGCTGAAAGGACAGGTTAGGGGGCTGCACTCTCTGGGGGGGGGTTGCAGCCCTGGCGGGGAGGGGGCGAGCGCTGTGAGGCTCGGGGGCTGGAGGGGGGCGCAGCCCCATGGGTGAGGGGCGAGCGCTGTGAGGCTCAGGGCTGGAGGGGCAGCCCCAGGGGAGGGGACGAGCGCTGTGAGGCTCGGGGCTGGAGGGGGGAGCAGCCCGGGTGGGGAGGGGCGAGCGCTGTGAGGCTCAGGGCTGGAGGGGGACGAGCGCTGTGAGGCTCGGGGGCTGGAGGGGGGCGCAGCCCTGGCAGGGAGGGGGACGAGCGCTGTGAGGCTCGGGGGCTGGAGGGGGGCGCAGCCCCGGTGGGGAGGGGGACGAGCGCTGTGAGGCTCGGGGGCTGGAGGGGGGCGCAGCCCTGGCGGGGCGGGGGACGCGCGCTGTGGGGCGCGGGGGGTGGAGGGGGGCGCCGGCCGGGCGGGGCGCGGCGAGCGCGGGGCGGCTCGGGGCTGGAGGCGCAGCCCGGTGGGGAGGGGCGAGCGCTGTGAGGCTCGGGGGCTGGAGGGAGGCGCAGCCCTGGCGGGGAGGGGGACGAGCGCTGTGAGGCTCGGGGGCTGGAGGGGGGCGCAGCCCCGGTGGGGAGGGGCGAGCGCTGTGAGGCTCGTGGGCTGGTCGGGTGGACAGGAAGTGCAGCCCCAGTCTCTGTCTAGGGCCCTGTAATGTGCCCGCCATGTAGCGCCGGGCTGTGAGGCTGACGTGGTGGATACGGCTGCCCTGTCGGCAGCAGCTTGTGCCCAAACCCGTCTCCTTTGCTTTGCAGCGCGTACTGTGGCAGCCTGTGGCTGGCAGCCGTCTGCGTGATGTGCAAGGTGGCGGGGATTGTGGGGGATGGCGAGGTCCTGCAGAAATACAGCGCCATCCGGAGGAAGGGCGCGGAGGCGTTTGAGCGGCTGCTGTGGAACGGTGCGTATGGCAGGGGGCCTGGGCCGCACGAGGGGCAGTGCGCTGACCTGCCCTTGGCCTGGGGTGCAGGCTCCCGCTCTGGGCCACGGGGTGTCTGCATCGGGCAGGAAGTGACTCCCCCCCGTGGGCGCTGCGTGGTGTCCCCGTGGGGAGGGTGCAGTGTGAGAGGAGGGGCCGCTGGTGTCAGAGGCAAGGGCGTGACTGTCTAGCTGACTCTCTCGTCCCCATTGCAGGGAAATACTACAACTACGACAGCAGCGGGGGCCCCTTCTCCAGCACCGTCATGTCCGACCAGTGCGCCGGGCAGTGGTTCCTCCGGGCCAGCGGCCTGGACCACGGCGAGTTCCAGGTGAGAGAAGATTTGTCACCACCCAAGGTGGGAGTGGTGGATTGGGAAGGCAAATCTACCGATGGCACAAGGATTAGGGGAGTGGCAAGTGATGAGGACGGGGCAGCCATACAGAGCAATCTGGATTGCGTGGGAAGCTGGGCCCACTCAAACACAATGTGGCAAATGCAAAGTCGTATTGTCTCACTGTCTGGGGGACGTAGGAGCGTGGGCACCTTACTCAGGGCAGAGTGCCAGAAACAGGCACAAACCCCACACTGGCTGTGAGCCCTGTACTTCGATCTCACCAGCCAAGCAACAAGGGGAAGCCCTGAGGCCCTGAAGCCAAATCAAGGAGTCATAGAATCAGAGGGACCTCGCGAGGGGTCTCTAGTCCAGTCCCCTGCACTCACGGCAGGACTGAGTATTATCTAGACCATCCCGGGCAGGGGTTTGTCCAACCTGCTCTTCAAAATCCCCAAAGATGGAGATTCCACCACCTCCCTAGGCAATTTATTCCAGTGCTGAACCACCCTGGCAGCTAGGAAGTTTTTCCTAATGTCCAACCTAAACCTCCCTGGCTGCAATTTAAGCCCATTGCTTCTTGTCTTAGCCTCAGAGGTTAATAAGAACAATTTTTCTCCCTCCTCCTTGTAACAACCTTGTATGTACTTGAAAACTGCTATCATGGCCCCTCTCAGGCTTCTCTTCTCCAGACTAAACAAACCCAGTTTTTTCAATCTTCCCCCATAGCTCATGTTCTCTAGGCCTTTAATCATTTTTGTTGCTCTTCTCTGGGATTTCTCCAATTTGTCCACATCTTTCCTGAAATGTGGCGCCCAGAACTGGACACAAGACTCCAGCTGGGTCCTAATCAGCACAGAGCAGAGCAGAAGAATTACTTCTCGTGTCTTGCTTATAACACTCCTGCTGACACATCCCAGAATGATGTTCGCTTGTTTTGCAGCAGCGTTATACTGCTGACTCATATTTAGCTTGTGGTCCCCTCTGACCCCCAGATCCCTTTCCGCAGTGCTCCTTCCTAGGCAGTCATTGCCCAGTTTGTACGTGTGCAACTGATTGTTCCTTCCTAAGTGGAGCACTTTGCTTTTGTCCTTCTTGAATTTCATCCTATTTACTTCTGACCATTTCTCCAGTTTGTCCAGACCATTTTGAATTTTAACCCTTCCTCCAAAGCACTTGCAGCCCCTCCCAGCTCATGTTCAGTTGCTCGTCCACTATGAGCCCTAAATCCCTGCAGAATCACTGCTTTCCAGGATAGTCCCCCAGGCTCTAGGTCTGGCCTGAATTCCTTCTTCCTAGGTGTGTGTGTGACACCAGTAAGCCAAGGCCGCAGGCATCAGCTAAGAACTGACAAACCCCGAGCAGGAAGCCAGGCCATGAACTGGTAAGTGGTTAAAAGGCAGGAAACAAAGGGTAGGAATAAACGGTCAGTCCAGATTAGAGCAACAAACATGATTCGAGGTCTAGAAAACATGGCCTGTGAGGAAAGGTTAAACAAACCCAATTTTTTTTACCCTGGAGAAGGGGGGGGAGGGGAGACATAACGGTTTTCAGGTACATAAAGGATTGTTACAAGGAGGAGGGTTAAACATTGTTCTCTGAGGATAGGACAAGAAGCAGCAAGGGAGGCTTAGGCTGACGTTAGGAAACATGTCCTAGCTGCCAGGGTGGTTCAGCACTGGAATAAATTGCCAGGGAGGTTGTGGAATCTCCACCATTGGGGATTTTCAAGAGCAGGTTGGACAAACCCCTGTCAGGGCTGGGCTAGGTTAGTGGTCACCAACCAGTCGATTGCGATCTCCGGCAGCACAGTGTGGCTGCCGCTAAGACAGGCTCCCTGCCTGCCCCAGCCCCACACCGCTCCCAGAAGTATCTAGCACGGCCCCAGGGGTGGGGGGGCAGGAGCATCCCTCCATGTGCTGCTCCTGCCTGCAAGCGTCGCCCCTGCAGCTCCCATTGGCCAGGAACAGGGACTGGCCAATGGGAGCTGCGGTGCCAGTGCTTGCAGGCAGGAGCAGCGCGCGGAGCCACCCACCCCCCGCAGGGGTGCGTTGGCCCCTTCCAGGAGCGGCGTGGGGCCAGGGCAGGCAGGGAGACAGCCTTAGCAGCAGCCCCGCTGCACCGCCGACCGAGGCAAGTGCTGCCTGGCGGGAAGCCACACCCCAACCCCCAGCCTCTGCCCTCTCCTGGAGCTTGCACCCCGAACCCCCTCCTGCACCCCAAGCCCCACCCTTGATCTCCTCCCAGAGCCAGAACCCCCCTGCACCCCAACACTGCCCCAGCCCAGAGCCCCCTCCTGCACCCAAACTCCCTCCAAGAGCTTGCACCCCACACCCCCTCCTGCACCCCACCCCCTGCCCAGGCTCAGTCTGGAGCTCCCTCCCACACTGCGAACCCCTCAGCCCCAGCCCAGAGCCTGCACCCCCTCCCAACCCCTGCCCCAGCCCGGTGAAAGTGAGTGTGTGTGTGGGGGGAGAGCGAGCAACAGAGGCGGGGTGAAGGGGGGACTTCGGGGAAGGCGTGGGGCCTTGGGGAAGGGCCAGGGTAGATCCTGGTTCGCACTTAAATTCAGAACGTGAACTTGGGCGTAAAATGGTTGGAGACCCCTGGTCTAGGTAATCCTTAGTCCTGCCATGAGTGCCGGGGACTGGACGAGAGACCCCTCGAGGTCCCTCCCACTCGTATGATGCCCCGAGCTGCTCGTGCACTGCAGTGGCACACAAGGCTAGTGTGATGTGTACCCAGGGTAGCAGGGAGGTGATTCTACCGCTGCACATGGCACTGGTGCGACCGATACCGGATCCTGCAGGCACTGGTTGGAAAAAGGTGTTGAACAACTGGAGAGGGTGGGGGGAAGGGGATGGTGTGAGGGCGGGGGAGTGTCTGACGGAGAGAGGCTGAACGCACTGCGATTGAGCGGTGACGTGCTGGTGGTGCACAAGGAGACAAGCCCGGGCACTGCCGGGCTCGGTAATCCGGCAGGGACAGGCAGGACAAGAACCGCTGGCTGGGAGCTGAAGCCAGAGTTTGCGCAGTGACGGGGTGGCCGAGTGGGCAAGGCTGCCGGTGGGGGGGTTGAGTCTCACCCTCAGTTCAGCCAGCTGCAGACTGGGAAGCTGACCCGTCAGAGGCAGGCAGGCGTGGGGCTGGCCACCTCGCTCCCTGGTGTGCCGCTGGCTCTGCAACAGCCTCAGGAGCCACTGACTCGGGACCGTTGCCGACTCGCAATGACAGTGGTGGCTTCACCGCCTCGGTGTCTTCACATCCAGCCCGCTGCCTTTCCGCACGGCGTTTTGCTGGGCTCAGCCCAGGGGTCTCTGTGCTGGACAGAAGGCAGATGATCTACTGGCCCTATCTGCCTTAAGCAGTACGACTCTGCCGCTGCCGTCTCCGAGTGGAGGACGGCCCCCGGGCCCTGGGTTCAGGGTGGGGCCTTATGTGGCCGAGAGGCCTGATGGCGTCTCTCTCCACAGGTTTTCCCCAGGAGCCATATCCTCAGCGCGCTGAAGACGATCTTTGAGCTGAACGTCATGGGCTTTGCCAATGGGACGATGGGAGCCGTGAACGGCATGAGGCCCGATGGGAGCCTGGACACGTCCAGCGTGCAGTCCAGCGAGGCCTGGGTTGGGGTCGTGTACGCTCTGGCAGCCACCATGATCCAGGAGGTGGGTGTGGCGCGCGGCGCCCCTCAGCACGGGCAGGCGGTGCCAGGGCACGGGCCTGACTCTTTTCTCCCTCTGCTGCAGGGCCTGGTGCAGGAGGGCTTCCGCACGGCGGAGGGCTGCTACCGGACCGTGTGGGAGCGGCTGGGCATGGCCTTCCAGACGCCAGAGGCCTATTGCCAACGGAAGCTCTTCCGCTCTCTGGCCTACATGCGTCCCCTCAGCATCTGGAGCATGCAGCTGGCCCTGGAGAGCAGAGCCTGCCAGGCGCCTGCCGCAGCAGCGCCACACCCGGGGCAGGAGAACTCCTTCCAGCCGTGAGGGAAGGAACCTGGGAGCAGGAGCCAGAGGGAGCCGCTGGGCCCCCGCTGCTGGCCAGGGACTGTGTGGAGACAGCTTGCCCCTTTTTAAAACCTGATTTTAATTGCTGTATCTTCCCTCCTCTCTGCACCGACCCTGTGCCTCCCCCCAATGCGTGCCCCCTGCCCCCTTGGAGCAGCAGGGCCCCATGCTCCACACCCTGGCTGACCCCTCATCCCTGGGGCCCCCAGCCCCAAGAGAGATGGTTTCCTGGGCCTGGCTGTCTGAGCGGGGAGAGGGGAGGAGCGGTGGGGGGGCTGTGCCTAGGGTCCTTCCCCTCGCGCATGGCTCCAGGGCTCTGCAGTGCACAGGGCAAGTCCCCGCGAGAGGTGGGGTATCCCTATAGCTGACGGGTCTCACAGCCTCCCCCAGCGCCTGTCCTGCCTGCGCCCCCACCGACCCGCATGGCTGGGAGCGGCAGAGGGCATGGAGGGGGGAGCCCATGGGCCTGGCTGGCACGCTCGCGCAGGGCGTGTGCACAGGCTGCTGGGTGCAGATTTCGCCTGCCCTTGCTGGCAGAGCAGCATCCGCTGCCGGGCCCAGACGGGCCGTGGCTGAGGGCCTGGTACATGCTGAGCCCTAACTGCAGGGAGAACCACGCGGCACGGCCCACCCGCCAGCGGCACGGCCCACGGCAGAGGTGCAGGGGGAGCCGAAGATGTGGGCACTGCTGCCAGTGAGGGCGCCATTGCCCCTCCCTGGCCCAAGGGGCTGCCCAGCTGGGCTGGGTCCCTTCGTGGTGCCTGGTCCAGGCAGGGCCGCTGTGGTAACCCCTGGCAAGGGCAGTTCCCCAGCATGATCCAGCCCTGGCCCGGGGCCCACGGCCTGGCCTCCGACAATCCTCATCCCAAATGCACTCCTCTTGTCCCCGACCCTGCATGGCCACTGCCCACCATCACCACTGGCGCTGGGCCGGGGCTCAGGGGAGCTCGTTTTAAATGCTGAATAATCATTTTAATTTAAAATCATCATAATAAAATATCATCTGCCTGTGGGCCTGTCCCTCCACCTGGGGCCGTCGCCCCCTCTGGCCCCGCCCGGGGGCCCGACCCACCGCCTGGGGCCGTCGCCTCCGCCGCCGCCCGCCCGCTCCCTGGGGCCGCCGCCTCCGCCCCGCCTGGGCCCGCCCGCCTGGGGCCGCCCCCTCCGGCCCCCGCCCGCCCCTCGCCTGGGGCGTCGCCTCCGCCTGCCCGCCTGCCGCCTGGGCGTCGCCTGGGCCCGCCCCTGGGGCCGCCCCTCCGCCTGGGCCCGCCTGGGGCCGCCGCCTCCGCCCGCCTGGGCCCGCCTCGCCTGGGGCTGCCGCCTCCGCCCCGCCTGGGGCCGCCCCTCCTGGGGCTGCCGCCTCGGCCCCGCCTGGGCCCGCTCCGCCTGGGGCTCGCCGCCTCCGGCCCCGCCTGGGCACGCCCGCCTGGGGTCGCCGCCTCCGGCCCGCCTGGGCCCGCCCGCCTGGGGCTGCCGCCCCTCTGCCTGGGGCAGTCGCCCCGCCGCCCTCCGCCCCTGGGCTGCCGCCCCCCGCCCGCCTGGGACTCCCGCCCTCTGCCTGGGGCTGTCGCCCCCTCCGGCCCCGCCCGGGGACCCCGCCCCTCCGCCTGTAGCCTATAGACGTCACCAACCAAGTGGCAAATGTGAACTCAGGCACTACCCCGGCCCAACCATGGAGTCTCAGACAGCCCCTGCAGCTCTCCGCTCTCCCTTGTCACCCCGGCGAGCCTGCCTTTGTGATAGATGGTCCCTTACACCAAAACTCAACAATATTCAGGTTACTCCCAATCTCAAAGGACCAGGCACCCTAGATCTTACACCAAAGACAACACTTGTAGGCAGTCCTGTACTAAACGAACTAAAGAGATAGTAACAAGAAAGAGAAATGGGGTGATTTGCAAGGTTAAATCAGGTAAATAGAGACACAAGTGAGTTACAAGCTGAAGGTGAAAGAAGGTAATAAAGGTAATAATTGGGGATATACCAATCTCCTAGAACTGGAAGGGACCTCAAAAGGTCATTGAGTCCAGCCCCCTGCCTTCACTAGCAGGACCAATTTTTGCCCCAGATCCCTAAGTGGCCCCCTCAAGGATTGAACTCACAACCCTGGGTTTAGCAGGCCAATGTTCAAACCACTGAGCTATCTGTCCCCCTTGCTGTAATGAACAAGCGCTGCATGTCCTGTAGTTCTAGGCCAGGCCAAGCCCTGGGGATCTTTTGCTTATGCTTAGTAAACATAAAAGACACAATTCCTTTTTGTCAGGGATTATTCCCTTCCCCCACAGTTCAGGCTGATGGGATGAGTCCACCTGCATGTCTCCTCTTCAGGGGAGTGGGGGAGCAATTAACAAAGTCTTAGTTCTTGGATTCAGGTTTCAGAGTAGCAGCCGTGTTAGTCTGTATCTGCAAAAAGAACAGGAGGACTTGTGGCACCTTAGAGACTAACAAATTTATTTCACCATGAGCGTTCGTGGGCTACAGCTCACTTCATCGGATGCCTTGGATGTCTCGCGATGGCTCATTGGTTTCAGTGGGCCGCCTTGGTGGGTGGAGCCACCACTGTAGGAAGCCAGCACTTTACGCTTGTTAATGCTGCTTTCCGGTTGGATGAGTCACACAGTTACAGAGCTTTGCAAGGCAAACCTCAGTACAGCACGGGGTCCGGATGTTGTCAGTGAGATTACTACGTGCAGTATCCGACAAGCATTTCATCAAGTCTAAGCACTCAACATTCTTACCAACTTCACATCTGCTTTAACAACGTTAACCCACAGGTGAGCCAGACTGGTTTCCAGCTGGGTATCAGTCAGTGTCCAGCTGAGAGCTTAGGGGTCTTGGCATGAGCTGGCAGTGGTCTGTCAGTGTCTCTGGCGGTAGGTTTATGCAGCATCATGGCATGTGGGCACCCTGGTGTTTCCACTCCTAAGTTACCATGTTACATCCCAATTGTGAGAAAACAAACTCCTGCTCTAAGTAGCTGGAACACAAAAGGCTCCTCGTCCTCAGGCTCCAAATGGAGCCCCCCCCCCCAGTCCTGACTAAATATCTGGCCGTGTGCACGGATCTGCTGGAGCGCAGCCTGCAGTTCAGCCTTGTGGGTAGTGATCAACGGCTCCATGTCTAGTTGGCAGCCGGTATCAAGCGGAGTGCCCCATGGGTCGGTCCTGGTGCTGGTTTTGTTCAATATCTTCATTAATGATCTGGAGGATGGTGTGGGCTGCACCCTCAGCAAGTTTGCAGATGACACTAAACTGGGAGGAGTGGTCGATACGCTGGAGGGTAGGGATAGGATACAGAGGGACCTAGACAAATTAGAGGATTGGGCCAAAAGAAACCTGATGAGGTTCAACAAGGACAAGTGCAGAGTCCTGCACTTAGGATAGAAGAATCCCATGCACTGCTACAGACTAGGGACTGAGTGGCTAGGCAGCAGTTCTGCAGAAAAGGATCTAGGGGTTACAGTGGACAGGAAGCTGGATATTAGTTGACAGTGTGTCCTTGCCAAGAAGGCTAACGGCATTTAGGGCTGTATAAGTAGGGGCATTGCCAAAAGATCATGGGGTGTGATCTTTCCCCTCTATTCGACATTGGTGAGGCCTCATCTGGAGTACTGTGTCCAGTTTTGGGCCCCACACTACAAGAAGGATGTGGATAAATTGGAGAGAGTCCAGCGGAGGGCAACAAAAATGATCGGGGCTGGAGCACATGATTTATGAGGAGAGGCTGAGGGAACTGGGATTGTTTAGTCTGCAGAAGAGAAGAATGAGGTGGGATTTGATAGCTGCTTTCAACTACCTGAAGGGGGTTCCAAAGAGGATGGATCTAGACTGTTCTCAGTGGTGGCAGATGACAGAACAAGGAGCAATGGACTCAAGTTGCAGAGGGGGAGGTCTAGGTTGGATATTAGGAAACACTTTTTCACTAGGAGGGTGGTGAAGCACTGGAATGGGTTCCCTAGGGAGGTGGTGAAATCTCCTTCCTTAGAGGTTTTTAAGGCCCGGCTTGACGAAGCCCTGGCTGGGATGATTTAGTTGGGTTTGGTCCTGCTTTGAGCAGGGGGTTGGACTAGATACCTCCTGAGGTCTCTTCCAACCCTGAGATTCTATGATTCTATGAGCTAGTGTGAGGCTGAAATACAGGGGCCTTGGGCTCTACTGGAATGCGACTTCTATTAACAGCAGCTATCTGAGGACGTTCAGAACGTTCTCCCAGGTTTCAGCCACCTTGCTCCAATCCACACTCTCCCGTGCAGTTAATTACCCTAATGCACAGACACAGAGACCCCTCCTCGGTGCCAGCTGTCACTGAGATCAAGCATCAGCAAAGTCCTGCAACAGCCTGAGCCAAGACACGTGTCACCTGAGCAGTGAAAGTCCGGCGGGCAGCCTGAGCAGGCAGTCCACACCTCACCCTAGAAACATGGGGAAATGACAGTTCCAGGGCAGGCTCCTGCCTGAATACGTTGGTCTCAGCATGGCATCCCGGCCTGGACCTGGAGCCCGCTGCAACCAGCAGGAGGCCACACCGCGTCAGTCCATCTGTGCACCAGTCCCTCAAATGCAGCTTGACGAGTACGGACCGTGCAAAGGCCTCCCAGGGAAGCTGGGATGTGCCCTCAGCCTGACCCTCATTAACACGTCCTGCCCCTCCCGGTTTAGCACCCGTCGCACTCCCAGGACTAGCTGTGGTTCTGCTCCCTTGCTGCGCCCGCTGAGTGCCTCTTGCCTTATCTGTCTTGCAGGCGCAGCAGTGAATTCAAGAGAGTATCACACGGTGCCAGAGCCACCCAGGGGGGTGGGCAAGTGGGGCAATTTGCCCCAGGCCCCGCAGGGGCCCCCATGAGAATACAGTATTCTATAGTATTGCAACTTTTTTGTATGGAAGGGGCCCGTGAAATTGCTTTGCCTCAAGCCCCCTGAATCCTCTGGGTGGCCCTGCCCAGTGCCTGGCAGGAGAGCTGTTGCAAGGACACAAGAACGGTTGTCAGGGCTGGGCGTGTGGGCGAGAGCCTCTGGGCTGAGGACACCGCCCTGCCCTGCCACGGAGCCTGGCCTGCACAGCAGTACTGACCCCATCTCAACAGCAGCCGAGAGGAGGCTCACATGGCAGGCGGGAGCTGAGGAAAAGCTGCTGCTGAGCCTGGGGGGCCTGCACCCAGCAGCAGAACTCTCCCACCTGCTGCTGCGCCACGTCTCCTCTGCCCCCGTACGGCTGCAGCTTGTCTCCAGCTCTGCTCCCGCGCCTCCCTCTGCCCTGGGACTCTCAGCCCAGGTTCCAGCTGCTGCATTCACGGGGCACAGGGAGGGGAAGGGGGCAGGGGGTCCTGAGCAGCGAGGGAGGAGAATCAAAAGAAAGAAATAGTTTTAGCCATTTGGACAATTAATTGTTTCTTTTATAAAGCCTAACGTAACGATTGGATCATTTCTGTATGGCTGTAGCTGGGCAGAGTTATGTAAAGGAAGCTGAGTGATTGATACGTGTTTGGGAAGGTTTCAGTGTGAGAGAACTGATTATTTACAACACTCTGCAGGTCACAGATACAATCACTGCACCGAGCCACAGGGCCCTGGCCTGCTTAGAGTTTCCCAGCGTTTAGGAAGGTGGCTGGTCATGTGACCACATTCTGGCACCTGATGATCTTTGCAGCTCGCACAAATACTGAAAACTAATGGGAAAACTGGCTCCATGGGGGTGTTTTGTGTTACTGGGGGGTTCGTTCTTTATTCTCCAGCCCCCGTTCGGGAGAGGAGTGCGGGGGAAGCCAAGAGAGCAGCAGGGCCCGGAGGGCAGTTCCCCTGTCGCAGGAGTGAGGCGAGGGTGGGCAGTGCCGGCGTCTTCGTCTGAGCAGCCCATGCGCGGTGGCCATGTTTGTGTGATTTGAAGGTTGACTTTCAACCTGAAATTCTCATGCGCACGTTGGCAGAGGAGTGGAGGGAGGTAAAAAGTCAGTAGACAGACTGAAAAAATGTGATTGGTTTTAGGTTTTGTCTTTTTAAAAATCTCAGGACGTTGAGGCCAATCTTGTGATTTTTCCAGAGTCTGATTTGTGGTTTGTGATCTCTCGAGGTGGAGTCACGATTCTCCCACTCCTAGCCCAGGGCCTGGCCACCCTGCTCCGGTACCACCTGTTGGTCTGACTGGGCTTCAGGGCCTGTGTTTCCTCCCTTGTGACGAGTGTGTTCACTGAGTCGATGGAACAAAACGCTACAGAAAAAGGGAGTTTCAAACAAGCCAACACACAGATTTAGTCTCATCTAATCTTATGTTTCAGATGAGCTCAAGTCGACGGACTTTCTTCTTCAGCTACTGGACCAGAGCTCGAGTCAGCCCACGTCCTCCCAGCCAGCCTAGGGCCTCCGCTGGGTCTCAGGCCTGGGCTACATGCAGGGGTGTGAAGAATCCACATCGCTGAGTGCTGTAGCTACGCTGACCTAACCCCGGTGCAGAGGAAGCCAGGGTGACAGATGGGTCCTTCCATCAGCCTCAGCACTGTCGAGCTGAAAACTCCCTTCCTGCAGCGTAGGCTGCGTCTACACTACAGGGCTCTGCCGGCTTAGCTACGCCACTATTTGTCCTCAGAGTGTAAATGTGCCCTGAGGGTCTCCTGCCCCAGGAGCAGCACTGATGGCTCCAGCACCCCACAGGAGCTGCCATGGAGAACTGGGGGAGGGAGGGGAAGGCTACAAGCTACAGGGCAGAGACACCAGGGTCTGAAATCCCACCGCCTGCAGAGAAGGGCCACCCACCGTTTGCCATTGGAGGAAGGGGGACTCGCTCTGTCCGTTAACGAGGGCTTGGCAGAGCCAGCTACCTCCAGCCCAGACCCCTCTGTCCAATGCCATACAAAGCAGGGCTGCCCTCGGTGGCACGGCTAGGCAGGCAATGAAAGGATGGGAAGATCCTGCCAGATGAAGATGCCAAGACTCCTGTGGAGGAAAGTTCACTACTCGGGTTCCCTGGGTCTCTGGCTGCTGGGTCACCCACAGCACATATTACCCAACTGTTTGCAGCAGTGGCTGGAAAGGACATCTCTTCCCTCCAATGGTGCCTTTTCTCAGGGCTGCTGGTTCTGGTAAATTCAGTAACCAAAGGGCCTGACCTAGGGCTGGAACAACAGATTTCAAAATCCCCAGGTTGCACAACAGCTGAGCACTACCCGTAACTGAGGCAGTACTTGCCAGCAGGGAACCCAAATGCTTTTCTCTGCTCCTCCTGTGACGTGAGCTCCCTCCCTGTTCTTAAAGGGCAGCTTCCTTTAAATCAAATGCAAATACCAAAATTGAAACAGTAAACTGAATATTAACACAGCCTCCAAACTAACTCCTGCACGCTGTGTTCTGCAATATAAAATCACCCCCTCAGGACTGCCAGAGGTTATTTATCTAATGATGAGGCCTGTGCTGTTGATCTGAATGTCCTGCCCTCAAACATCTGATGACTATTCCTCCCATCCCCCAGTGGGGGAACCAGCAGAGTGCGAATCCAAGGCCTTCAGATTCGCAACACGAACCTCTTCCACTCCAGCAATAGCTATGACAGCTGGTGGCAGCTCTCTGTTCTTCTCAATGTCGGTTAGCCTGGTGACGAGGGGGAGACAGCATGTGCTAGGCCAGTGGGTTACACAACTATTTGTGAGACAGAGCAGGAGTGTAGAGGAGCAGGATTCCTGGGTTCTGATTCCTGGCTCTGACAATGGGGACAAGTGGTTGCATTGGCAAGCACATACCATTTAACTGGGTCTGTTCCTTTGTGGGGTTCCCAGCTTCTCCTGGCGTGACCTTGTGTAAGCACTCCGCTATCTTCTCTGCAAAGGGGCTACCTGCCTGCCGAGGGCTGGGGCACGAGGGGTGGGTTACTAATGGGCAGCAATATTAACTGCAGGCCATGGCAGCCGGGATTCTAGCTCCATGAGCTTTCCCACAGAGGAGTTTGGGGAGCGTCTTTCTCAGCATCAGACTATGGTGAGAGATTGTGCCACACACACGCCAAGAAACTGCAGAACCACCTGATCAACATCCTATACAGCAAACAGGAGAAGAAGGTCAAGAAGGAGCTCTCAAAACTGGAGACTCTTGTAAAAAACCAACCTTCCACACAAGCTTCCTTGTGGCTGGACTTTACAAAAACTAGACAAGCCATTTACAACACACACTTTGCTTCTCTACAGAGGAAAAAGGACACTAAACTATCTAAACTCCTACATGCCTCAAGGGGCCACAACACTGATTCTTCTTCAAGTGCTTGTGCATAGCTATTCCAGCTAGGTGTGCGCATGCCGCATGCACGGATGTCGGAAACGTTTCCCTAGCAGCTACCTGTTGGACCGGCTGGGGAGCCCCCTGGAGTGGCGCCGAAATGGCGATCTATAAAAGCCCCTGCTGGCCTGAGCCCCCCTCGGTTCCTTCTTACCGCCTGTGGCGGGTGTTAGAACAGTGGTCTCTTGCTTGCAAGTGTCCACTAATCTCTAAATCTTCTGATTATCTTTGTGTTTAGTTAATTGTTCTCTTTAGTTATTAAGCATAGTCTTTAGCAGTTGGGGGGACTTCCCCTTCAACAAGTGCCCCGCGGTGCTCCGGGACAGGGCCTTAAACCCTGTAGATCCTTCAGTAAAGCCTAACAGGCAATGATCAAGTGATCTCTCTCCTGCCATCCATCTCCACCCTCTGACGAACAGAGGCTAGGGACACCATTCTTACCCATCCTGCCTAATAGCCATTTATGGACTTAACCACCATGAATTTATCTAGTTCTCTTTTAAAGCCTGTTATAGTCCTAGCCTTCACAACCTCCTCAGGCAAGGAGTTCCACAGGTTAACTTGTGCTGTGTGAAGAAGAACTTCCTTTTATTTGTTTTAAACCTGCTGCCCATTGATTTCATTTGGCGGCCTCTAGTTCTTATATTATGGGAACAAGTAAATAACTTTTCCTTTTTCACTTTCTCCACACTACTCATGTTTTTATATACCTCTATCATATCCCCCCTTAGTCTCCTCTTTTCCAAGCTGAAAAGTCCTAGTCTCTTTAATCTCTTCTCATATGGGACCCGTTCCAAACCCCTAATCATTTTAGTTGCCCTTCTCTGAACCTTTTCTAGTGCCAGTATATCTTTTTTGAGGTGAGGAGACCACATTTCTACACAGTATTCGAGATGTGGGCGTACCATGGATTTATATAAGGGCAATAAGATATTCTCCATCTTATTCTCTATCCCCTTTTTAATGATTCTTAACATCATGTTTGCTCTTTTGACCGCTTCTGCACACTGCGTGGACGTCTTCAGAGAACTATCCACGATGACTTCAAGATCTCTTTCCTGACTCGTTGTACCCCTGAGCAAGGGTATTCTATCTGCTACCCAAGATCCATAAACCTGGAAATCCTGGACGCCCCATCATCTCAGGCATTGGCACCCTGACAGCAGGATTGTCTGGCTATGTAGACTCTCTCCTCAGGCCGTACACTACCAGCACTCCCAGCTATCTTCAAGACACCAATGACTTATTGAGGAAACTACAATCCATTGTGGCAAGTATCAGAGGGGTAGCCATGTTAGTCTGGATCTGTAAAAAGCAACAAGAGTCCTGAGGCACCTTATAGACTAACAGACGTATTGGAGCATGAGCTTTCGTGGGTGAATACCAATCCATTAGTGATCTTCCAGAAAACACCATCCTGGCCACTAGGGATGTGGAAGCCCTCTACACCAGCATTCCACACAAAGATGGACTACAAGCCATCAGGAACAGTATCCCCGATAATGTTATGGCAAATCTGGTGGTTGAACTTTCTGACTTTGTCCTCACCCACAACTATTTCACATTTGGGAACAATATATACCTTCAAGTCAGCAGCTCTGCTATGGGTCCCCGCATGGCCCCACAGTATGCCAACATTTTTATGTCTGATGTAGAACGCTTCCTTAGCTCTCGTCCCCTTACACCCCTACTCTACTTGCGCTACATTGATGACATCTTCATCATCTGGACCCATGGGAAAAATGCCCTTGAGGAATTCCACCATGATTTTAACAATTTTCACCCCACCATCAACCTCAGCCTGGACCAGTCCACACAAGAGATCCTGGACACTACAGTGCAAATAAGTGATGATCACATAAACACCACCCTATATGAGGAACCTACTGGCTGCTATACTTACCTACATGCCTCCAGCTTCCATCCAGGACACATCACACAATCCATTGTCTGCAGCCAAGCCCTAAGATACAACCGCATTTGCGCCAATCCCTCAGACAGAGACAAACACCTACAAGATCTCTATCAAGCTTTCTTAAAACTACAATACTCACCTGGGGAAGTGAGGAAACAGATTGACAGAGCAAGACAGGTACCCAGAAGTCATCTACTGCAGGACAGGCCCAACAAGGAAAATAACAGAACATCACTGGCCATCACATACAGCCCCCAGCTAAAACCTCTCCAGCACATCATCAATGATCTACAACCTATCCTGGAAAACAATTCCCCACTCTCGCAAGCCTTGGAAGGCAGACCAGTCATTGCTTACAGACAGCCCCCCAACCTGAAGCAAATACTCGCCAGCAACTACACACCATACCACAGAAACACTAACCCAGCGAGAAACAGAAGTGGAATTAATTTGCAAACTTGGCACCATCAAATTAGGCCTGAATAAAGACTGGGAGTGGCTGGGTCACTCACTCACTCACTCATGCCCGTCACCCCAATCGGGGTATGGGCCGCCAACCACAGATCTCCAGAGTCCTCTATCCTGGGCCATTCGCTCTAGCTGGTTCCAGGTATAGCCCATTTTTTTTGCTATCAGCCTGAAGGTCGCGTCGCCAGGTGTTTCTTGGACGGCCTCTTTTCCGCTTGCCTTGGGGGTTCCACCGCAGTGCCTGTCTGGTGATGTTGGTTGGCTGCTTGCGTAGTGTATGTCCTATACAGCCCCACCTTCTCCTTCTGATTTCTTCCTCTGCTGGGAATTGACGGGTCCTCTCCAAGAGGTGGATGTTACTGATGGTGTCTGGCCAGCGGATCTGGAGAATCCTTCTGAGGCAGCTATTAATGAAGGTCTGGATCTTCCTAGTGGTTGTTTTAGTTGTCCTCCAGGTGTCAGCTCCATACAGTAGGACTGATTTCACGTTGGAGTTGAATAGTCGAATCTTTATTATCAAAGACAGCTCTCTGGAGCTCCAGATGTTCTTGAGCTGTAAGAAGGCTGCTCTTGCCTTACCAATCCTTACTTTGATGTCTGCGTCTGTGCCACCCTGCTGGTCAATGATACTACCTAGGTAGGTGAAGGACAGCACTTCTTCCAGGGGGCTTCCATTCAGTGTGACTGGGTCGTTGCTGATGGAGTTAATCCTTAGGATCTTGGTCTTGTCCTTGTGGATGTTGAGGCCAACCTGTGATGACGTGGCTGCCACCCTTTCCTTTTGTATGTGCCTGTAGGATGAGGTCCTCTGGGGCCATCTGCCTGTCCCAAGTCAGGGTAAAGGAGGAGGGTTGGGCGTGGGGCTAGCAACCCCACCCTGTAAAAAATCAACTTGCTACAGAAACGCCAACAATAGAGATAACAGAGACTTTTAGCCTGGAAAAAGAAGGGTCTTCAACTCGAAGACGCATGATGCTGGGTGGTGAAAGCCACGAGGAAGCCACTAAGCCGATCACCCTTCTTGCAGCCAGGAGGATTACCATCGGCACATGGAACGTGAGGACCATGTACGAGTCAGGAAAGACGGCGCAGGTTGCAGCAGAGATGAGGAGCAACAACCTGACCCTACTAGGCATTAGCGAGACAAGATGGACGCAAGCTGGACAGAGACGACTGTTGACAGGAGAGCTGTTGCTGTATTCAGGACATGAAGAGAGCGACGCACCCCACACACAGGGAGTAGGCTTCATGTTGTCCAAGCAGGCACAGAGAGCACTGATTGGTTGGGAGGCACATGGTCCCAGGATCATCACAGCATCCTTCAGAACTAAAATGAAGAGGATTAAGATGAATGTTGTTCAGTGCTACGCTCCAACCAATGACAGTGAAGAGGAGGACAAAGACTACTTTTACAACAGACTCTAGAAAATATTAGAGATTCTCCCAGACAAAGACATCACCATCCTTATGGGAGACTTTAATGCCAAAATTGGACCTGACAACACAGGATACGAACAAGTCATGGGGACCCACGCTCTGGGAGAGATGAGTGAGAATGGAGAGAGATTTGTGGATCTGTGTGCACTTAACAACCTGGTCATAGGAGGCAGCATCTTTCCTCACAAGCGGATCCACAAGAGTACCTGGGTATCGCCAGCAGGCACGACAGAAAACCAGATCGACCATGTCTGCATTAGCAAGAAGTTCAGAAAATCCTTGCAGGATGTTAGAGTTAGAAGAGGAGCAGACACGGCGTCTGACCATCACTTAGTGGTGGCCAGATTGAAGCTGAAGCTGAAGGAAGAACTGGATAGACACGTCAGACAGAAGAGCGAAGTACGTCAGCCTTCTGAAGGACCATAAGACCAAGGAAGTTTTTGGACTGACGCTGAAGAATAAGTTTTCAGTACTACAGGATCGGTCTGAGGAAGAGGAAGACAGTGTACTCAACAGATGGCAGAAAGTGAGAGACACACTTAGGTCAGCATGCCAGGAAGTGCGTGGAATTAAGAAACACCAGCAGAAAGAGTGGATCACAGCAGAGACCTTGACTAAGATAGAAGACAGAAAGAAGAAGAAGGCAGCAGTCAATAACAGCAGGACTAGAGCAGCAAAGGCCAAAGCTCAAAAAGAGTATGCTGAAGCCCACAGAGCAGTGAAGAGGAGTATTAGGAAGGATAAGAGAGATTATGTGGATGGACTGGCAGCAGAAGCGGAGCAGGCAGCATACAGCGGCAACATGAAACAGCTGTACGATACTACCAAGCGACTGTCTGGAAAGTTCAGCAAGCCAGAACGTCCCGTTAAAGACAAGCAGGGAAAGTCTATAACAGGAATAGAACAACAGATGAACAGATGGGCAGAGCACTTTGAGGAACTCCTGAACAGACCAGCACCACCAAATCCACCAGACATCGACCCAGCCAACGAGGACCTCCCAATCAATTGCGATAAACCAACCAGAGACGAGATCAGAAAAGCCATCACCATGATGAAGAACAGGAAGGTGGCTGGACCTGACGATATTCCAGCAGAGGCCCTGAAAGTAGACCTGGATGCTTCAGTGGAAATGCTGTACCCCCTCTTTGAGAAGATATGGGAAGAAGAAGCGATTCCGGCAGACTGGAAAGAGGGATACCTCATCAAAATCCGCAAGAAAGGAGACCTCAGCAACTGTGCCAACTATAGAGGAATCACACTCCTGTCGGTGCCAGGGAAGGTCTTCAACCGAGTCCTCTTAGAGAGAATGAAAGATGCCGTCGATCCACAGCTACGAGATGAACAGGCAGGTTTCCGGCAGAACAGATCATGCACGGACCAGATAGCAACGCTCCGCATCATAGTCAAGCAGTCTATGGAGTGGAACTCCTCGTTGTACATCAACTTTGTTGACTATGAGAAAGCATTCGATAGCGTGGATCGAGAGACCCTCTGGAAGCTCCATCCCAGCAAAGGTGATCAACCTGATCAAGAACTCATACGACCATATACACTGTAGAGTGATCCATGGAGGGTAGCTCACAAACAGCTTCCAGGTGCGAACCGGAGTCAGACAAGGATGCTTGTTGTCACCACTTCTCTTTCTCCTCGTCATTGATTGGATTATGAAGACATCCACTTACGAGCGTAGGAACGGAATCCAGTGGACGTTGTGGACCCAGCTTGATGACCTGGACTTTGCCGACGACCTTGCACTCCTTTCGCACAGTAAACAGCAGATGCAAGAGAAGACCAGCGTAGGCTGGGTCACTACAAAAAGTAATTTCCCTCTGTTGATACTCACACTTTCTTGTCAGCTTTTGGGAATGGGCCACATCCACCCTAATTGAATGGGCCTCGGTAGCATTGAAACCCCGCCCCCCCACTTGGTAAGGCAACTCCCATCTTTTCATGTGCTGTATATTTATACTTGCCTACTGTATTTTTCACTCCATGCATCTGATGAAGTGGGTTTTAGCCCACGAAAGCTTATGCCCAAATCAATCTGTTCATCTCTAAGGTGCCACAAGGACTCCTTGTTGTTTTTTCTTAGCAATATGTCAGCCAGTTCCTGAGAAACAGCCAGTTGTGACCCACCTGCCAAACATATCAGTGTCACATCACAGCACAGGGGCCAGCCCCACAGACCTCACTAATGCTGTTTGCAGACCTGAGGGAACCAGGAACATGGTCGACCAGAGGCTTCAGGGGTTTGGCAGATAAGAACATAAGACTATATGGTCTATACAATCATGGCTGGTCAATAAGGACGTGTTATTTACTCCTTCTCATAACACAACAACTAGGAGGTCACCAAATGGAATTAATAGGCAGCAGATTTAAAACAAACAACGCACAGTCAACCTGTGGAACTCCTTGCCAGAGGATGTTGTGAAGGCCAAGAATGTAACAAGGTTCAAAAAAGAACTAGATAAGTTCATGGAGGACAGGTCCATCAATGGCTATTAGCCAGGATGGACAGGGATGGTGTCCCTAGCCTCTGTTTGCCAGGAGCTGGGAAGGGGTGACTGGGGATGGATCATTCCCTCTGGGGCACCTGGCATTGGCCGCTGTCGGCAGACAGGACACCGGGCAAGATGGACCTTTGGTCTGACCCAGTCTGGCCGTTCTGATGTTCGAAGCCGAGGGCACCAGGAACGTGATCCGGACCAGGAACACGGTCGACTGGAAGCTCAAGGGAGTTTGGCAGATGCTGTGGGCAGAGCTGTAACGAGACATATTTGCGCCTCCTGCTGTTTTTTTTCCAGCATTTCTCCTCCCCGCGACTCTGTGCCCTGGGCGGCTGCCCCGCTCGCCGGCCCTGGCTATGGCCCTGGCTGAGGGAGGCCCCGGCTTGGGGCAGGGACTGGGCACAGATGCAGAAGAGGAGGAGGCTGGGGCTGGAGTTTCCATCACTCAAAACCTTTCAGTTGAGCTGGGATGTCTCTCTCTGAGCCCTCCCCGGTAGCACAGCCAGGAGCTCTTGGGGGGATGCAGACTTGGCTGGGTGGGAGAAGTAAAGGTGTAGCTATGCCCCCTCCATGCTCCTGTCTTCTCCACCTGGCACCAGCAAAGCCTCCTCCAGCCCCTCCCTGTCGCAGACAGGCTCCCTACACACACGATTTACCGTCTCTATTTCTCTGCACGGCGTGTGGCAGGGCCCCTCCCTCCAGGCGCTGGGGATGGCGCGGCTGCGCCAGGCTCGCTCACTGCCCAGTTCCTGCGATTGTGCGGTCGGGGCGTTTCGACAGTGCGTGTGTGAGTGCGTGTGTGTGTGTGTGTGGTCCCCTGCCCTGTTCCCTCCCGGGGGGCTGCGCCAGGCCAAGCTGCCTGTAGGTGCTGAGGGGGGCAGGCCTAGGTCCTGGCCAGGGCTGGGGCAGGGAGAGGCGGGAGGGAGCTGAGCTTGGTGGGCTGCGCATACTGGCCAGCTCAGCTGGGTTTGCAGTAACAGCGCCCTCCAGAGGCAGGGCCAATCCCAGTCCCGCAAGGCAGCAGGGCCGGAGCCCAGCCCTGGGGGGTCACCCCGACCTTCGGCTTGAGAGTAACAACAGCAGGTGCAGCCCCTGAAACAACAAGGGGGCAAATGCGGGCTGGCACCTCCCAGAGCCAGGGCAGAAAGGCCCCCAGGGCCTGGCCAGGGCTCTTCCAAGCAGCCTGCTGCCCATGGCAGGATTGGAGACAGGAGAAACCGGGGGGCGGGGGGCTCAGGCTGCAGGAGGCTCAGGTGGGAGATGTGGCGAGCGGGGGCTCAGGTTGGGGGACGTGGCCTCCTGGCGTTTGGGTCACAGGGTTTGGGCCCAGTCTGACTTGGAGCTAAAAGTTCAAAGGAGCCCAAAGCTACTGGACAGAGACGCTCCCTCCAACCTGCCGGGATTCCCAGAGCCAGGGACCTCAGTGTGGTGCCAAGTGAGAGCGTCCCTCAGACTGAACTTCCTCTGCCCCATGGAGCCTCCCCCAGGCCAGGAGCTCCCCCGTGGGACCCTCCGCCCCTAGAGCTCCACTCTGCACCCCCGGGCAGGGAGCGGTGCCCTCCGGTCAGCACGGCCCACTCCGCGCTGCGCTTGTGTCAACCCCCGGCCCCCCTGGCCCACGCGGGCCTGGCCAGCGAGCGGCCAAACCCTCCCCACCCGCAGGGCAGGCGGCACCTGGTCAGCCACTGGCAAACACTTCTGGGAAATTCGGTTCCCGATGCAGGAAAAAAACAACTTTCAAAAGCCAGCGGTTGCTCAATACCTGGCACTGCCAGTGAGGGAGGTCATTGGAGCAATAAATAGGAGCCTGACCAGGAGCCCCAGACATGAGCGTCTGGAAGACTCACCTGGCATCTGCCACTCCCAGAGACTATGGGGAAAGTCGTCTTCTCCCTGCTCCTCGCCCTGCCTCTGGTGACCCTCGGGGCCTCCTCAGATAAAAAGGTACAGGGCAGGGTGAGGGGCCGAGGGGGCTGGGCGCTGGCTCTGGGGTGTCTCAGGCTGGGCAGGGTGAGGGGCCGAGGGGGCTGGGCGCTGGCTCTGGGGTGTCTCAGGCTGGGCAGGGTGAGGGGCCGAGGGGGCTGGGCGCTGGCTCTGGGTGTCTCAGGCCGGGCAGGGCGAGGGGCCGAGGGGGCTGGGCGCTGGCTCTGGGTGTCTCAGGCTGGGAGGGTGAGGGGCCGAGGGGGCTGGGCGCTGGCTCTGGGGTGTCTCAGGCCGGGCAGGGCGAGGGGCCGAGGGGGCTGGGCGCTGGCTCTGGGGTGTCTCAGGCTGGGCAGGGTGAGGGGCCGAGGGGGCTGGGCGCTGGCTCTGGGTGTCTCAGGCTGGGCAGGGTGAGGGGCCGAGGGGGCTGGGCGCTGGCTCTGGGGTGTCTCAGGCCGGGCAGGGTGAGGGGCCGAGGGGGCTGGGCGCTGGCTCTGGGGTGTCTCAGGCTGGGCAGGGGGAGGGGCCGAGGGGGCTGGGCGCTGGCTCTGGGGTGTCTCAGGCTGGGGCAGGGCGAGAGGCCGAGGGGGCTGGGCGCTGGCTCTGGGTGTCTCAGGCTGGGGCAGGGTGAGGGTCCGAGGGGCTGGGCGCTGGCTCTGGGGTGTCTCAGGCCGGGCAGGGCGAGGGCCGAGGGGCTGGGCGCTGGCTCTGGGGTGTCTCAGGCAGGGTGAGGGGCCGAGGGGCTGGGGCTGGCTCTGGGGTGTCTCAGGCTGGGCAGGGTGAGGGGCCGAGGGGGCTGGGCGCTGGGTCTGGGGTGTCTCGGGCAGGGTGAGGGGCGGAGGGGCTGGGCGGTGGCTCTGGGGTGTGTCAGGCTGGGCAGGGCGAGAGGCCGAGGGGGCTGGGCGCTGGCTGTGTGTGTCTCAGGCTGGGCAGGGTGAGGGGCCGAGGGGGCTGGGCGCTGGCTCTGGCGTGTCTCAGGCCGGGGCTGGGCGAGGCCGAGGGCTGGGCGCTGGCTCTGGGGTGTCTCAGGGCGAGGGGCCGAGGGGCTGGGCGCTGGCTCTGGGGCGTCTCAGGCCGGGGCAGGGTGAGGGGCCGAGGGGGCTGGGCGCTGGCTCTGGGGTGTCTCAGGCCGGGCAGGGCGAGGGGCCGAGGGGGCTGGGCGCTGGCTCTGGGGTGTCTCAGGCCGGGCAGGGCGAGGGCCAAGGGGCTGGGCGCTGGCTCTGGGGTGTCTCAGGCCGTGCAGGGCGAGGGGCCAAGGGGCTGGGCGCTGGCTCTGGGGTGTCTCAGGGCGAGGCCGAGGGGCTGGGCGGTGGCTCTGGGGTGTCTCAGGCAGGGCAGGGCGAGGGGCCGAGGGGGCTGGGCGCTGGCTCTGGGGTGTCTCAGGCTGGGCAGAGCGAGGGGCCGAGGGGCTGGGCGCTGGCTCTGGGGTGTCTCAGGCCGGGGCAGGGCGAGGTGCCGAGAGGGCTGGGCGCTGGCTCTGGGGTGTCTCAGGCCGGGGCAGGGCGAGCGGCCGAGGGGGCTGGGCGGGGGCCCGGGGGGGTGTCCGGCCGGGGGGGGGCGTGGGGCCACGGGGGCTGGGCGCTGGCTCTGGGGGGTCGCAGGGCGAGGGGCGGAGGGGGCTGGGCGCTGGCTCTGGGTGTCTCAGGCTGGGCAGGGCGAGGGGCCGAGGGGGCTGGGCGCTGGCTCTGGGGTGTCTCAGGCTGGGCAGGGCGAGGGGCCGAGGGGGCTGGGCGCTGGCTCTGGGGTGTCTCAGGCTCGGCAGGGTGCGGGGCCGAGGGGGCTGGGCACTGGCTCTGGGGTGTCTCAGGCTGGGCAGGGTGAGGGGGCCAGGGGGCTGGGCGCGGGCTCTGGGGTGTCTCAGCGTCCGGCTGGGCGCGGGGCCGAGGGGGCTGGGCGCTGGCTCTGGGGTGTCTCAGGCCGGGCAGGGCGAGGGGCCGAGGGGGCTGGGCGCTGGCTCTGGGGTGTCTCAGGCCGGGCAGGGCGAGGGGCCGAGGGGGCTGGGCGCTGGCTCTGGGGTGTCTCAGGCTGGGCAGGGCGAGGGGCCGAGGGGGCTGGGCGCTGGCTCTGGGGTGTCTCAGGGCGAGGGGCCGAGGGGGCTGGGCGCTGGCTCTGGGGTGTCTCAGGCTGGAGCAGGGCAAGGGGGCTGGGCGCTGGCTCTGGGGTGTCTCAGGCCGGGCAGGGTGAGGGGCCGAGGGGGCCAGGCGCTGGCTCTGGGGTGTCTCAGGCTGGGCAGGGTGAGGGGTCAAGGGGGCTGGGCGCTGGCTCTGGGGTGTCTCAGGCTGGGGCAGAGCAAGGGGCCGAGGGGGCTGGGCGCTGGCTCTGGGGTGTCTCAGGCTGGGGCAGGGTGAGGGGCCGAGGGGGCTGGGCGCTGGCTCTGGGGTGTCTCAGGCTGGGGCAGGGTGAGGGGCCGAGGGGGCCAGGCGCTGGCTCTGGGGTGTCTCAGGCTGGGCAGGGTGTGGGGGCCAGGGGGCCTGGCGCTGGCTCTGGGGGGTCTCAGGCTGGGGCAGAGCAAGGGGCCGAGGGGGCTGGGCGCTGGCTCTGGGGTGTCTCAGGCTGGGGCAGGGTGAGGGGCCGAGGGGGCTGGGTGCTGGCTCTGGGCTGGGCGCTGGCTCTGGGGTGTCTCAGACCGGGCAGGGTGAGGGGCCGAGGGGGCTGGGCACTGGCTCTGGGGTGTCTCAGGCGGGGGCAGGGCGAGGGGCTGAGGGGGCTGGGCGCTGGCTCTGGGGTGTCTCAGGCTGGGCAGGGTGAGGGGCCGAGGGGGCTGGGCGCTGGCTCTGGGGTGTCTCAGGCCGGGCGGGGTGAGGGGCCGAGGGGGCTGGGCGCTGGCTCTGGGGTGTCTCAGGCAGGGCGAAGGGGTTGGGCGCTGGCTCTGGGCTGGGCTGGGGGCTCTTGCTTAGGGAGGATAGCATGACAGCCCAGGGCGAGCGGCAGTGAAATGAGGCTTGGGGAGGCGAGGGGGAGAGGGACTGCCCCCCTGCAGGGATTTTACTCCCAGGGGAAAGCAGCAGCGTCTCTTACAGCAGCGTTTGGGCTGAGCCGCTGCACGTCCCATCAGGAGATTCCACCTCCCGCAAAGGGCAGGGGCAGGAATGGCTCTGGGGTTTGTTATGTTACTGTGACGGGAAAGAACTCCTGGGGCGCCCGGCGGATGATGGAGCCGGGAGCAGAATGTCGCAGTGGGTGGGCAGAAAATGCCCCCTGTGAATGTGTGAGGATGGGCAGTGCGGTGCTGGGGAGCCCTATACCCAGAGCCAGCTGGGGGAGCCGTGTCCCAGCGAGCAGACGCAGCTGGCCAAGCAGGAGCGGCCCAGATGCAGCAGGCTGAGCACTGGGACACAAGATTCCCTTTGGTTTGATAGCATGACCCCGCCCCTTCTCTGGCTGCCGGTCACCCCCGGCTGTTTGGCACTAGGGTCCCATGGCCCTGCCTTTGCGAGGGTAGAGCAGGGCAAATTGGGCACGCGGGAATTCCCAGCCTGGATTCACCATGGAGCCAATTAATTCAGTTTCTCATCTCCAAACCTAGCCAATACCAGCTTCTTCAGAGGAAGGTGCGAGGAAGCACGGAGGAGGCAGTGATGCGATTACTGTGCCCCAGAAGAGCTTCCGACTGAACCCAGCAGTCAGGGGTGCACTCCTGCCCTGAAGCAGGACGGGTCAGAGCCCTCCCAAAACTTGTATTTGTTTGAATCGTTACTGTTCTATTTCAGTCTGGTTTCATTCACTGCAGAAATGTCTGAGCCTTTTCTGGACAGTGCTAAGCTTTTGGCCTTGATGAAATCATGTGGCAGGGAGTTCCACAGACTGTGCATAGTATGAGAACGTATTTCCTTTGGATGAGTTTTAAATGTGCTGCTTTTCAGTTTTATTTAATGTTCCCGTGTTGTGAGAGTGAGCAGCAGCACCCGGGAATCTCCACTATCATGTGTCCCTCTGTCATGTTTAGCTCTTACGTGTCTCCTCTCTGTCTCCCCCCGTACATCTGTACCCACCCTTGTCACCCCTTTGCGAACCCCTCGACTCCTGCAGGGTCTGCTTTGAGCTGGGATGGCCAAACCGGAACCCGGGCTCCTCGGGAGGGCTTCCCAGGGACTTATATAACTTCCAAAACCCAACGTTAAGAGAATGGTAAGAAAAAGTCAGGCACTCAGAAATCAGGGAATACCAGGTTGCCCAGACAACCTTACTTCAGCTGCTTTGTACATCAGCCCCATGCTACAGTCTCTAACTCCACAGTCACAGACAGCTCCGTCAGTGCATACAGGCATCCGCTGAGGCCTCAGTCAGTGCACTCATTCAATGCCTTGTTATGCAAGATTTGCTTTTATGCTCATTATTCAGGCGTAGCCCTGGGCTTTACTTAGGGTATGGCTACACTGGCGAGTTGCAGCGCTGGAAAGCCTCCACCAGCGCTGCAATTAGTAAGTGGCCACACCTGCAGGGCACTTCCAGCGCTGCAACTCCCTGGCTGCAGCGCTGGCCGTACACCTCACTCGGCATGGGGAATAAGGATTCCAGCGCTGGTGCTGCAGCGCTGGTCATCAAGTGTGGCCACACACCAGCGCTGTGATTGGCCTCCAGGGAATAAGGTGTATCCCAGAATGCTTTTATAAATCACTCTCTTTGTTTTGTTGTGAACGAGCTCCGATCGGAGCTCCGTTCTGTACCTGGCTGTAAACAATCAAATGAGAGGCAGGCAGGCAGGCAGAGTGAATGAAACAGAACGGAGCCGATGGGAGCTCCGTTTGAACTGCTTATCTATAAAAACAAACACTGATCACAGCAAACAGGAGCTATCTGTACCTGGCTGTGAACGATCAAATGAGAGGCAGGGGAAACAGTGTTGGATGCAGGCTGTTAGGGTTTGCAAACATTTTGTGATTTTTCCAATCTCTCTCTTCCCCGCTCCCTGTCACAGTACACCACAGGGAGTGAGTGAAAAGGGGGCAGTCTGTGTTGGAGGCAGGCTGTTTGCAATTAGAGTTAAGACTAAGGGCTCATGAACATTTTGTGATTTTTTCCAATCCAGGAAGCTAACACACAGTGTTGGCTCCAAAAATCCCCTCTCTCTTTCCCCCCGCTCCCTGTCACAGTACACCACCCTCCACCCCCCTCTTTTGAAAAGCACGTTGGTGCACTTGAATGCTGGGATAGCTGCCCATAATGCAGCACTCCCAACAGCGCTGCAAATGCTCCAAATGTGGCCACACACCAGCGCTGCTCCTACACAGCTGGATGACCAGCGCTACAAACTACCAGCGCTGCAAACCGTAAGTGTAGCCATACCCTTACTGTGCACCGTTTAAAGCCTGCACTGAACACAGAGCTGTTCATTTCCTCCTGGGTTTCTCTAGGTAGCTCTTGCTGGAGCATTTTAGTGGGTTACAATATTCATGATGTCAGGTATCAGAGGGGGAGCCGTGATAGTCTGGATCTGTAAAAAGCAACAGAGAGTCCTGTGGCAGCTTATAGACTAACACACATATTGGAGCATGTCATGCATCCGACGAAGTGGGTGTTTACCCACAAAAGCTCAGGCTTCAATACGTCTGTTAGTCTATAAGGTCCACAGGACTCTTTGCTGCTTTTAACTATTCATGAGTTTATGTTCATGGAAACTCTTGGGAAGGGCTCTGAAGAGAGAGAGGAGAATGATCTGCCTAGAATATCTGCCTTCTGGTGAGAGAAAGCAGCTCAAGCTATTTAGTTTATCCCAGAGACGGCTCAGCAGTCACTGGAACATGGAACACAAGTCCGTACGTGGGGCAGAGATTTCTGGAAGCAGCCAGCAACTTGCTCTAGCAGCCAAAGGCAGAACAAGGTGTAAATTTTAACCAGGAGGGGAATTAACAACTCACCTAGGGATGTGGTGGAGTTTTAAAGTCAAGACTAGGTGTCTTCCTCAGAGCTCTGCTCTGGCGCAGCCAGCAGTGACACACATGATCGGCAGGGCCCTTCGGCCCCATAATCCATGACTATGAAGTGTCCCCGTTTTACAGGTGAGGAACGGGGATGCCGAGGTCAAGGCCAGATCCGTCACAAGTGCTGGCTAATTTTGGATGTCCCATTTGTGAGGCCAAGGGTCTGGTTTGTCAGAGAACTTGGTTCTTGAGAGCACTTTCCACGCTCGAAGCCCAGCTCCCACTGACCGCAGCAGTGAGGGCCCCGCCCTTCTGCGAATCTCACCCACGTCGTCTCGAGTCAGGCACCCAGAAAATGAGAGCGCACTGGGGCTCTCGGTGACAAGGCTGGCGTAGGTGACTTGCCCAGCATCACATGGGACCCGTGTGGCAGAGGCAGGGACAGAATCTCATCCCCGGGGCAGCATTCAGCTGTCGCCACCATGAGACTGTCCTCTCTCTTCCTGCAGTCCCCTGCCTCAGTCACTCCGCACCTTCCAGCTTCTGCAACAAAGGAGGCAGGGGTCCTACGGCTCATTCCCTGCACTGCCCCAGAGCAGGTCGGTACTGAGCACTGAATGAGATGGGGCCTGTGGGAAAATAGCATGTGATCAAGACATGGACCTCATGCCATGAGATCTCGCTGAGGCCAACAGCGGAGCAGGGTTTGGAAAGGGGCCGAGTGTTCCTGTGGGGAATGGGAACTGCCGGAGTCAGTGCGCGAGGAGAAAAACACAGCACAGGAGGGATCGAACCCCTGAGCCAGCCGTTCTCTGCAGGTTTGGGGCAGAGAAAGAGGCTTCCCTCTGGGTCACAGGAATTCGATCACAGACCCTGCGCTGTTCCTCTCCTGGTTTGTGGGTCTGGCTCCTGCGTTCCTGGCCTGGGGGAGTGTTTGACCCTGCAGCACTGTGGGGGGACCCATCCTGCTGACTGTGTCCCTCTTTCAGTGCGTCCTGTCTGGATTGTGGAGGAATGAGCTGGGCTCTAACATGACCATCTCTGCCGTGAACGCCGAGGGGGGATTCACCGGTTCGTACCTCACGGCGGTGACGGCCACCGACAAACGCATCCTGGTGTCTCCCCTGAAGGGGTCCCAGAACCGCAAGAGCCAGAGGAAGCAGCCGACCTTTGGCTTCACCGTGAGCTGGACTTTCTCAAGTACGTGGCCCGAGGGTTCGGTGCCCGGGGTGGAGGGGAATTCAGTGCTAACCAGGCTGAAACACTTCCCCGCCCAGTCTCTGCACCATCCTCTGCTCTTCCGGCCCCTTAACGCTCAGCTCTGGCCAGTGCCAGCGCTCTGAGCCAGCACTGAACAGACCGGAAACGAGATACTAATGTACCAACCGCAAACCAAAGGGCTGGGGCCCGGCCTCGCCCCCCGCCCGGCCCATCGCCTACGCTGGGCTGTGTCTCCGAAGCCCTGGGGTCCATCCTGGGCTCTGCCTGGGACTCGCCGAGGGCCCTTGGGCACCTCCCCCATCACCTGCCCACCTCGCCAGCTCAGCAAGTGCTCTGGGGACGAGAGGCGCTGGGGGGCACCGCGAGCTGCTTTGTCTCCAGCCTGGCTTGTCCACGGCAGCCTGCTGGGGGCGCTGGAGAGCCCTGCGCGTCACTGTCTGTAGTAGGTAGTGCCGAGGCCTCTGTGGCGCTAGGCGCTGGACAGCGCCAGCCCCTGGCTCCGCGCTCAGCCATCCGGTGTGCACAGGGCACTTGTCGGCCTCCCCAGGCTGGCTGAGAGGCCTCGCTCAGCAGGACGCGCCAGGGACCATGACTGGGGGGCTCCGCAGCAGTGGGCAGGGGCTGGGGGGGAAGCAGGAGCGTGTCCCCTGCAGCCGCAGGGGCTGTGAGACACGGGTGGAGGGGGAGCCTGAGGAGGGAGTGCAAACCAGAGCAGACTGAGGGGTGGGGACAGAGCCTTAAGGCTTACGGGGGGGGGGGGGGGAAGGAAGAAGCAGGGGAACCTGAGGCAGGAACGTCCATTCAGCCCCTGCCTCCAGCCCCATCCCATTAGTCTTCCCCATTCCCTTCTGCCCCTCCCCCATCTCTATCCCCCCACTTCCTACCCCCCGTTTCCCTGGCCTGCCCCATCCTCATCTGCCCTCCCGACCCCTCTGCCCCCTCCACCCTACTCTGACCTGTCCTGCATCTCTTCACCCCTCTGCATTGCAGACAGGCTGCGCCCGCTGCCCCTCCGCCCGGCCCGGGGAGAGCAGGGGCCAGCGAGCGCACAGGAAAGGCAAGTTCTCCGCTCCCAGTGCCGGTGCCCGGGCCAAAGAGGCAATTGCAGGGAAAGTCCTGCTCAGCCCCACGCTCGGGGACTCTTGGGGGCACTTAGCTGCCAAACTCTAACAAGTGTCCACTGAGCATGTGTGAGGGCGATTTTTCGTAACTTGCAAAAGGCCAGTCTCCCCCGCTGCCAAGTGTCAGGCCCCAGCTCAAGCGTGGGGCACTCAAACTTCCCACTGAGATGCTGATACGCAATTTTTAACATGGCAAAATTAACGTATTTTCCCCCAACCTTGTTCTTGGAAATGGCTGAACCATATTATGATAAAAAGTAAAAGAACCCAAAACCCCACCAGCCTGAGGCAGGTGCCTGGCATGGGAAACTTCAGCCGAACTCTGCCAGAAGCTGGGAAGGGGTGACTGGGGATGGATCACTCGATGATTCCCTGTTCCGTTGATTCCCTCTGGGGCACCTGGCACTGGCCACTGTCAGAAGACAGGATACTGGGCTAGTCTGACCCAGTGTGATTGTTCTTATGAAATGCAGCAAATTATAATCAACTGAGAACAGGGTCTTATAATGGAAAACGTCAGGGGCTCTTAACTCTAGGTGCTGCTGCCAGCTCCACCTAAAACACGAGTTTCTGTTCTATTCTGTAGCGGTTCCTTCCACTCCAGTCGCGCTTTAAGCAACTCCTCCTCCTTCCCTGAGGTCTGGGTCTGTCTCTCAGGGGCCTCACTGACTTTCACGCCTGTCCGGTTCCCCCACAGACTCAGTGACCGTCTTCGTGGGCCAGTGCTTCATGGATGATAACGGGGAGGAGATTCTGAAGACCATGTGGCTGCTGCGCCAGGAGGTCAGATCCCCCAGCGCCGACTGGAAAGCGACCAGGTGGGTGACTGGGCACAGGCTGCCCAGGAGCGAAGGAGCCGCCTGCGGAGCTGGGACTGCAGGGCCTGGGGCCGTCTCTGTGCCGAGGGCAGGGCTGGGATCCTGGCTCTGGTCAAAGGGCTCCTAGCGCTGGAGATGTAGGAAAACCAGCCTGTGGGGACAGGGCAGGGCTCTCAGCCCAGAGTCACAGACCCGTGGGGACTCTTTGCCCTACAGTGTCTTAACCCTACTCCGACCCCTGACCCTGACCCCTGACCCTAACCCTAACCCTGGCAAAGCCCTTTCCTGCTGTCACCCTGGGCCGGGCCCCAGCACAGGCCGAGTTGCCCCATGACGCAGCACACACCCTTCCCCTCACGGGGCTGCTAGTGCCCTCGGCCTGTCCACCTTATGGAGAGGCCCATATGGAGGAGGGTGGGGGAGGGAGGCTGCCTGCCCGGGGGCACCTCCCGGGGCACCAAGGGGAGCTTTGAGCGGGTGGCTGCTGGCGGGTCCCTGCCCCCAATGGCCCTGCTGAGCACCACGGGGATAAGCAGCCCCCAGAGTCCCTGCCCGTCCCCTGGGTGCTGCTGGGTGGCTCTGAGGCCGTGCCAGTGCGGGGTGCCCACAGCCACGCTGCCTCCCTGGGCTGGGCGGCCGGGCGCCCCCCGAGGCGCAGCCTGGAGGAGACGTTTCCCCAGGCCGTGGTGCTCAGGCAGGTGGCCTGGGAGGGGGGTGTCCTTCTTTGGTCTTTTCTCCTTCTGAGGCTGATGCACTTTCTGCCCCTTCGCCCCCCCTCGCCCTCTCCCACCCTGTCTGGGGCAGCACCGAGCACATGGTTTGTGCTGGACAAATAACAGGTGAGAACAAACCACAGAGGGAAAATACCAGGCGCTGACGGGCTGCTCACTCTCGCAGGGAAAGGCTGGACAAGAACCAAAGGCTGGAAGCTGAAGCCGGACAAATTCCCATCAGAAATAAGGCCCAAATGTTTAACCCTTGGAGCAAAGGGCCCAGGGCAGTGCTGGGTTCTCCAGCTCCTCACGGGCTTCAGATCAAACCCGGCTGCTTTTCTGGAAGATGCTTCAGCCATTCGCGAGTTACTGGGCTCAGGGTGGGGGGCAGCGTGGCTGGCCTGTGCTGCACAGATCAGACTGGATGAGCTGATGGTCCCTTCTGACTAAGGGTAAGAGTCTGTCCCAGGGATTTGTAGTGAAAGTCAGGGACTGGTCGTGGGCAATGAACAAAAATTCATGGAAGCCTGCAACAAACAGAGAAACAAACAGAGCCTGCCGGGGCTTGCAGCTGCTCCTGCAGCAGGGGCTGACCACTGCTGCTCCAGCCCCGCAGGAGCTGACCCAACCACAGCCGCTGCTCCAGCAGGCTGGGGACCACTGCCCGGCGGCCCCAAGGTTGGCTGCCGGTTCTGGTGCCTCCCCGCACTCCGGCCGCAGCTCCAGAGACCCCGGTGCTGACAGCTGCTCCATCCCTGCCCCAGAAGAAGTCCTGGAGGTCACGGAAGGTCACAGAATCCGTGACGTCCGTGTCAGAATTGTAGCCTTACTTCTGACTGTTGCTCTATGAATCTATGAATTCTGCGATTCCCCGCAGGGTCGGCACAAATGTTTTCACCCGGATCAAGTGATGGAACGTAGGTGAATCTGTGAGGAGCGACGGTGCCCGGTGACCCAGCAGCACCGTGACCCCACTCTGCAGCCCCAGGGCTCCTGGTCCCCCCGTCTGGAATTGTCTGAGATCTCTCGAGAGCGTCTCGCCCGGTGTCAGGGCTGTTTGCTGGGCTGCAGAGGCGCTGTCTCTGTCTCCATCTCCCTTCGCTCTCTGGTTCTCGCCACTCCAGAGTCGCTTCCTGCGGCCCCCACGCTGCGGTTTAGTTCCTTTCCCAGTAAAGTTCTAGTGCGGGAGGCAAATGAGTCTCTGGTGTTTTTATTGCTCTTGGGCTGAAGCTGTTGCTGAGCCGTGATTCCCACCTGCCCCTCCCTGGATTCCCTGCCAGGTGCCGATTCTCTCCCATGAGCCGGGCCCTTCCTGGGACGCCCCTTGGCAGGTTCATCCCCTGGTTTGCTCCTTTGCTCACTGCCCATTGCCTGGGCAGAGAGTGCAACAGCCGTTGTACAGCCCCGAGGAGACGCCCTTCCTGCTAAACAGCCCTTCGCTCAGGAGGTTCCTGTCTGGCGCTCTCAGCCCGAGGTTTCATTTCTATCGGGAATCCGGCACTGCCAACCTTGAGTTCTAGGCACCAGGAGCCAAATAAACATTTTCCATTGGAAAAACAGGGCTCAGTTCTGTGTGGTTCTCCCTTGAAACCCTCCACTGGCGGCGTAACGCTCCGGAGGGACCCGGCACGGGGAAAGGGATGGGCAAACCTGTGGATTAAAGCTCTGGAGGTTCAAAGTCACATGTTTTCACCCACCCCTGACTAAAATCCCACTGCTGCTTGAATCCGATTGGAGGAGTTGGAAACCCTGCCCCCCATGATAGAGCAGGAAGAGAGAGGCCTTGAAGTGGGACCTGACCTCATCTCCTGGGATTTGAACAGCCCACGGAGCACGGGAGTGGCTGGCCCTGGTGCAGAGGGTGGAGGGGTCAGTCCCTGGGGCAGGCCCACGTTAACACACTGGAGCAATAATCCAAAGGGGGAGGAAGCCTCTGGGGAGCAGGAGCTCAGCACTGTAGCATTTAACTTCAGAAAGGGGAACTACGCAGAAAGGAGGAGGCTAGTTAAACAGAAATGAAAAGGAACAGTCACAAGAGGGAAATGCCTGCAAACTGCCTGGAAACTATTTAAACACCATAATAGAGGCTCAAATTAAATGTAACCCCAAAATAAAAAAGTAGTAAAGGGACCAAAAAAAAAGCCACCGTGGCTAACAGAAAAAGAGGTGGTTGGAGGCAAAAGGTACCTTTAAAAATTGGAAGTCAAATCGTAGTGAAAACAATAGAAAGGAGCATCAACTCAAGTGTTGATTAGGCCTATAAACAATACGAAGAGCAACTGGCCAAAGACTCAAAACGAACATCAAAAATGTGTTAATTACGTCAGAAGCGGGAAGCTGCCAGACAGTCGGGGGGGCCCTGGACACTGGGGATGCTAAAGGAGCACCACCACGTCTTCGTATGGCTGGTGGAAATGTAGGGCAAGAACTTTAATTTTACATTCACATGGTTAAGTGCGATAACTGCATCAGGAGCAGTGGCGTGTATCACTGTGGTGCCTCCTTCGTATCTGTGAATCGGGCATTGAGTCATTATATGATCCATGGTCTGTTCTGGGTGACCAGTTGCATACTGGAGAGTCTTTAATTTTCCATTTGTGCAGCAAGTAGCTGCATCTGCCATGGTTTGTGCGGCTACGGGTTGGGGTTCCAATGAGCTTTGAGGGAGATTGAAGCCAGGGATCTTCTGCATCGGGTTTTTTACGAGGTGTTTATTTGTGACTTCTTGTGCACTCCATTCAGCTTTCCAGGCTTCATCAGGGTTGAAGTCGTTGTGATGTTGCACTCGGTATGATTTTATGAAAATATGCTAATGTAACTGGAATATGCTTCATGCAAAAGGTCTCGTGTAAGGTACCACTACAAAGCTTATAATGTACTGGGGGTGTTCATCCTATTTGTATAAATGTACCACTCTTGTATCTGGGACTAGAAATATGAAATATAACCCTGAGGGCCTATTGTCATTATGCAAAGTGTGGGCCATTAACGGTGGTTTGGATGACTCCCGTTAACCAGAACAATTGTCTGAGGATGGCTCTGTTTTACTTGTAAGTCTCCCTGTATACGTGTGTGCTGGCAAGTGGGCAATGAAATCTTGCAGTGACATGTGATCACGTCACCTGAACTGGAATCCATCTTTAACCTGGTGTCTGAGGGTACGTCTACACTACCCGCCGGATCGGCAGATAAGAATGCTGGAGATTGCTAACAGCCTCATTAAGTACTTCTAAAATTGGCTTTGAAAATGGGCTTATAAGGCTTTCTGCATATTGATGCATGCCAGAGGCCTGGTGTTTTGCAGCCTTTTCACATAGTTTGTCAGCATTGGCTTTGCTGATCAGTTTGACAAACCAAGCTCCTCCACTTTTACCAATTATAGCATTGGGAAGTTTTCCTTCTTCATAAGTTTTTTTTTTGTTGTTGTTGTTTTTGCAAGAGGTGCACCAGTAGCCATCTTTTGTAACCCCAATAAATGGGGACACTTTGACAAACATCAGGAACAGCCTTTAGGTTTTGGAGACACTGTTTCTTCAGTAGGTAGTTGTATTTGTGCTTCGGGCTGGTCGGATGTAGCTATACCACTTGAACCTTCAGATGACATGTTGATATATTCTTAGTTCTTGATGTGTTCTTCACCTTGGTTAGTTTTTGATGCCTTTGAGTGGAAAAATTGTTGTATTGTTTTTTGTCTTTTCATTTTCACTTTGACATGCAACATATAAAAAAGATATGAATAAAGTAAATGTTTTGTTAGGATAATGCAAATTTAACACAAGGATAATGCAAGTTACACCAAAACACATAACAAGTCTAGATTTCTAAAATAATATATAATTTTTAAAAAAAAATGTACTTAATTTTAAACTGACTTTTGAAAAGTAAGCCATCATGGGAAGTCCTGTCATGGATCAGTAACTGGTTAAAAGATGAGAAACAAAGGGTAGGAATAAATTATCAGTTTTCAGTGTAAGCAGAGTCGGGATGAGCTCTACCTTGACATCTGGTGGTGAATTATGGAGAGTGTGGAAAAGAATTTCAGAGGCTGATCTTGTTTGCATAGGCACACCCACCCCATGGCACAGCCTAGCATAGCCCACGACAGCCTAAAATGGTCACTTTTACACCTGTGGGATCCCCAATTTCTCTGTTATTGGGGCAGGAGGAATAAAGTGTTGTCACCCTGATTATGTGAATGAGGAACTATGAGACTGTTTTATGACAGAGGGTCTCACCATCAACTAAGTAGCACTCGCTAGACAAGGGACATGGGTTCCAAAACTGAGTGAATTGAGAGAGGCTGGGGACAGGTATCTGGACCTGGTGGTGTGGGCCCTTTGTGTGAGCCAGAAGCACCAATTACATCTCCTTCTCTCTCCACTATTGAATGTCAGAGCTGGTTTTTTATTCCATTAAGAATCTCATTACAGGTTACTGAGCTGAACTCACTTTGGGCTAATGGTGCACCAGCACTGGGGCTCCCCTACTATGAGCTGAAATCACTAAAGAGCTAAAATTACGGAGCTGAGATCACTGAGTGCTGTGTTAACTAGTGTGGGAGCCTGAAGCTATATTGCGGAGCAGAGCAGTTTGTGGGGATGGCTGGTGGAGCAGAGTGGACCAGTTTGTGGGATGGTTGGAGAGGCCTGCGGAGCTGAGCAGTTTGCGGGGATGGCTGGCGGAGCAGAGCAGCTGGCGGAGCGGAGTGGAGTGGAACTGAGCAGTTTGCGGGGATGGCTGGTGGAGCAGAGCGGAGTGGCTGGTAGAGTGGAGCAGTTCGTGGTGAAGGCGGAAGCAGAACCCCACGGAGAGCCAAGACAGTCGGCCCTGGACCACATAAGGTGCCCCTTTCTACCCAGGCTGGGGGGAAAAACATCCTGCAGAGAGACTCTTGAACTCTGGGGCTGCACTGACCAGGGACAGAGACTTTTGGGTTGCGGGACTTTTGGGACTGTGGGTGATCTTTGGGTTGCTGGACTCTAGGGACATTTGGGGTATTGGACTTTGGAGTCTTGGGGGGATTTGGGGGTTGCTGGACTCAAGAGCCCAAGGAAAAAGGACGCGGCCCAATTTCCTGGGGTGGGTCTTTGCTCACGGTTTGGTCTATGAACTCTTGCTGAGGCGTTTTCCCAATTTAATGCTTGTGGTTTATCTCATGTTATTAAACATTTTCTGCTACACCGAGTCTCTGTGCTTGCGAGAGGGGAAGTATTGCCTCTTCGAGGTGCCCAGGGGTGTGTGTAGGATTTTCCCAGGTCACTGGGTGGGGGCTTGAGCTAGTTTTGCATTACGTTGTAGGGAAGGGACCTCTATGTACTGAACCCGGCCCTTGCTGCTATCAGTTCGGCCTGGCAGAAGGGTTACATCAGAATGGAGAGAGAGAAATCGTGGTATCTCTGAGGGGTCTGTACTGGGACCAGTACTGTTCAACATGTTCATAAATTGGGAAAAGGGGTAAATAGTGAGGTGGCAAAATTTGCAGGTGATACAAAACTATTCAAGTCCCAGGCAGACTGTGAAGAGTTACAAAGGGATCTCCCAAAACTGGGTGACTGGGCAACAAAATGCCAGATGAAATTCAAATGTTGATAAATGCAGAGTAATGCATATTGGAAAACAATCCCAACTATATATATAAAATGATGAAGTCTGAATTAGCTGTTAACACTCAAGAAAGATCTTGGAGTCACTGCAGAGAGTTCTCTGAAAACATCTACTCAATGTGCAGCGACAGTCAAAAAAGCGAACAGAATGCTGGGAATCATTAAGAAAGGGAGAGATAATAAGACAGAAAATACCGTGTTGCCGCTATATAAATCCATGGTACATTCACACCTTGAATACTGTGTGCAGTTCTGGTCACCCCATCCCAAAAAAGATATATTGGAACTGGAAAAAGTACAGAGATGGGCAACTAAAATGATGAGGGGTATGAAACAGGAGGAGAGATTAAAATGACTGGGAATTTTCAGCTTAGAAAAGAGGAGATGGGGGGATATGATAGAGGTTTATAAAATCTTGACTGGTGTGAAGAAAGTGAATAAGGAAATGTTATCTAGTCCTTCACATAACACAAGAACTAGCAGTCACCGAATGAAATTAATAGGCAGGTGGAAGTATTAAACAACAAAAGGAAGTATTTCTTCACACAACATAAAGTCAACCCAGGGAACTCTTTGCCAGGGGATGCTGTGAAGACCAAAACTATAACAGGATTAAAAAAAGAACTAGATAAATTCCTGGGGAACAGGTCCATCTGTGGCTGTTAGCCAGGATGGGCAGGGATGCAACGCCATGCGCTGAGTGTCCCTAGCCTGTTTGCCAGAAGCTGGGAATGGGCAACAGGGGATGGTCACTTGATGATTCCCTGTTCTGTTCACTCCCTCTGGGGCACCTGGCACTGGCCACTGTTGGAAGGCAGGATACTGGGCTAGATGGACCATTGGCCTGACCCAGTGTGGCCGTTGTTATGTAAAAATTAATTATAATAATAAAAATGTTTAGTACAGAAACTCCCCAACATAATGACCACTCAAGATAGCAATGAGGTGAAATAACAACCTTAGCAAATACTGCATTTTAAAAATCTTGGCCTACTAGGAAACATATATATGTAAGTTTCCATTCCCAGTCACAAATCCAGCATTCTGGAGCAAAGTGACTAAAATATAGTCCAACAAACAAATGTTTATTTAACATGCCCCTCACTTTTCCCTCCACCGCACTCCACTCACCGGTGTTGTCCTTGGTCAGTGGAGACTCAGAGTTCAGAGGTGCTTTCACGTGAGTTCACCTCCCAGGTTGGGGGCAAGAAGGCACCTTGCTCGTTCCTCCAGCTGCTCACCCCTCGCTCTAGCCACGGCTATTCGTTGTGCCACTGTTCAGTCCACCACTCTGTTGACAATGGCCCTGCTGTCACCGAGTCCCCGGGCGATGCTCTGGAACTGCTCCCCACAAAGCCAGGCAGGACTCTGGGGAGCCTCCTCTCCCTCGGAGCAGCCTGTCTGCAGGGCAAGAAGCTCCCACGGCTTCACCTCCTGGGTCTCTCCTTGGAGCATTCAGCATCCTCTGCCCCTCCGTGCGCTTCCCCCAGCGAGTCCGCCCAGGCGGGGTCCTGGGGAAGCCAGAGGGTCCTGCACCCCCACTTCGCAGTCAGACGTGACTCTCAGCCAGCCAGTGACACAGAGGTTTATTCAATGACAGGAACAGGGTCTAAAACAGAGCTTGTAGGAACTATGAGCCGGGCCCCTCAGCTGGGTCCATTACGTCTGCCCTCACTCCTCGTCCCCAGCCAGCTCTACACTGAAACCCCCTCCAGCCCCTCTGGGCTTTGTCTCTTTCCCGGGCCAGGAGGTCACCTGACCTCTTTGTTCTCCCCCACCGTTAGCATCCCTTTGCAGGGAGGAAGGGTCTGGCCATTAGTTGCCAGGTGACAGAGGGTCTGCCGGGAACTGAGCCCCCCCCCACAGTATTCAGAGGGAACATTAAGAACAGCCCCACTTCGTCACACCTGCACAGTCACCTTCTGCTGCCTCCTACCACTGTGACCTCTGCGAGTTGGTCTCTTGAGGTTCCACCAGCTCTCAGTGATTTCAGCTGAGCTCTCAGTGGGGGAACCTCCCTGCTAGTGCAGTCTGGGCCGTCTCTTCCACAGAAACACGGTCTCACAGCAGGACTAAGTTAGACCTGATTATCAGTGATTTCAGCTGCAGTGTTCACTTAACAGAACAAAAGACTCTCTATGGAGCTGTCTTTAAACAGTGGAGAAGGACAGGTCCCCACCCTCTCTCGATGCCCTCAGTCAGCACAGGCTAAGTACAGGTGTCATAACTATAAAGGGAAGGGAACAGCCCTCCTGGGTACAATACTATAAAATCCCTCCTGGCCAGAGACACCAAAATCCTTTTACCTGTAATGGGTTAAGAAGCTCAGGTAACCTGGCTGACACCTGACCCAGAGGACCAATAAGGGGATGAGATACTTTCAAATCTTGGTGGGGGGAGGCTTTTGTTTGTGCTCTTTGCTTTGGGGGTTGATCGCTCTTGGGGCTAAGAGGGACCAGACACCAATCCAGGCTCTCCAAATCTTTCTGAACCAGTCTCTCATATTTCAAACTTGTAAGTGACAGCCAGACAAGGCGTGTTAGGTTTCTCTTTGTTTTCTCAACTTGTAAATGTTCCTTTTTGCTGAGAGGATTTTACCTCTGTTTGCTGTAACTGTGAAACAAAGGCTAGAGGGGGGTTCCTCTGGGCTCTATGAATCTGATTACCCTGTAAAGTTATTTTCCATCCTGATTTTACAGAGATGATTTTTACCTTTCTTTATTTAAAAGCCTTCTTTTTAAGAACCTGATTGATTTTTCTTTGTTTTAAGATCCAAGGGGGTTGGATCTGGACTCAGCAGGAATTGGTGGGGGGAAAGGAGGAGGAATGGTTAATTTCTCCTTGTTTTAAGATCCAAGGGTTTGGATCATTGTTCACCAGGAACTTGGTGGAGAAGTCTCTCAAGGCTACCCAGGGAAGGGTTATAGTACTTGGGAGGGAGATATTCGGGGGCTGGTGTGACGGAGCGATTCTGGCAGGACCCAACTGAGAGTGCCAAATCAGGACCAATTGCTCAAACAGGGCAGTCACAGCCCTAGGCTGGGGTTTTTCCACCTCTAAGGCAAACCAAACCAGCCAGACAAAGAGGACTCTGGTCTCACCCCACTGGCTAACCACAAGTCACACAAGCAATTTCCTTAGACACTCCAGTCTCCCAGTATCACCACCAGTGCACTCGTCCTGGGGATGAATGGTTATGAAAACCAACACCCCAATAAAAGAAAAAGGTTCTCTCGATCCCAAAGGACCAAGCCCCAGACCCAGGTCAATATACACATCAGATCTTACCCACAAATCACGCTGTTGCCAATCCTTTAGAATCTAAAATCTAAAGGTTTATTTACAAAGGGAAAAAGGTAGAAATGAGAGGTAGAATTGGTTAAATGGAATCAATTATATACAGTAATGGCAAAGTTCTTAGTTCAGGCTTGCAGCAGTGCTGGAGTAAACTGCAGGTTTAGATTAAGTCTCTGGAACATCCCCCGCTGGGATGGGTCCTCAGTCCCTTGTGTAGAGCTTCAGTTTGTAGCAAAGTCCCTCCATAGGTCAGAAGCAGGATTGAAGACAAGATGGAGATGATGCATCAGCCTTATATAGACTTTTCCAGGTGTAAGAATCTCTTTGTCCTCACTGTGGAAAATTACAGCAAAATGGAGTCTGCAGTCACATGGACAAGTCTCTGCATACTTTGCTGAGTCACAAGGCGTGTCTGCCTTCTCTCCATGGGTCAATTGTGTAGCTGATAGTCCTTAATGGGCCATCAAGCCAGCTAGGCAGAGCTAACACCAGCTTGTCTGGGATATTTCCCAGAAGCAGAGCATAATACAAAATACAGACAGTACAGAGCCAATACTTATAACTTCAACTACAAAATGATACACAGACATACAGACAGCATAATCATAACCAGCAACCCAGAACCTGGTCTTAGACACCTTATATGACCCCCTTTACTTAAGATTTGGTGCCACTACAGGACCTTGGTTGCAACCCATGTTCTATATGGTCCCCATTTATATCAATAACGTCATAGGTGGGTATGCAGAGTTTTCCAAATGATTCATAAATAATTTGGGTGGTGGCAGCAAAACCACATCTAAGCTGGTAGTTAAGCTTAGAGGTTCTCATGCAGGCCCCCACATCTGTACCCTAGAGTTCAGAGTGGGGAAGGAACCTTGACAACAGTCCTACTGCCCTTTACTCACTCAGTAAGAACAACATTTCATCCCCTCCACCCTCCTGCATTCCAGTGATTTGTAACCCAACCCCAGCCAAAATCTGTCGCTGGAGCAACACAGCTCTGTGTGCTGGATCCCTAGGTGGATTAGGTGTGAATGTAAATACAGTCTGGGCCTGAAGCCCTTCCCCCAGCCCCAGCTCATCACTAGCTGCCAGGGAGAGCTCATTAGACTTTGCTCACAAATCATCATCTGAAATTATTAGGTTGGCCAACATCACCGCAATGAATGCACCGACACTGTCATAAAAACAACAGCTGGATAAGGAAGCTAGTCTGTGTTCAGACTGTTCAGATACACGTATTTTATCAGACACTGTATGTGCTTTCAAAGTGGGTATTAATGTTTCAATTTCTATTCGAATTTCCAAACAGTCACTAAATTGGCAACACTGCATGTAACCAGTTCACAAAACTGTGTGTGTGTGTGTGGGGGGGCTGTTGGGGAAATTAAGGGGAGTGTAGGGAAATCACCTCTCTGGACATTTACACCTGGCATGGGTCCCAGCATTGCTGGTCACACATCTCGCTCTCGCTTTCGCTTTCACTTTCACCCTCTCCCAAAGCCTGTGCTTCCTTCTGGGAATTCAGCAACTGAGGGGAAATGAAACAAACAAAAGATGAAAATGACGATCCCACTGATGAGCTGTTTGCCAGGAGTACAAAGCTCAGAGGGCCCCTCTCAGCTGTGAGGTCCCAAGCTATAAACAGAGCTCACCAGAGAGAGGCACAGCTGACAGCTGCGGTCACCTTCCACTCCAGAGATGATAAAGAAGATCAGCTTCACGGTGGCTCTGGGGCTGGCGTCCCTGGGGGCTTTGTCAGGGCAGAAGGTTCGTCGCAGGCTGGGGCAGGGTGAGGGGCCGAGGGGGCTGGGCGCTGGCTCTGGGGTGTCTCAGGCCGGGCAGGGTGAGGGGCCGAGGGGCTGGGCGCTGGCTCTGGGGTGTCTCAGGCTGGGCAGGGTGAGGGGCCGAGGGGGCTGGGCGCTGGCTCTGGGGTGTCTCAGGCCGGGCAGGGTGAGGGGCCGAGGGGGCTGGGCGCTGGCTCTGGGGTGTCTCAGGCTGGGCAGGGCGAGGGGCCGCGGGGGCTGGGCGCTGGCTCTGGGGTGTCTCAGGCTGGGCAGGGTGAGGGGCCGCGGGGGCTGGGCGCTGGCTCTGGGGTGTCACAGGCGGGGCAGGGCGAGGGGCCGAGGGGGCTGGGCACTGGCTCTGGGGTGTCTCAGGCCGGGCAGGGAGAGGGGCCGAGGGGGCTGGGCGCTGGCTCTGGGGTGTCTCAGGCTGGGCAGGGCGAGGGGCCGAGGGGGCTGGGCGCTGGCTCTGGGGTGTCTCAGGCTGGGCAGGGCGAGGGGCCGAGGGGGCTGGGCGCTGGCTCTGGGGTGTCTCAGGCCGGGCAGGGTGAGGGGCCGAGGGGGCTGGGCGCTGGCTCTGGGGTGTCTCAGGCTGGGCAGGGCGAGGGGCCGAGGGGGCTGGGCGCTGGCTCTGGGGTGTCTCAGGCTGGGGCAGGGTGAGGGGCCGAGGGGGCTGGGTGCTGGCTCTGGGGTGTCTCAGGCTGGGCAGGGTGAGGGGCCGAGGGGGCTGGGCGCTGGCTCTGGGGTGTCTCAGGCTGGGCAGGGTGAGGGGCCGAGGGGGCTGGGCGCTGGCTCTGGGGTGTCTCAGGCTGGGCAGGGCGAGGGGCCGAGGGGGCTGGGCGCTGGCTCTGGGGTGTCTCAGGCTGGGCAGGGCGAGGGGCCGAGGGGACTGGGCGCAGTGACTGGGATTCACTTTCAGTTGGGGTTTTATCCGGGTTGGGGGACACCCCCAAGGGATCAATGGCCTTGGGTGGGGGAGGCTTCAGACGCTGTTTCTGGAGAAGGAGGCCCCAGTGGTGGAGGGAGATTTGCTGGGTTCTTCCCCTCTTGGGAGGAGGCAGTAAGAGTTCGAGGCCGGGGAGTGAGAGGTGATGGGGACAGGCACTGCACTGACACTTGGGGAAGGTGAGAACCGGGTGTGTCCCCTTCCCTCCCCCACACCCATGCAGGGATTTCACCCCATGAATAGCTTATGTACAAGCTTTAAAATCTTCAGCAATATGTGGGGTCCCTCAACCAAGCAGGATGCTCAGTACAATGGGCTAGAAGCAGCAGGCTTAGTTCTTCACACGACTCACAGTCAACCCGTGGAACTCCTCGCCAGAGGATGTTGTGAAGGCCAAGACTATAACAGGGTTCCAAAAGGAACTAGATAAGTTCATGGAGGATGGGTCCATCAGTGGCTATTAGCCAGGCTGGGCAGGGATGGTGTCCCCTAGCATCTCTTTGCCAGAAGCTGGGACTGGGCGACAGGGGAGGGATCACTTGATGATTCTCTGCTCTGTTCATTCCCTCTGGGGCACGTGGCAGTGGCCACTGTCAGCCAATAGGATACTGGGCTGGATGGGCCTTGGTGTGACCCAGTCTGGCCGTTCTGATGTTCTTAACCCCCGTGTTACTCAAGTCATCAGCGTTAAAAGCAAGATTGAGCAATTCCTTCCAATCTGAACCCCCTGTTCTGTCCCTCAGCAGCACCCTGGGTCTCAGCCTCCAGCCTGAGAGTCCCTGACTCTGTGTAGTCAGGGATGGCCTGGCTGGAGATGGGACAGTGGGCGGGTGGGCCAGGGCTCGGAGGTGGCAGGAGCATCCTCTCTCTCAGGGGCTTGGCTGGCTGGTTCCTGCTCCCACGCTCAGGGCCTGACAGCCCCACATGTGGGGTTGGGACGGCATTTCCCCCAGGTCAGCTTGTAGGGACCCTGGGGGGTTTCTCTTTCCTCTGCAGCGTGTGGCTGTGGGCATGGTGCCTCTCGGCGCCTCCTGGCCTCTGCCTGCGGCACGTAACAGCCTGGTCTCCTGGGGCTGCAAGACTTTGCTCTCATTTCCGTTGTTGGGTTTAGTGGGTGGTGCTGGGTGGGTCGGTGGCCAGTGACACCCAGCAGGACCCTTCTGGCTTTAAACGCTGTGTCTCCATGGGCAAAATATTGGCCCTGGGGGCGTGTCCAGGGTGTGGGCACCAACTGGCATTTCCAGGAGCAGCAGCACCGGGGCGCTGGCTGGTTCGCTGAGTGTCTGCCCAGGAAAGCAGCTGCTTTTCTCTGCTCTCTTTAACAGCTGCTTTGCCAGGAAGATGGAAATGTCACAGAGGGAAAGAAACGCGCTGAGGAGGAGAGAGCCACAAAGAAAACAAAACCCCGGCCTGGACCGACCCCTGGGCAGCAAAGACGGGCGGCAAGCAGCAAGGTAACCTCAGCCTCTGGCCCATGCTGCCCAGCCCCCAGCCGGGACCCGGCTGCAGCCCAGGATGCCCGGCTGCCCGGGTAGCTTGGGGCTTTGCCTCCCCTGCCCCCGCCCGCGGCCAGGCTCAATTCCAGGGGGAGGCTGGGGCTGAATATACCGTGTGTCTATAACAATGGGGAAAGGGGAAGGAGATAGCAATCACTATTCATTAGAAGTTATGACGGGAAGAAAATTCATAAGGGAAGCTAAAGACATCGGGGGCTAATCCGTGCCTGGCAAGACTGAGGACAATGAGGAGTTATTTAAGTATAGACCAGACCTGTGACTGGGGCTTGCGGTTTCACCCACACCAAGTGTTCAGCCACCCCAGCCCCCAGAAATACTGAGACTGGCATTAAACTCACGAGCTGTTTATAAATCCGAAGTTCCGCCGTCTCTGTCCTGCGTTCGGGGCTCTCGAGGGCAGGGCTCCGGCTGAGCATCTGACCCCACAGTGCTGTGTGCAGGGCACCGATCCCGCCTGCTGAGCACGTTCCTCCCCTTTCAGTGCTTCCTGACCGGCTCGTGGAGGAACGAGCTGGGCTCCGAGATGCAGATACAGGAAGTGAACAGGGACGGCACCTTCTCTGGCGAGTACCGCACGGCCGTGTCGCTCGCGCAGAGACCCATCCAAGCCGCGCCCCTCAACGGGTCCCAGCACTTCGACGCAGCGGGGCAGCCGACATTTGGCTTGACCGTCAACTGGAAAAGCTTCTCAGGTAGGAGGCCCCAGGGGCTGCAGCACCCGGTGGGGGGCAGGGAGGGGATCTCGGCTCCCTCCCAATTCCTCCTGGGTCGGTCCATGGCCCCTCCCCACTCGTTGCTCCCTCCGCCTCTTCTTCCCTCTGCTGACTCGGGCCGTTTGCCTGGCACCACCTCCTGCTCCTGCGCATCCAGCAGCCTCCCTCCCTGCCTCCCCTCTCCCTCCTTTTGGGGCTCTGGGCACCAACCCTGGGCCTGGCCTTAGCAGTAATGGCGAGGACGCTGGGAACAAACATGCTCCGCCAGGACAGAAACAAGCCACCTGCCCCCACTGGCTCCCAGCGCTGGGCCTGCTCTGCACACACCGCAGTGTTGGTAAGAGTGTGGAAGCATCACCCCGACCGACCCAGCTGGGCCGGCTAATCCCCCAGCGGAGAGGCAGCTGGCCCCGCAAAAAGTCCCTTTGCCAGCACAGTGTGTTTTGCTTGGGGCAGTGGCAGTGGCGTAGCCAGGGGAGCGAACACATTAAAAAAAGGCGCCACCCACTGCAAAGCAGCGAAGGAAAAAAAAGAAAAACCCAAGTCTTGCCGCCGAAGACTGAAGAACCCGCCGCCGAATTACCCGCCACCGAATTGCCGCCGAGGACCCGGAGCGACTGAAGAACCCGCCGCCGAAGTGAGTGCCTGAGTGCCGCCGAAGACCCGGACGTGCTGGGAAGCGCCCCTGAATGAGCGCTCAGGGGAGCGGCTGCTCCCCCTGCTCCCCCCAGCTATGCTACTGGGAAGTGGTGCAGTGCTGTACCCGGTAACACTCTGTGCGGGACACGGCCCGTTCTCCAGAGCCAGCTGAGACTGTGGGAAGAACGAAGAACTTTCCCCGGTACTAGGAACCAGCACAAACCTTCCCATCTCCTGCTCCCAGGCCAGGCGTGTTTCTGGAACCCGCCTTCTCGAGCGTAAATACAGAGCAACATGTATGCTTGTGACACTGCTGACCATGGGAGCCAGCTGAGGTCACTCAATTAGGATGAATGGCAAACAGAACAGGGCAGACAAACCCCAGACAGTGGTGGTTATTCCAATGCTTAGATTTACCAACCAGCACAAAACAGCTTCTCTAGCACCTCACTGGTCACTTAGAAGTCCAAACCCCGCAGTTCCCTTAAAGTGCCCAGCCTCAGGCCTCCGGCCAGACACACCTGTCAGATATGATGATGATTCCTGAGAATCTTATCTCATCATACAAAAGAAAAGGTTCTTCCAACCCCAAAGGATCAGCCACACACCAAGGTCCAATTATAACTTAGATCTTACCCAAAATACATGCTTAGAACCAATTCTTATTAACTAAGCTACAAATTATTAAAAAAGAAAAGAGAGAGTGTTGGTTAAAAGATCAATATACAGACAGACTTGAATTCAATTCTTGAGGTTCGGATACACAGTAGAGATGAGCTTGTAGTTGCCAAAAGTCCTTTTAGAAATAGTCCAGGGTTATAGTCCAGTGTCTATATTCAGGGTGACTCCAGTCAGTGACTGGGGATCTCAATCCTTATGGTTTAAGGTTTCCCCCTCTTGAAACCCAAAGCAGATCTGAGATGAAGCAGGATCGTGTCCCAGGGTCTCCAGCAGCCTTTTGGCCTGAGAAAACGATAGGCTCAACTCCTTCTCCCAAACATCCTGGCAATTAGCACAGGGTAATTTATCCATTAAACAGTTCAGATACAGGTTACCACAACCTTCAAAGAGACACATAGACAATAACACTATTTCACTCAAGTATCATCATAAATGTTAATATTCCTTTTTTGATCTTTCAATCAAAGCCATAGCAATAGACAAGACTTGTTTGTTACATCCCAAGACCTGAGCAAACACCTCCCCTTCTACCTCTACCAATGCAGACTTGCATTTCAAAGCTCTGCTCATTTACAGATCTGCCTAACCAGTCTCTAAAGCTGGGCCCTGGGTCAGGTCAGTCTGGGAGGTAATTAACTCTTTCTGGCCCTGTTACTTTTCAATGAGATATTAGCTCACACTCCTAATGTCACAATGCTTTAAACCCCAACCCCCAGAACGAGCCCCTCCTTGCGTCTCCCCCTGGGGAGGAGGTGAGAGGACAGGTGAGTAGTCACGCAGCTCAGTGCACTATGGGGACTCAGACACTATGGTGAGGAGCACTAGCCTACCCTGCTGGCACGGGGACTCTCTTACTGGCCCGGACATGGGCTGCGCTGTACTGATAGGGCCTTGGAGTCATCTCTTATTTCGGCCCTAAGCTGTCTTGGGCTCCGTCTGGGGGCTGCACACACAGGCTGTGGGGATGCAGGGGGCAGCTCTGACTTTCACCTCAACTCCTGCTTCATTCCCTGGCAGACTCAACCACCGTCTTCACGGGCCAGTGCTTTGTGGATGAGAATGGGAAGGAGATTCTGGAAACCATGTGGCTGCTGCGAGAGAAGGCCGAAGCCCACGATGGCTGGGGGGCGACCAGGTGGGTGACGGGACACAGGCTGCCCAGGAGTGAAGTCGCTGCTTGCAGAGCCGGGACTGTAGGCCCTGGCCCCGTCCCTGCTCCGAGCCCCTTACTCTGAGCCCCCAGGAAGCGGAGCCATTTATTGTGGTGGGCTGGCAGTGAGGGGGGAGCTGCCTTTCCTGCATGGTGCTGCTCCACGCCCCTCCCCGCACACATGCCGGGGTGGCTGCGGAGCCTGCAGGTGCCTTGTCTTTCTCAGTCCGCGCTGCCTGGCTTCTCTTAGTGTGAACATGGGGGGCGAGGGGTGGGGCTGCAGGGGGGCTGCCTGCCCTGGGGACACCAAGGGGAGCTGTGAGCGGGTGGCTGCTGGCTGAGCACCACGGGGATGAGCAGCCTGTGGAGCCCCTGGGTGCTGCTGGGTGGCTCTGAGGCCGTGCCAGTGTGGGGTGCTCACAGCCACGCTGCCTCCCTGGGCTGGGCGGCCGGGTGCCCCCCTGGGGTGGAGCCTGGAGGAGGTGCCTGCCAGCCCCCTACCTGCCCCTGCATTGTGCAGCCGGGTGCCCCTGTGAGGTGGAGCCTGGAGGAGGTGCCTCTTTGGGCTTCTCTCCGTCTCAGATTAATGCACCTTGTGCCCTGCACCCCCCTATACCTCCCCGCTCCGTGCATGGGGCAGCCCCGAGCGCAGGCCCGTGCTGGGCCAGTCACCTCAGCTCTGCGCTTCCCTGCAGGGTCGGCAAAGACGTTTTCACCCGGATCAATGGGCAGAACGTGGATGAATCTGTGAGGAGCGATGGTGCCCGGTGACCCAGCAGCACCGTGACCCCACTCTGCAGCCCCAGGGCTCCTGGTCCCCCCAATCTGGAATTTTTCTGGGCTCTCTCGAGAGCATCTCGCCCGGTGTCAGGGCTGTTTCCTGGGCTGCAGAGGTGCCGTCTCTGTCTTCATCTCCCCTCGCTCTCCGGTTACCCCCCACACCTCCCCAGAGTCGCTGCCTGCGGCCCTGACGCTGCAGTTAAGTTCCTTTCCCAGTAAAGCTCTAGCGTGGGAGGCAAATGAGTGTATCGCTCTTGGTTCTTGGGCTGAAGCTGTTACTGAGCTGTGATTCCCACCTGCTCCTCCCTGGATTCCCTGGGAGGTGCTGGATTCTCTCCCATGAGCCAGGCCCTTCCTGGGGCACCCCTGGGTAGGTTCATCCCCTGGTTCGCTCCTTTGCTCACTGGACACTCAATAACAGATTTAGAAGTAGCCATTCTTCAACAAAAATACTTCAAAAACAGACTTTAAAGAGAAACTGCAGAGCTACAAGTCATTAGCAAACTTAACACCATCAATTTGGGCATGAATAGGACTGGGAGTGGCTGGCTCACTACAAAAGCAATTTTCCCTCTCTTGGTGTTGACACCTCCTCATCAGTTATTGGGAGTGGACCACATCCACCCTGACTGAATTGGCCTTCAGCACTGGTTCTCCACTGGTAAGGTAACTCCCTTCTCTTCATGAGTCAGTGTATTTATGCCCGTATCTGTCATTTTCACTCCATGTATCTGAAGAAGTGGGGGTTTTACCCATGAAAGCTTATGCCCAAATAAATCTGTTTGTCTTTAAGGTGCCACGGACTCCTCATTGTTTTTGTGGCTACAGACTAACACAGCTACCCCCCGATACTCCTTTGCTCACTGCCCATCACTCTGCCCAGAGGCACCTGCTATCAGCCTGGACTCAGTTCAGCCTCGACTGTCCCTGGTGCTCTGATCTGGGAGCCCCCAGGCATCTCTGTTACCCCGACTCCCACCTATTTTGCTACTGAAATTTCCAACTCCGAGGCAGAAACTGAGGGAACATCTAGATCTGCCTGAGTGGCCAGGTCAGAGAGGGGTCAGGCTGCTTCAGGCAGCACCGACAAACACCCAGGAGACTGGGGCACCCCGGTCATAACCCACCCAGCTGCAGAGACTGCCCTGCACTGGGAGCACTGCAGCATCCTGGCTGAACGTCCAGCACAGGCACGCAGAGCGCGTGTGAGTCTCTGCCAAACCTCACTCCACAGGCTGGCCCATTTTCCAGCTGTGTTCCACATGGTCCCCAGCCCTGCCCCCCAGCCTTCGGGCTCAGGAGTCAAACCCCCAAAATCATGACTGACTTAAAAATCATGGGGTTTTTAAACATAACACTGTGTTGTTAAAACTGCCCTCCAGTTATAGAGCCATTAGGGAGAGCTGCCCAGGGCCGCCCACATGCCTGCATGATCATCCCAAAATCAGTTCAAAAAAAAACACACACAACACATTGTTGGTGGAGAGAAAAAACCAAACGTGAAAAACAGTGCAAAAAGCAATGCAGCAGTGCTTGCCTGAGTCTGCAGGCAGCCTGACACAACAGCTCTGAGAGGTGTGGACAGCTCATGTGTCTCAGTGAGGCATTAAATCAGGCGGCCAATGCTGATGATGATGTAACTGTCAACATTGGGAACTATTTCCCTGCATGACAGGAAAGGGAGGACCAAAGTGTGAAGAGCGACACGCTCCCTTCTGGAGACTTGTCTACATGGGAAAGTGACAGTGGTCTGCACTAAGGTGTGGATTCAAACCGCTCTAGTCTGTATGGCTGTGACGCCCACGCGGACGCTCGGATTTGGACAGGCACGCCATTCTTCAGTTCCGTTTGGTTTGGTTTGAAAGAGGGTTAAGATTAAGTGAAAACAGTCGCTCTTAGTCCGGAATCAGAGTGTCCACACGGGGAGTTACACTGGTATAACAGGTGCATCGGTTTAACGATAGTGGTGTAATTACACGGGTAAAATGCTTCCATGTGGACAAGCCTAACTTGACCTGTAATAACTTGGGTTTCCTGTCATAGCGCCCCCGGGTGCCTGGAGGTGGCATTTCAAGGGGTCTTCAACCCTTGTGCCTCTGCAGCCCATCTGCCTCTCCTCAGGTGTTGCGTGGCTCAGCCCTCCACCTAAAGCCCAAGCCCCGCCCGGGGTGCCCAGAACCCCAAATGAACGCCACCTTGAACAACCGTCCCAAATTAGCCAACAAAAGGTCCTTCGCTCCCTCCTGGGCTCTAGCCACATTTCTTCTTACTCTTATCAGCGCGCTGGCTCCCCAGGCTTTTCCCACTCCGAGTCCAAACGCTGATCATCCACCCCGCCAGGCTTCCTCTTCGGTTCCCTGCTCCTGGAGGCCCTGGCTCAGGGCCCCTCACTGGAGCCTTCCCTGCTCCCTGTGGCTCTCCAGGTCCCTGTTCCCTTTCTGGAACAGTGGCCCCAGGACAGCCTCCCTGGATCGTCCCCTTTCCCAGGGCCCACCACGGAGATTAGATCTATCCCCAGGGCTTTCCCCCCTCTGTCTCCCCTCTCCTGGGTCTGCTCCCTTCAGCGGAGATCCCTCAGCTCCTTACAAGGCCCAAGGTCTAGCTAGCTCTGCTCTCTCCAGCCAGGAGGCCATCAATTGATCACCCCACAGGTATGGCCCATGACTCTGTTTCTTCCTTGTCTAGCAGGTGACAGGGGTCCCCCCATCACAGACCCCCACCAGCAGGCAGCACCTGAACCTCCCTGCAGGCCGTGTCTAGGGGGTGATTCCCAGCTCAGCGAGGTGGCGCGTTACCAGTAGCAGCGTAGCCCAGGCAGCGGGAGTGGTGGCATGGGCCAGCGGACCCAGTACAAACCTGCCTGGACCCCTGGATGTACTCAGGGCGGCTCGCCTGGGCCATGGCTGCCCAAGTTACCAGGGCTACACTGCTGTTTTTAGCACACTAGCGAAACGAGGTGTGTGTACACGAGTGGGGAATCACCCCCAGTTCACAGTGTAGACATAGCGTATGGGCATATCTGCAGTAGTAGGATTTTATGTTTGTGTTTTATATAATTTAGAAAGAAGGCTGAAGAATAATAATGTGGCATGTATTAAATGTACTGGTGTATGATTTGATCATCTCCTGCCAGCCACCCTTTCGGAATAGCAGAAAGGAACGGCCTAATGGGCCATTGGTAGAGATACATCAGCCGGAATCTGTCTCTGTGCTGATTTCAAGGCAGTGACAGGCCTTTGGGGGTCACCAATTTGTTGCAGGTTTAGCATTTTAAAATAAGTAAAAGCATGTGGGGCTTGTTTTCTCTTGCATTGCAACTTGATGTTCCTGTTCAAGATGTTCTGTGTAAATCAGTTCTGTGTTGGGGGTGAGTGAGGAATGGGGGGTAAGAGGTAAGTGTGAAGGCCATCCCTGAGCCAGAGTACGAGGGAGGGACCGGAGACAGACACAAGGGCGCCAGGAGGCTGCAACACGCCCCTATTGAAATGCCAGAGGAGAGCAGACTGATGACTCTAAAGATGGGGCAGGCACCTACCAATGGGGACAAGAGAGCTGTGATCAAACCCAGCCTGGGGTAACTCCCGGAGAGACCTGATGGAAGAACAAGATAAAGGATGAGAAGGACAATTTAAGAAATCAAGCGCTCGTCAGCATGACGGTGCAAAACTCACGGGTCCCAGTGAAGGCAGATCACTATATAAACAGGGGCCTTGCCATGGAACGTTGGGTTCGTCCTGCCCAGACTTCCCCGGAGCATCGTGTCGCGACCGACAGAACCCAGCTCCTCCTACCCGTGATCAACCTCGCTGGCCACTAGGTTGATCCGGACTCTGGACTGGTAACTATAACATCGACTGAAGCCTGCGGGTCCAGCTCCCACACCCGGGCACTGCACACACCAAAAGGCAGCCCCTGCGGAACGTGCTCACAGCCTCAGTACAAAGCTGAGATTCCTGGATGTTAGGGGCCATTCTGACCATCCAGCCTGAGCTCCTGCACAGGCCAGGCCAGAGACCCCACCCAGGGGTCCTGCACTCACCCCCTCACAGGGACAGCTGGGCCCATAAGGGGTGTCAGGCCCCTGTCTACCTGCAACAGGCTTCTTTAAGGAGAACCAGCCCATCTCAGTTCACCTGTGAACAATTAACCAGCTGCTGGCTGGCAGCTACCTGGCTTACGAGCCCCTGGGCCTGGTACTAGATTACCGGAGCTCAGCTGGACGAGGGGCTCCTAGAGACTCTCTGGGAAGGGAGGTGGGGCGGGAGCTTCCCGAGAGCTGCAGGAGGCCCAGGCTGTGAGGAGCCGGGTGCTGCCAGGAGAAGGGCTGCAGCTGGCAGGAAGGACCCAGCTCCAGGGACGGGAACACGGTGGGGGTGCCTTGAGGGTGCGTCCAGGCCATGGCACTGCCGGACTTGGGGTAACTGATAGACTCAGAGGGCCTCGGCCTCCCTGCTGGGAAGCCTGGGTGAGGGGCTTTCTTGTGTCTCTGGGAACGTTGTTAATGAATTCAGCGCCTCGCAATGGGGGTGGCGCTGTTCGATACCAGGATTGGAAATGAAGGCAGGGCCCAGCTGCAAGGAGGCTTGGGGATGGCACCTGACATCTACACCCACTGACCGGGGGCGGAGCTAGAGCAGATCTCGTAGCCAGAGACCCCAACTCAGTGCTGGAGACTCCACCGTGTCCCCGGGGAAGCTGGTCCAACGTGTAGCGGGGTGACCACCTGCTCCAGCCTGGAAGGGGTTGGAAAAGCCCTGCAGAGGGCACCTGGCTGATTGGGGGAAGTGGCAGCAGCTGGGGCCATACCCCAAACTGAGCAACAGGGCAGTATAAGAAGGCCAGGGATGCCAGGAGCAAACAGTCTCTCTCTCGCTGTAGAGGGAGATGGTCCTGGCTGCAGGGAGCTGGACCCAGGGTACCTGAGTGGAGCAGGGCTGGGGGAAGGCAGAGGAGCTGGGGAGCTCCAGCCTGGAAAGCCCCAGGCTGCGGCCTAGCGTTGGGCCAACAGGTACTGGGGGTTGCAGGGGGCAGCCCAGGGCTAGGCCAAGGCAGCAGCTCCAGACCCATTTGCCTGTGATGAGTGGCTGATACTGCAGCCTGCCCCAGTGAACAGGGGCTAGATGGAGACTGGGCAGTAGCCAAAACTGAGGCAAAGTGAGGCTAGTGGGTGGGGGTCCCCCAGGGAAGAGAGACCCAGATTGGTGGGTGTGACAGTGTACTCCATAAGGCTTTATGGGGTGCGGGTGCTCATAAATGTACATATGATATAACTGGAATAGGGTTTTGCTGCATATGCCATGTAACATATCTATGTAAAGGTTATGTTCATCCTAGTTGTATGTAGGCACCATTTGTGTGCTCAAAGTTATGAACATTGGCTGTATAATTGCTTGATTTCTAAGTAGCCTTAGTTAAAACATTTGGTCACTCCTTGGGAGAGGAATGTGCTCAATCAGGAAGCATTTAATAGACAAAAGAGCTTGGACAACTCCAATCCACATAAGAAGTCTACGTGAGGACATTCAAGGTAGCATGTGAGTAATGGCTGCTCCCTGCAAGTCCTGAGTCATGCATGGGCAGGTGACTTGCCCATGTGATTCCAGAATGCTCCCTTTTACAGGCTAATCTCCTTTTAGCCTGGGTCCAGCAATCACACACACACACCCCCTGTAGTTACTGTCCTTTGTTCCAGTTTCCTTTAAGTATCCTGGGTGCGGGGGTGGAGAGGCTCCTTCTTTAGCCAGCTGAAGACCCCATGGAGGGGTCTCCCAGGGATTTAAATAGACTCTCTCTTGTGGGTGGAGACCCCCCTCCTCACCCTGTGTAGAATACAGTCACAAAATGGAGGGACTTTGCTACAAACTGAAGCTCTGAACAAAGGACTGAATGACCCATCCCAGCAGGAGATGTACTCTAGAGACTTGATTTGAACCTGCAGTTTATTCCATCACTGCTACAAGCCTGAATCAAGAACTTTGCCATCACTTTATGGAATTGATTTCATTTAACCAATTCTAGCTCTCATCTGTATCTTTTTCCTTTTATGAATAAACCTTTAGATTTTAGATTCTAAAGGATTGGCAACAGCGTGATTTGTGGCTAAGATCTGACTTGTATATTGACCTGGGTCTGGGGCTTGGTTCTTTGGGACCGAGAGAATCTTTTTTCTTTTACTAGGGTGTTGGTTTTCATAACCATTCATCCCCAGGACGAGTGGACTGGTGGTGATACTGGGAAACTGGAGTGTCTAAGGGAATTGCTTGTGACTTGTGGTTAGCCAGTGGGGTGAGACCCAGAGTCCTCTGTGTCTGGCTGGTTTGGTTTGCCTTAGAGGTGGAAAAACCCCAGCCTAGGGCTGTGACTGCCCTGTTTAAGCGATTGGTCCTGAATTGGCATCTCAGTTGGGTCCCGCCAGAGCCGCATCGTTACACATGTGTGTTCACAGACACCACCCGGAAATGGGGCCCGTTTCCCTGCGCTGCGCTGAGCCATGCTGCTGTTCATACACCTTCCCAGAGCCGCCCCAAGCAGCTCTCGGTTCCCCAGGAGGCCGTCACCGCTGCCTTCGGCAGTCAATTGTCGCACCGCAACAGCCGCAGAACTTTGGACTCCAGCGTTACATCTGGGCCTCGGAGCCCAGCGAGGAGCGAACCTGAGGAGCCTCTGCACCAAAGTGCTCCCAGCCAGGCCTGGGCCTGGTTCCATCGCTTCACGCTGACTCCGCCGATGCTCTGGGCATCAGGGGTACCCAGAGCGCGACAGTCCTGGCCTCACGTTCTGGCTGAAGTTGCACATCACTGCCCGGATCACACGGCCCTTTTCACTTCCTCTTCCTGGGAAATTAAACTTAAGCAAACAACGTGTCTATTTCTTGGAAGTGCTAATCAGTAAACACCCAGCACCCATCCCAGCCCCGCCTGTGTCAACGGCTATAAGTAGGGGCCTGACTGGGATCCCCAGACACCAGTACCTGGAGATTCCTCTGGCACCTGTGGGCAGCCTCCACTCCCAGAGACGATGGGGAAAACGGGCTTCTCCCTGATCCTCGCCTTGGGTCTTGTGACCCTCAGCACCTCTTCAGAGAGAAAGGTATTGGGCAGGGCGAGGGGCCGAGGGGGCTGGGCGCTGGCTCTGGGGTGTCTCAGGCTGGGCAGGGCGAGGGGCCGAGGGGGCTGGGCGCTGGCTCTGGGGTGTCTCAGGCTGGGCAGGGTGAGGGGCCGAGGGGGCTGGGCGCTGGCTCTGGGGTCTCTCAGGCTGGGCAGGGCGAGGGGCCGAGGGGGCTGGGCGCTGGCTCTGGGGTCTCTCAGGCTGGGCAGGGCGAGGGGCCGAGGGGGCTGGGCGCTGGCTCCGGGGTGTCTCAGGGTGAGGGGCCGAGGGGGCTGGGCGCTGGCTCTGGGGTGTCTCAGGCCGGGCCGGGAGGGCCGAGGGCTGGGCGCTGGCTCTGGGGTGTTTCAGGCTGGGCAGGGCGAGGGGCCGAGGGGGCTGGGCGCTGGCTCTGGGGTGTCTCAGGCTGGGCAGGGCGAGGGGCCGAGGGGGCTGGGCGCTGGCTCTGGGGTGTCTCAGGCCGGGCAGGGCGAGGGGCTGAGGGGGCTGGGTGCTGGCTCTGGGGTGTCTCAGGCTGGGGCAGGACGAGGGGCCGAGGGGGCTGGGCGCTGGCTCTGGGGTGTCTCAGGCCGGGCAGGTTGAGGGGTGGAGGGGGCTGGGCGCTGGCTCTGGGGTGTCTCAGGCCGGGCAGGGTGAGGGGCGGAGGGGGCTGGGCGCTGGCTCTGGGGTGTCTCAGGCCGGGCAGGGTGAGGGGCCGAGACGCTCCCCTCGGTGTGTGTGGGAAGGGGAAGGTGGGGTGGAGAGAGGAAGGGGTGAGGAGAGAGAACGCAGAGCCCCCGCCCAGCAGCCGAAGGAGGCTGGGTGCTGTAGTTGGGAGGATTTTATTTCACTTTTCACTTTGAAGTTGCAGCGTGAGACAATCACAGATAGAAATGGGGGGGGGTCCCTCAATCGCCAGGAGTCAGAGCACAGACCCCCTTTGTCACTGGTCGTCTTCCGCTGTGTGGGGTCTGTCCTGCATTTAGGGCTCTCGGGGTCACGGCCTCAGCTGAGGTCTGACCCGCCTGACTCCACCATGCCCCTCCTGCTGACCCCCCCCCCCCACCTTTCAGTGCCTCCTGTCTGGAGCCTGGCAGAATGACCTGGGCTCTAACATGACCATCTCTGCCGTGAACGAGGCCGGGCAGTTCTCTGGGTCGTACCTCACAGCGGTGTCAGCCACAGGAAAGCCGATCCGTGTGTCACCCATAAATGGATCCCAGCACGTCGACAACCTGGAGCAGCCGACCTTCGGGTTCACCGTTAAGTGGAGCTTCTCAGGTACGTGGCACAACGGCTTTGGGGACCAGCGGGGGTGGGGTTGTGGGGAGAGGAATTCGGTGCTCGATGGATAGGCTGAAATCCCCCCAGCTCCACCCTGGGCAGTGTCTGGCGCCCCCCACCTGAATGTTAAAGGAACTTGGTAGGGCTGCCAAGTCCAGCACAGGAAAGTGAGGGGAAGCCAGAACTACAGCTGCCCCGTGTATGTGCCTCCTGGGCCCGTCTGCATGACGCCGGCCCAGCCCAGGGGTTCATTCCGTGCTCAGAGAATGGGGCAGCTCGTCAGTTTCCCTTTTCAGTCTCCTTAGGGTGACCAGGTGTCCGCGTTTCGACCGGAACACCTGGTCAGAAAGAGATCCTGGCAGCTGTTGACTCTCCGGTTGGCGGTGCTGCGCAGCAGGGCTGGCAGGTTCCTTGCTAGCCTCCACACCACACGGCCCCCAGGAAGCAGCCGGCACGTCCTCCCCTCCAGCTCCTACGTGTAGGGGCAGCCAGGGGGCTCCGCACACTGCCCCTGCTCCAAGGGCCGCCCCCACAGCTCCCATTGGCCAGGATCTGCGGCCAAGGGGAGCTAAAGGAGCAGCGCCTGTGGATGGGTTCTTGTTCAGGCTTGCAGCAGTGCTGGAGTAAACTGCAGGTTCAGATTATCAGGACCAATTGCTCAAACAGGGCAGTCACAAATCTAAAATAAAGGTTTAAAGAAAAAAAGAAGAGGTAGAAGAGAGAATTGGATTGGTTAAATGGAATCAATTACATACAGTAATGGTTAAGTTCTTAGTTCAGGCTTGCAGCATGGAATAAACTGCAGGCAGGTTTTAATGAATGCATCCATCCTGGGGGATGGGTCCTCAGTCCCTAGTGTAGAGCTTCAGTTTTTAAAAGTCCCTCCTCCAGAGGTCAAGCAGGATTGAAGAGACAAGATGGAGATGAGCATTGGGCCTTATATAGACTTTTCCAGGTTTAAAATGGAGCCTAGAGTCACATGGGCCAGTCCCTGCATACTTTGCTGAGTCACAAGTGGGCCATCAATCAGCTATGGGATAACATCAGCTTGTCTGGGACACTTCCCAGAGGCAGAGCAGAATTACAAACTATAGACATTACAAAATGATACAGACAGACAAATTATAACCAGCAACCCATAATCTGGTCTTAGACACCCACCTTTGACCCCCCCCTTTATCTAAGACGGTGCCACTGCAGGACTTGGTTGCAACCCATGTTCTATATGGTCCCAATTTATATCAATAACATGCAGAAGGGATGACAAAACATCGCTGACTGCATCCTGGTTTATAATATGAAATAATTGAAACTCAAACTCAAACTTGGTTAGCTTTTTGCAGCATGGTGGTTCCTGTATGTTTCATGTGATTTTGCCAAGTGAAGAAAACAGAGCTACTTTATCCCACCAGCTTATCCATACCAGAACCCAAATAACATTACACAAATGTAGTGTAATGAGATGTTGTTCATATAAGGAATCTTGGAATATAGCCATTTAAGCAATAAGGTGGTGCCTGTGCCTTTCCTCTCATACAGCACAGCAGGTCTGTCTGGAATGTTTTTTCCCTGAAAGTTCCCCAACACTGTTTGCATGCATAACTGTGAAACATCAAGTATAGCAAGGCCTTTAACATAAAGTGTGTTTTCATGTATTCCTTTCAACATGTTCAAGGGGTTACAAAAATAGCATTAGCAATAACAATTCATTGCAAGTGTCCATTTTTAATCATGTTTTGTGTCACCACACCCTTAGCTCAGCTCAATACCATTTGGGCATTTTATTTTTAACCTGTGGCTTCCTTTGCAAAAAAAAGTCTTCTTCTTTCCTTCTGGATTAAACCTGATTTCTCTTGCTTAACAGAATTCACTGGCTATGATTCCAAGGACTTTTGTCTCACAGAGATACCACACACACCAAAAAGTCTGAGGGTGAGAGCTGGCTTGCTCTCCCCTGCCTCTTAGCATGGAGACTGCCCCCCCAGCATTGTCTCCCCCCCCCCAAGCAAGCTACACACAGCCAGGTGGGTGGTTATAGCTGCTCAACTTCTCAAACAGCTCTACTCCACCTGAGACCCTTCAAAGCTGCCCCACACTGGATCTTTCAAAGGAAAGTCAGTGGATCTGTTACTGAACTTTTGATTATTAAACTTACTTTACACCCTTCCAGTGCAGTAAAACTGCTTGCACAGGCTACATAGGGATTCCTTTCCTAGGTGCCTGGGCTTGCTCCTCTACAACACTCCTGAGCAACCACAGCCAGCCACCACTTCCACTCACTTACACTTAGACTCACTCAGGGCCCCCCCACAGGATTTCTACACAATCCAGGTCAGCAGCAGTTCCCCTTCCTGGGCCATGAACAAGTTCAGGATTTTTTCCTTCTTGCTACAAGTTGTCAAACTGTCAGTAGGTAACACACTTAAATCACCGTTGCTGCCTTTTCAACCACACATTAGCAACAACAAACTACAAGCACCAGAACTGTCTCTCTCTGGGGATTTTGCTAAGACACTAACTGGATGCAACTAGTCACAGTGCCATTCTCCCCCAGCAGACACAAACTGGACTATTCCCTTCTCCTTGCATCTGAAGAAGTGGGTATTCACCCACAGCTCATGCTGCATGTCGTCTCTTAGTCTATAAGGTGCCACAGTTGCTTTTACTTTTACAGATCCAGACTACTACGCTACACCCCTACCCCTCTGATAAAGAGAACCCTCCCTCAACCATCACAGGCTGACAGGCCCCTTCTGTTTGCCACCACACAGAAGAAGAGGAGACACATTCTCTCCTTCCCCACACACACAGCTTGATCTCATTTTTCCCTTGTCCCAGCACACAGGGCTGTTCACAGACAACTGCTTGGAGACCGAGGTAGCTCTTTCATGGCAAAGTCAATACCCTGACAGAGACAGCACATTCCCCTCTCTCCTTCAAAACTGCTGATTAGACAAAGCCATCAGCTCACAAGGCTGCCTAGGCTCCCCAAACTTTCCCTACCAGGCACATTGCCCTCTTTCACTACACTGAGCTACTTTTAGCAAATTTCACGTTTACTTCTACAAGCTGCACTAGCCAACAATTTACCCTCTCCTTCCTCAGTTAGGGATTTAACCTGACAGTTTCTGCGTTTTCTTCCTTGCTTTTTGACTTCCAGCGTCCCTACACGCTTTTTCTTCTCTCTTAGCAGCCTCTCTCTCTCTCTCTCTCTCTCTCTCTCTCTCTCTCCTCTCAGCTGCCAAGACTTGCTTCTCTTCCATCCGATTTTTTGCAGTTCTTGCTCATAATCAAAAACTGCAGGCTGTCTCAAAGCTTGCAGTTTCCTTGCTTTTCCTGATATCCAAGCGACTACGCGCCCACTGACAGAGCGATTCTGGCGGGACCCAACCACCACAGTGCACTCGTCCCTGGGGATAAATGGTTATGAAAACCAACACCCCAATAAAAGAAAAGGTGATCTTACACAACACATCTGTGTGTTGCCAATCCTTTTCTAAAAAAAAAAAAGGTTTTTTTACAAAGAAAAAAGGTAGAGAAGAGAGGTAGAATTCAGTCCTAGTGTAGAGCTTCAGTTTGTAGCAAAAGTCCTCCAGAGTGGCCAGTCCCTGCATACTTTGCTGAGTCACAAGGCGTGTCCCCTTTAATGGGCCATCAATCCAGCTATGCCGGGATAACATCAGCGGACCTTGGTTGCAACCCATGTTCTATATGGTCCCAATTTATATCAATAACGTCACAATGGGGCAGTGCTCAGAGCTGCCTGGCTGCGCCTCTGCCCCACCTCTGATCCCCCCCCACCCTCCAAACCCCTCAGTCCCAGCCCAGAGCACCCTCCTGTACCCCAAACCCCTCATCCCTGGCCCCAGATCAGAGCCTGCACCCCCAGCCAGAGCCCTCACTCCCCCCATGCCCCTACCCCAGCCCTGATCCCCCTCTCACCCTCTAAACCCCTCAATCCCATCCTGGAGCACCCTCCTGTACCCCAAACCCTTCATCCCTGGCCCCAGATCAGAGCCTGCACCCCCAGCCAGAGCCCTCACTACCCCCATGCCCCTACCCCAGCCCTAAACCCCCTCCCACCCTCTGAACCTCTCAATCCCATCCTGGAGCACCCTTCTGCACCCCAAACCCTTCATCCCTGGCCCCAGATCAGAGCCTGCACCTCCAGCCAGAGTCCTCACTCCCCCATGCCCCAACCCCCTGCCCCAGCCCTAGCCCTGATCCCCCTCTCACCCTCCGAACCCCTCAGTCCCAGCCCAGAGCACCCTCCTGCACCCCAAACCCTTCATCCCTGGCCCCAGATCAGAACCCGCACCTCCAGCCAGAGCTCTCACCCCACCAACTCCCTGCCTGAGCCCAGAGCCCCCTCATGCACCCAAAACCCCTAATTTCTGATCCCACCCTGGAATCCCTCCCACCAGCCCAGAGCCCGTATTCCCTCCCACACCCCAACCCCCTGCCTCAGCCCAAAGCCCCCTCCCATACTCCAAATTCCTCGGCTCCACCCCCCAGCCTGGAGCCCCCTCCTACACCCCAAATCCCTCATCCCAGATCCCGCACCCCCAGCTGAAGCCCTCATCCCCTCCCACACCCCAGCCCCCTGCCCAGCCCAGTGGAAATGAGCGAGTGAGTGAGGGTGGGGAGAGAGAAGGAGGGGGGATGGAGCGAGGAGGGGCAGGGCAGGGCAGGGGTAGGGGCAGGGCAAGGGGGTTCGGTTTTGTGCAAGTCAGAAGTTGGCAATCCTAATTCTCCTCTTTCCATCCGCGGCCCTGCCTTATTCCCTGCTCGCTGTCCGAGCCCGGCACTGCACATACACTCACTCACTGCCACACGGGCGTTTCCAGGGCGCTTGGCGCCCCGGTGTCGCAGCCTGTCAGAGACGTTAATGCTTGTCCTGCACCCTGGCGGGAGGACAATGGCCTTATCCCCGCGACAGGTGGGGAACTGAGGCACAGAGATTAAGGCCCAAATTTGCAGAACTCCCCAGGAATTGGGGTGCCTCAATGGCTGGGTGCCCAGTGTAGGACACACAGGGCCTGGTTGGTCAGACGTCCTGAGCACCTGCAGCTCCCACTCACCACGTGCAGCTGTGAGCTCCCGGCACATCTGCACACCGCGCCCGGGGACCCGCTGGGGGCCCAGACATGAGGAACGCACAGTGAGTGGCTGCATGATCTGGGGCACTCAGCTATCTCCCCGGGGCCCAACCTCCAAACTGAGTGTGACAATATTGGAACGATCAATTCAATGCACTGTTGCATCTCCCCCCACACGCCCCCAAATCCTCTGCCCCCCGGACGGGTCTGTCTAGCTGGGTCTGCAGCCACGTGGACTCTTTCCAGGAAGTGTCCACTGTCGCCCTAGCACGAGCTCAGCTCCAGCAAAGGGAGCACAAGTGCCAGCTGCATCCAACCTGCTCCAAGTGAGTCTGACCCATGCAGCGGTGAAACCCCAGGGCTGGTGTGCACCAGGCGCTTCCCTGGAAATGGTTTGTGTAGCCAAGACCTGTGAGGTCAGAGCTCCTGGGGTCCATCCTGGGCACTGCCAGTGACTCACTGGGGCCTTGGCTGGTCACTTCTCTTCTGCACGCGATCACTGTCCAGACCCACCTCCCGTGGTGCCTGGGACGTGCTTGTGAGAGAGGTGCAGGAGTGTGAGATTGTCACATGACTGGCACTCAGCGCAATCCCTCTCCTACCCTGTGCTCCTGGGCACCGTCCAGGGACAAGGGGGCTCTGAGGGTCTCGGGCTGAGTGTTGCTGACGTTCGCTCTAACTCCTGTTTGATTCCCTGGCAGACTCAACGACCGTCTTTGTGGGCCAGTGCTTCGTGGATGATCACGGGGAGGAAACTCTGCAGACCATGTGGCTGCTGCGACAGAAGGCCAAATCTGCAGAGGATAACTGGAGTGCAACCATGTGAGTGACTGGGAATCCTCATTCCCCAGGGAGCAGAGAGGTCTCTGGTGGTCTGGGCTCCCCATCCCAGCCTGTGTGGAGGAGACTCATGTGATGGGGTGGGGAACAGTCCTGTGGCCAGAGGAGACAGGCACTGGTCTGCAGTGGGGCAGCAGAGCATCTTCCCCAGATGCTCCTGCACTGAGCACTGTGAGCTCCTCCCTGCCAGGGAGGAGGAGGAGAGAACACAGTGACAGGACCATCAGAAAAGCCCCAGAAGTCCTAAGCCTCCTGTAAGCATTTGGAGCAAGAGGCAGTGAATTGAGTCTGTCAACGCGGGAGCACAGCCTGCACTGGGATGCAGGAGCAAGGCCTCTGTATGGGGAGCGGCTTCAGCACCAAAACTGTCCCCAAGCCAGGCCCCTGAAGAGGCTGCGAGTCTCGCAGAATCCTGGACATGTAGGGCTGGAAGGGACCTCGAGAGGCCACCTACTCCGTCCTGCCAGGCTGCAGCAGGACCGTTGTCAAGGTGTCACCTCCACTCTGAACTTCACGGTACAGATGTGGGAACCTGCACGAGATAACCCCTAAGCTTATTTACCAGCTTAGATCTAGTTGCTGCCACCACCAAATGGTTTAAACAAACGTTTATGGGAGAGTCATTTGAAAACTCTGTCTTCTCCCCAAATATTTCCCCAGTCTTTATCCCCCTTTTCCTGGCAGGATTGAGACTGATTCACCTCCCACCAATTCCTGGTGAGCTCAGATCCAAAAAACCCTTGGATCTTAAAACAAGGAAAAATCAATCAGGTTCTTTAAGAGAAGACTTTTAATGAAAGGAAAAGGGTGAAAGGAATACCTCTGTGAGATTAGCATGCAAGCTACTCTCACAGACAACAGATTCAAAACATAGAGGATGCCCCTCTGGGCAAAAACCTTAGTTACACAAAGACGCACAATTTGATTCTCCCTCTTATGCAAAATGAAGTCACAAAAGCAAATAAACATAATCGAATACATTCCTGCTCTAAACACTTACTACTTTTAAGAAATGTTAGAGGCTGATTCCTGGATCCTTCACTCCGGCACAAGCTTTTCTGAACAGACAAAGACTGATTTCCCTCCTCCCTCTTTGAAAACATCTTGTGCCCCCCATTGGTTCCTCTGGTCAGGTGTCAGCTAGGTTATGTGAACTTCTTAACCCTTTAACAGGTAAAGAGGAATTAACCCTTAACTGTCTGTTTATGACACGCCCCCCCAAATCATAGACAGTGCTAGACCACACTGGCTGTGATTTTTTTCCTAGAACTTTAGGAGAAACAGACTAATAAAACACATGCACCTTTATATATACTACTAATTTATATAAAACTAACCAGATTTTTCATATTTCAAGGACGATTTAAGCAGTTGATTCTGGGAAACTTTCACGGGAGAGTGCATCAGCCACTTTGTTAGAAGCTCCTGAAATGTGTTATATTTCAAAATCAAAATCTTGGAGAGCTAAACTCCACCGAAGAAGTTTTTGTTATTTCCGTTGGTGGTATGAAGCCACTTTCGCGCAGCATGGTCGGTTTGTAGCTGGAAACGCCGTCCCCAAATGTATGGGCGTAGCTTTTCCAGCGCGTACACAATGGCGTAGCATTCCCTTTCGCTGATCGACCAGTGGCTTTCTCTCTCAGACAGTTTCTTGCTGAGAAACATGACAGGATGGAATTCTTGATCCGATCCTTCCTGCATTAAAACTGTTCCCACACCACGCTCGGACGCATCTGTGGTTACTAGGAAGGGTTTGTCAAAGTCTGGGGCCCTTAGCACAGGGTCAGACATGAGTGTCGCCTTCAGCTGGCTACAGGCCTTCTGACACTCATCAGTCCACTGAACTGCATGTGGCTGTGTCTGTCTGGTCAGGTCTGTCAGTGGGGCAGCGATTTGGCTGTAGTGTGGTACAAATCGCCTGTAATAGCCGGCCAGGCCTAAGAAGGATTGGACCTTGGGACAGGCCACTGTTGGATAGCATCCACCTTGGCCTGTAGGGGGTTTATAGTTCCTTGACTCACCTGATGTCCAAGGTTCGTCACTCTGTTTTGTCCTATTTGACGCTTTTTAGCCTTAACAGTTAGTCCTGCCTGCCTGATGCGCTCAAAGACTTTTTCCAGGTGCTCCAGGTGTTCTGCCCATGAATCAGAAAAAATGGCCGCATCATCGAGGTAGGCAACTGCAGATTCTCCCATAAACGTTTGTTTAAACCATTTGGTGGTGACAGCAACTAGATCTAAGCAGGTAAATAAGCTTAGGGGTTATCTCATGCAGGTCCCCACATCTGTACCCTAAAGTTGTACAGGATGGAATTCTTGATCCGGTCCTTCCTGCATCCGGTCCAGAGTGGGGGGTGACACCGTCTTTGAAAACATCTTGTCCTTCCATTGGTTCCTCTGGTCAGGTGTCAGCTAGGCTAGGTGAACTTCTTAACCCTTTACAGGTAAAAGAGGAATTAACCCTTAACTGTCTGTTTATGACAACCATACAAACCTAGAGCGTCCCAGACAGGGAGTGTCCCACCTGTTGGCTACAGACCTCCAGGGATGGGCCCTGCACACGCTCCTTGGAACAGTATTGCCCTACCCTGATCTGTGGAAAGCTTTTCCTCAGATCTAACCGAACTCCCCCTTGCTGCAGAGTGAGCCCATTGCTTCATGTCCCACCTTCAGCGGACGTGGAGAACAACTGATCCCCATCCTCTTTCTCACAGCCCTTAACGTACCTGAGGACTGTGATCAGCTCCCCGCTAAGTTTTCTTGTCTCAAAACTAAACATGCCCAGTTGTTGTTTTTTTACTTTTCCTCCCAGGTCAGGTTTTCTAAACCTTTGATCATTTTTGTTGCTCTCCTCTGGACTCTCTCCAAATTGTCCTCAACTTTCCTAAAGTGCAGCACCCAGACCTGGCCCAGTCCTCCAGCTGAGGCCTCCCCGGCACTGAGGAGAGCGGGACAGTCACCTCCTGTGTTGTAAATACGACGCTCCTGTTAACACAGCCCTCAATTATATCAGCCTTTTTCCCCAGCTGCATCACGCTGTTGGCTCATGTTCGGTTTGTGATCCAGTACAACCCCCGGCTCGCTTTCAGCAGTGCTGTCTCCTAGCCAGATAATCCCCACTTTGCACTTGTCTTCTCTGAATTTCATCCAGGTGAACTCAGACCAATTGCCCAATTTCTCAAGGTCGCTCTGGATTCTAATCCTGCCCCCCAAGTGCTCCCAGCCCCTCCAGCCGAGTGTGTCCCCCACATTGTATAAGCCCACTCGCCACGCCATTGTCCAAGTCATCAATGAAAACATTGACTAGCACCGGCCCCAGGACTGACCCCTGGGGAGGGGGCCCAGGCCTCTGGTGCTGCTTCGTGCCCCTCCCTGCTGCAAGATCGCTCCTGCCTGGGGAGCCTGTTTGTGCTCAGCCCTCCTCAGAGCACAGGCTGGCACCCAGCATGTGAGCAGCCAGGCGGGGGCTACAGCGGGGCTGGGGGCACCTCCCGGGGCACCAAGGGGAGCTGTGAGCGGGTGGCTGCTGGCAGGTCCCTGCCCCCAGTAGCTCTGCTGAGCACCACGGGGATGTGCAGCCTGTGGAGCCCCTGGGTGCTGCTGGGTGGCTCTGAGGCCGTGCCAGTGCGGGGTGCCCACAGCCACGCTGCCTCCCTGGGCCGGGTGCCCCCCTGGGGTGGAGCCTGGAGGAGGGGCGTTCCCCAGACAGCGGTGCTCAGCACCCGGGCCGGGCGCCCTGGGGATGGGGTGTCCCTCTCTGGCCTTCTCTCCTCAGGGGGATGCAGATTGTGCCCCTGCCTCCTTCCCCCTCCGTGCATGGGGCAGCCCCGAGCGCAGGCCCGTGCTGGGCCAGTAACCTCAGCTCTGTGCTTCCCCGCAGGGTCGGCACAAACGTTTTCACCCGGATCAAGGGGCAGAACGTGGGTGAATCCATGAGGAGTGACCAGGAACCAGTGATCCCAGCAGCAGCGTAACCCCACTCTGCAGCCCCAGAGCTCCTGGCGCCCCCCAGAATTGTTCAGGGCTCTTTCGAGAGCGTCTCGCCTGGTGTCAGGGCTGTTTGCTGAGCTGCAGAGGCGCCGTCTCTGTCTCCATCTCCACTCGCTCTCCGGTCCCGTCCCCCCCGAGAATCACTGCCTGTGGCCCCCACCCTGCAGTTTAGTTCCTTTCCCAGTAAAGTTCTAGCGTGGGAGACGCTCTCTTCCTTTCTGCTTCTCCTTTATCTCCAGGTCTTTCCGTTCCAATAGTCTCGGGTGCTCTCTCTCCTTTTCTGCAACCTGCAGCCTAACTTTGCAATGGCTTCACTGCTGTCAATCATTTTCCTGCTTTTCTGTCCCTACTTCCCTTTCCCAAAATGAGCAATCGGAAAATAACAATCTCCTCCTGACCGTCCTTTAAATCTTTACACTGGTGTACGAAGTGCAAATCTTGCTCATACAACAAGCAGCGTATTTCACCCTGCTCGCTGCGCCTCTGTGACAGGGTCTGCGGGTCCACTGGGCCCCCTGAACTCTCTCTCACCTGGGCTCTCTCACAAGGCCTTGCTAGTGACCAGCAGCAAACCCCTCCAGGCACTGTGATCACTCAGCACCACCGCGTGTGGAGCCCCACACCCAGCTCTGTCGCGTGAATGCTCCCAGAGCCGCTCATGAATCACCCAGAGAAAGGCACGAGAACCAAGAACTTTGCCATCACTGTATGTAATTGATTCCGTTTAAACAATTCTAGCTCTCATCTCTGTTTATTTCTTTTTATGAATAAACCTTTAGATTTTAGATTGGCCACAGTGTGATTTGTGGGTAAGAGCTGATTTGCATATTGGGTCTGGGGCTTGGTCCTTTGGGATTAGGAGAATCTTTTTTTGTTTTACTGGGGTGTTGGTTTTCATAACCGTTCGTCCCCAGGACGAGTGGCACGGGTGGGAACTGGAGTGTCTAGGGGAATTGCTTGGGTGACTTGTGGTTGGCCAGTGGGGTGAGACCAAAGTCCTCTCTGGCTGGCTGGTTTGGTGTGTGTTAGTAATAAAGGACCCCCAGCCTGGGGCTGTGACTGCCCTGCCCTGAGCAATTTGTCCTGAACTGATACTCTCAGTTGTGTCCCGCTAGAGGCAGCATCGTTACGCCCCGTGTCCTGTTTCATACCCTCAGTCCATGTGCTTGGAGAACACAAGTCCAGGCATGTCTGCGGCATTGCTGGGTCCCCAGGTGAGGTTGAGCAATTCCCCTGGTGTGGCCTCATGCAGGGGAGTCGTTGCATTGTAGCTCCCTTGCTGGACAATGGCTGTTGATGGGCTGTTTCACACACACCCGGGTGTTGGTTACTTTCCTGGATGTTACCTCTGGGGAGCTAAGATCTGGCTGATTCCCCAACGTACAGCATGTTTTAGTGACAACCATACAACACAGTTCTCACTTCATATGTATTAATGATACACATCTATGGATAGAGAAATGACTTTCAGCAGATCATAACCTTTCCCCTGGTTCCTCACACAGCATGCTTTACATGTAAGATTACAATTATATAAAAATGAAGAATATGGGGGTTACAGGGCACTCCCCCAAGGTATAGTATCACACGAGGCTTCTACTGTCTTCTGGGAGTACCTGTCTCCTGGGGAGGATGCTGCTGAGTGTCCTAATTACACGTCTGCTGAGCTGAGCAGAGCCAGCCATAGAATAAGGAATGATGCAGAGCGTGGGGGCTGTAGAGGTGACAGCTGGAAGCAGGGTGTGAGTGAGCCATCCCCTGACATCTGGGGGAAGCTGGGTGAAAACACTCCAGGAGCAGACCGTGTTTGCATAGACACACCCACTCGGCCTAGGTGTGCGGAGACAGAGCTGCTTGGCCCCAGGATCCCTTTTGGCTGGGGCTGGGTTACAGATCCCTTTAGGGCTGAGTGCAGAGGCAACGAAATGTGGTTCTGCTCATTGTCTGAGTAAAGGGCAGCCGAACTGCGCCCTGCAGGCACTGATTGAGGAGTCACCCTCAGCCGAAACTCGCTTGCTAAGCAGGGGGCAGGGAGGCCAAAGCCAAGTCATACAAGTGGGTGAGTGTTTGTTCTTGGGTGTTGTTTCTTGTGATTAAAGATGGGGCTGGCTAGTTTCAAGGGAGAGTTCTTGTTCCTGTTTCATGATTATTAGAGCTAATATCAGTGATAAGCATGTCAGGGCTGAGCTGGGATCTCTGGGTGGAGGAACGTGTAGGCCTGGCACTTCTGGCCTTGCTGCATTGGTCATGAATATAAAAAAACTGTTGGAATTCGGCACTTCTTTCTCCCCAAATGAGGCACTGGTGCAAAGCAGATCCAGGGGGCGAAGCGTTAGAGCTGGTGTGGGGACAGTACTGCAGAGAAAGACAGCACAGAGCCTGCCCTTGCAGTGAGGAGCAGCAACAGAGGCATTGCTTGACACCCCACCCAGGGGTGAGCCCCGGGAGGTGAACCCCGCGAAGGCACCTCTGATCTCGGCTTTCGCTAGCCACGGCCAGCGCTGTGAGTGGGGTGTGAAAGGAACAGTCGTAGAATCCTAGAATCTCAGGGTTGGAAGGGACCTCAGGAGGTGTCTAGTCCCACCCCCTGCTCAGAGCAGGACCAGTCCCACCACAAGCAGACTTTCATACCACACGCTGGGGAGCTGAGGCACCGGATGCTGCCCAGGGCACTGGGGGTGTATCGGTAAGAGAAACCCCCAGACACTGAACGTGGCACCTGCAGCTGCTGACTCTGCCTGGGAGAAGGGATACACAGACATACAAGGCTCTTTGGTTTGGCTTGTATCCTCTTTAAAGTGTCCAGGACATTTTATTTGGTGTTTAATTAGTGAAAAAAATGAAGGTCGCTGTGACTTGACCCTGGGCTGTGTGTGCCCCAGGCTCTGCAGCTCGCAGTGCCCCTGGCTTCCTCCCAACCCTCTGGGGCAACAACCCAGAGCAGGGTGACCCTGGGACCAGGGAGAGATGGGACCAGGGTGACCCCTCCACCGCTGCCCAGGGGCCCTGGCTGCAGGGTAAGTGGGGTCCCCAGTGCCAGGACTTGGTGGAGGAAGCCAGGCTTGGGCAGGTGGCCCCTTTCCCTGGGCAGAGCGTCGGGGGCCCGGGAGTATGGGGGCGGGGTGGGGGGCAGCATGGAGGAAGCCAGGTTGCTGCAGCCAGGTCCAGGCAGGGGCTGAACAGCAGGGACCTTGGGGTGGAGCCAGAGCCGGGCAATGTTGGTAGCCAGATAGCAGGGCTGCTTGGACAGCAGAGCCCCTGCAGGGAGCAGGAGCTGGGCACAAGTAGGCGAGAGGCAGAGAAAGGAGGTTCTCCCTTGAGAGTCATCCCTGATCCCCCAGCTCCTCCCTTCCCCACACACCTTGTGGAGTGACCGCTGCTGCTTGGCAAGGAGCCTGGCCCCGGAGAGCCACTAGCAGAGGTCCCTGCAAAGGGGGTATTGGACTCCTACCCGCCCCGCCGACCAGGCTGGCTGCAGTGGCTGACGAAGGTGGTGCCAGCCTCCGGGCAGACTGTTACCAACGGGCACCATCCCCAAACCGCAGTGTGTTCTGTCCTTGATAGCTGCTTTCAACTCCTGAAGGGGGGTTCCAAAGAGGATGGAGCTCGGCTGTTCTCAGTGGTGGCAGATGGCAGAACAAGGAGCAATGGTCTCAAGTTGCAGTGGGGGAGGTTTAGGTTGGATATGAGGAAACACTATTTCACTGGGAGGGTGGTGAAGCACTGGAATGGGTTCCCTAGGGAGGTGGTGGAATCTCCTTCCTTAGAGGTTTCTAAGACCTGGCTTGACAAAGCCCTGGCTGGGATGATTTAGTTGGGAATTGGTCCTGCTTTGAGCAGGGGGTTGGACTAGATACCTCCTGAGGTCCCTTCCAACCCTGATAGTCTATGATTCTATGATTCTTAGATTTCACCAGCCATGCGGCAAGTGTGATTTACCCCTCGGGCACAGTAACAGCCTAACCCTGCTGTCACAGACAGTCCCAGGAGAGCTGCCGTTGTGGCAGATGGCCCCTCACACCAAAAATCACAGCACTACTCAGGTTCCTGCCAGTGCCAAAGGCCAGTCGCTCACCCCAGGCCAAATGCACTCTAGATCCTACACCAAAGCCATCGCTGGCAGCCAGTCCTGTCACAATTCACTAAAGGTTAATTAACTGCACAAAAGAAATGAGAGTTAAATGTCCTTGGTCCAAGCCAGTAAATGTAGACACGCAGACACGTCACAGTCAGGTTCCAAGCAGCAGCACTCATAAGAACGGCCGTACCGGGTCAGACCAAAGGTCCATCTAGCCCAGTATCTCTTTACCGACAGTGGCCAATGCCAGGTGCCCCAGAGGGAGTGAACCGAACAGGCAATGATCAAGTGATCTCTCTCCTGCCATCCATCTCCATCCTCTGATGAACAGAGGCTAGGGACACCATTCTTACCCATCCTGGCTAATAGCCATTTATGGACTTAGCCACCATGAATTTATCCAGTTCTCTTTTAAACGCTATTATAGCCCTAGCCTTCACAACCTCCTCAGGTAAGGAGTTCCACAAGTTGACTGTGCGCTGCATGAAGAAGAACTTCCTTTTATTTATTTTGAACCTGCTGCCTACTAACTTCATTTGGTGACCCCTAGTTCTTGTATTGTGGGAATAAGTAAATAACTTTTCCTTATCCACTTTCTCAACATCACTCATGATTTTATAGACCTCTATCATATCCTGCCTTAGTCTCCTCATTTCCAAGCTGAGGAGTCCTAGCCTCTTTAATCTTTCCTCATATGGGACCCTCTCCAAACCCCTAATCATTTTAGTTGCCCTTTTCTGAACCTTTTCTAGTGCCATTATATCTTTTTTGAGGTGAGGAGACCACATCTGTACACAGTATTCAAGATGTGGGTGTACCATGGATTTATATAGGGGCAATAATATATTCTCAGTCTTATTCTCTATCCCATTTTTAATGATTCTTAACATCATGTTTCTTTTTTTACCACCTCTGCACACTGCGTGGACATCTTCAGAGTACTATCCATGATGACTCCAAGATCTTTTTCCTGACTAGTTGTAGCTAAATTAGCCCCCATCATGTTGTATGTATAGTTGGGGTTATTTCTTCCAATGTGCATTACTTTACATTTATCGACATTAAATTTCATTTGCCATTTTGTTGCCCAATCACTTAGTTTTGTGAGATCTTTTTGAAGTTCTTCACAATCTGCTTTGGTCTTAACTATCTTGAGTAGTTTAGTATCATCTGCAAACTTTGCCACCTCACTGTTTACCCCTTTCTCCAGATCATTTATGAATAAGTTGAATAGGATTGGTCCTAGGACTGACCTTGGGGAACACCACTAGATACCCCGTCTCCACTCTGAGCCGGTCCCTCTGGTTGGGGATTTTTATTCCTTTCCCCCAGAGCTCACACTGGGGTGGGACGCGGGTTTTCGCACATCCCCTCTTCATGGGGTTGGGGGAACAATAACAAAGTCTCCTGTCCAATGATGTTCTCCAGGGGTTCATCTGGTGTCTATGGGCCTCCTTCTGTTGGGCAGGGGGTGACACCCCTTGTGGGTCACTGGTACGTCACACTGGGAAACGCTCCTCTCCTGACTGGGGGTTTCCAGGGCCAGAGCAAACACTTCTCTAGTGTGGCAAAGTACCTGCTTCTCCTCGGCTGGCTCAGTCCTTTTTTTGCCTTGGAGACACAGGCTTGGGCAAAGCAAAGTCCTTCCCGGTCACGCAGGGTCTGGCTGATCCTTTTCTCAGTCAGTCCCTTGCTGGTTTTCTCCCCTTCTGGGGACAGAGTGCAGCCTTCCTTGCTGGAAGGGGTCAGAGTCTTGCTGCAGCTACTCGCTGGCAGCTTCTCTGCTTCTCTCACTCCCCCCGTTTCCCTGCCAGGGAGGGTTTAAAAAGGTCTCCAGCAGTTGGGGCCAGCTGAACCTAATTAGTTCCCTGGTAACCCCTGTTCCAGCTGAACCTAATTTCTCCCTGGCTCTCTCTCCTCAGGGGACAGGGAGAGGCCTTTTAACCCCCCTGGGACTAATTCCTACCCCTCCCTTTGTAGCCATTTGTCCTGGGTTTGCCACACTAGTTACAGAGCAAACCCTTCCCTGTTCCCGATAGCATGGGGTGCAGCTATAACCAGTGAGATCAAGGCCAGCAGCAACTCGCACGCGGTTCATAAAGGCCAACCAGCAATCAGACTGTAGTTAGTCACTGGCTGCGTGGGTGTCTCTCTGTGTGCTGTCCCCGCTCTGCGCACAGAGCCGACACCGCAGACCTCGATCGAGCCGCCCAAGGAGACCACAAGACTTGGTTTGTAGTGAAGGCACCCGGCTGGGTTTATTGCCGACAAAGCACGGTATTAGCGCCCTATGCATCTACAGGTTCACTTAATGCATGTACGCCCGGGACAATGCACCGGCTCAGTGAATGGCAGGACTTTCCATCCCCTCGGCCGGCCAAAGACACCCCCTCTGAGACCACTCTTTATACACCGATACAAACAAGTTACGTACTGCCCCTGTGACGTGGCTAGCTACCACCCTTTGCCTTGTAGCTTTGGTTCAATCAAAACCTCGCGATCCACTCCCCTGTCATCCTGCCCTCATCTTTAAGAGAGGTCAGTGGGTCCCTGTTATCGCTGGGGAAGGTGTTTGCACCCACTGGACATCAGGGTGTTCTGGTATCACCCTTCTGGAATGTGTTTGCGGGAGCGTCCTGTGCCCAGCGCTTCTCAGGAACATGTGTTTGCAATGACAGCCCTGCTCTTGCCAGGTTCTGTGCGCCTGACTCCTGCTCACAGCCTGGCTGTTGCTAACTTTGCTTTCCATTAGCAGGGCCTGACTAGCACCTTAGTTCAGGCCTCAGACCAGGCCTCATGTCTCCGGCTCTCTCTCTGTCTGCTACACACACCTCTAGAAATCCAATCCCTATTTTAACAGCGCTAACACACAGGTGGGCCAGACTGGTTTCCAGCTGTGCACTTGTCAGAGCTCAGTGAGGCCTAGAGGCCTTGGCAGGAGATGGCACCTGGTCTGCCAGAATCACAGTGCCCCTGCCTCGTGTGTGTGTGGGGCGGGGAGGGGGCTTGCTACATTGCCGTACTTTGAGAGACAGCCTGGCCTTTACACAGACTAATGTATTAATAACATCAACATCTCCCTAATGTCAGGCGCAGCACTTGCTTTGTACAATCAGTATTTGCAGGTACCCGAGTGGTCCAAACATTCGGCTGAAAATCAGTGAAAACCAAATCACAGCATTCGTAGACCTGGGAATGTTTCCGAGCCACCGAAGGGCCTCGGGCAGAGCTGAGCTGGCTCTGAGGTGACAGTGGCGAGGTAGCTGGGGCTGAAGCAGCAGAGAGCAGCCGCCGAGCAGAGGGATTCCAGTGCTGGTCTCTGGAGCAGGCAAAGCGAAATCCCCTCAGCGGGGTTGGGAGGCAGAGCCCCTGGCGCAGCCCAGAGAGCACTGGCCTGCCAGCATCTTTGGCCTCCCCCAAGGCAGCGCAGGTAGCTGTGAGCTTGGCCTGGGCCGAGGTGATGCTTGGAACACGCTTGCCACCCACTCCCCGCTGGCAGAGGAGGTCTGAGGCTGCAGCTATCGCACCCTGGGTGAGTGGGGGAGGAGGGAGTCTTACCTAATAGTGTTAATTTATTAGTTGCTGGTTTTCCCAGCTTTATTCTGTGGGTCCCACCCTCCCCCGACACACAGGTTTGTCCCCGATACAGTTCTCTTTGCTTTCAGCCCTGGGACTTGGGGCTTGCGGGCGGGAAGTATGGCCTGCCAAGGGCACCCAGGTGGGGCAGGGAGTGTCTTGGAAGGATTCAAGATGATGTTTTTTTAAGCCTTTAAGAGGAACCCCAAGCAAACTGAACCTGGCCCTAGGAGCTGCTGGCAACGCTACAGGGCATGGCTGGGCCATTGCTGTGCTGGTGGGATCCGGCCAAAACGCCCTGCTCAAAGGGTTACAGGGAATTCTCGCACTGGGGGGTGCTAGGGCCAGGGGCGGCTCTAGCAATCCGGCTGCCCCAAGCAGGGCGGCATGCCGCAGGGGGCGCGCTGCCGGGCGCCGGTCCCGCGGCTCCGGGGGGCCTCCCGCAGACATGCCCGCGGGAGGTCCACCCGAGCCGCGGGACCAGAGGACCTTCCGCAGTCATGACTGCGGAAGGTCCGCCGGAGCCGCCTGCCGCCCTGCCGGCATTTTGTCGCCCCAAGCATGCGCTTGGCGCGCTGGGGTCTGGAGCCGGCCCTGGCTAGGGCCACAGCTCAGCAAACTCACAGGAGGAAGTTCTTGAGATACGGCAAAGATTTCAATGGTGCTGCTGGGCGGTGCCCTCCCCTGGCAAACAGTGAAACACCAGGCACCGGATCCTGCCTTTCAGAGAGATTTTAGCTACAAAGAAAAAGGCAACAGGAGGACAGGCAGAGGCTGACTTGCTATTTATCTGGCATTCTAAGCCGTGATTTCCCGACCCCCCCCCCCCCCGCCGAATTTTTTTTTTTTGGAAGGTGACAGGGCCAGCAAGAGTTAATTTCCTCACAGACTGACCTGACCCAAGGCCGAACTTTGGAGACTGGTTAGGCAGATCTGTAAATGAGCAGAGCTTTGAAATGCAAGTCTGCATTGGTAGAGGTAGAAGGGGAGATGTTTGCTCAGGTCTTGGGATATAAGCAAACAAGTCTTGTCTATTGCTAGAGCTTTGATTGAAAGATCAAAAAAGGAATATTAACATTTGTGATGATACTTGAGTGAAATAGTATTATTGTCTGTGTGTCTCTTTGAAGGTTGTGGTAACCTGTATCTGAACTGTTTAATGGATAAATTACTCTGTGCTAATTGCCAGGATGTTTGGGAGAAGGAGTTAAGCCTATTGTTTTCTCAGGCCGAAAGGCTGCTGGAAATGTATAAGAACCCTGGGCCATGATCCTGCTTCATCTCAGATCTGCTTTGGGTTTCAAGAGGGGGAAACCTTAAGCCACAAGGATTGAGATCCCCAGTCACTGGCTGGAATCACCCTGAATATGGAAATTGGACTATAACCTATGGACTATTTCTAAAAGGACTTTTGGCAACTACAAGCTCATCTCTGCTGTGTATCTGAACCTCAAGAATTGAATTCAAGTCTTTCTGTATGTTGATCTTTTAACCAACACTCTCTCTCTTTTCTTTTTTAATAAATTTTAGCTTAGTTAATAAGAATTGACCAGAAGCGTGTATTTTGGGTCAGATCTAAGTTATAATTGGACCTGGGTATGGGTATGGACCTTTGAGATTGGAGGAACCTTTTCTTTTATATGATGAGATCAGATTTTCAGGAATCATCATCATATCTGACAGGTGTGTCTGGACGGAGGCCTGAGGCTGGGCACTTTAAGGGAACTGCGTGGTTTGGACTTCTGAGTAACCAGTGAGGTACTAGAGAAGCTGTTCTGCGCTGGTTGGTAAATCCAAGTATTGGAATGACTACCAGCGTTTGGGGCAGGGACAGCTCTAGGTATTTTGCCGCCCCAAGCACGGCAGGCAGGCTGTCTTCGGCCACTTGCCTGCAGGAGGTCCCTGGTCCATTGGACTCGGTGGCACACCTGCAGGAGGTCCTCCGAAGCCGCGAGACCAGCAGACCCTCCGCAGGCATGCCGCCAAAGGCAACCTGCCTGCCGCCTTTGCGGCGACCGGCAGAGCGCCCCCTCCCCCCCGTGGCTTTCTGCCCCCGGCACGCGCTTGGCGTGCTGGTGCCTGGAGCCACCCCTGGTTTGGGGTTTGTCTGCCCCGTTCTGTTTGCAGTTCACTCCAATTGAGTGACCTCAGCTGGCTCCCACGGGCAGCACCATCACAGCCTATGAGTCAGCAGGACACATAGGGATGCGCTTATGGACAGGGACTCCAGGAGCTTTTCCATGCCCAAGTGCTGGGAGCTGGTGTTGGGACAGAGGATGTACAAGCCATGTGGCAAAGGATATAAAAAGGCAGCTGCAGATGCTCCGTTTTTGTCTTCAGTGCTGCTTCCCACCTCTGGAGTCACTTCTCTACAAACTGAAGCTTTGAAAAAAGGTCTGAAGCTTTGGTTGTGTTCCAGAGGGACTCTACAAGCCAGCAAACTCACCAGTGCTGCCAGGAACCTGATGTACCTGAAGTCACACGTATGTATCTGATGGCTTTGACCATTTAACAACTCCCTTCTCATTCTTTTCTTTCCTTTTCTAATAAACCTTTCGTTTCCGATACCGACGGGTAGGCTGGCAGCGTGGTATTTCGGGTAAGATCCACACTAGTGTTGATCTGGAAATGTGGCTGGCCCTTTGGGGATTACAGGAACGTTTTGTATAGTGAGCAGAGTTTTAAATAACTTCTCACTGTACTGGACCTAGGTGCTGATTGGGAGGCAGAGGCTGGGATGCAGTAAAGGGGGATGGGTGATTTCTGGTTTTGGCTTCTTGATAATGAGCGTGGTGGGGATCAGGAGCAGAGTTGTGACTGGTTGCTGAGTTGAACTTCCGTTACCCACCAGTTTGGGGAGAACTGGCTCTGCTTTGCAGCCTGCCCTGGCTTTGGCAGTGTCCGCGAGGGCTGCCCCAGGCTCCTTGGGTCACAGGAGGACCCTCAGGAATCGGGCTCCCAGCAGAAAGCACCAAGGGGACCTCACTTTTTGGACTGCCAGTGGAAAGAGACGCGTGGTCAGACACGTTTGACTCTGTGTGGGGCTGGTTACAGAAACCTTATATCCCAGGAGCCACTGTAGGAGTTATCCTAGCCTGGGCGTGCCAGCAAACCCGGGGAGCCCCTGGCCCATCAGCACCTTAAGGCCCAATGAGCAGCACTTCAGCTTACCTCTCCCACCTGCTTCCCTGCCTAAGGTGCCTTCACATGGTCCTCTCGCTCCGCCTCTGCCGTGTGCTGGGATCTATCTATAGCTGGTCACTGACCGCACTCCTCACAGCACTGCCCAGGTCACACGGCTTCTTTTCATTTTGTCTTGCTGACCTGCCAGCGGCTTGGGCTGGAGATTGAATTTCAGTGAGACAGACACAAAATAACCGAAGTGCCCGCTCACTTCTGGGAACTGCCAGCAAGGAGAGACCCAACGCAGCTCAGGTTGCAGCCCCGGCCTGCTGCGAGGGGATATAAAGACAGGGCCTGACGGGTGGCCCCAGACTAAGTGCCTGGGAGACTCAATTGGCTTCTGCAGGCGGCTTCTACTCCAAGTGATGATGGGGAAAATCGGCTTCTCCCTGATCCTCGCCCTGGCTCTGGTGACCCTCAGCACCTCTTCAGAGAGAAAGGTATGGGGCAGGCTGGGCAGGGCGAGGGGCTGAGGGGGCTGGGCGCTGGCTCTGGGGTGTCTCAGGCTGGGCAGGGCGAGGGGCCGAGGGGGCTGGGCGCTGGCTCTGGGGTGTCTCAGGCTGGGCAGGGTGAGGGGCCGAGGGGGCTGGGCGCTGGCTCTGGGGTGTCTCTGGCTGGGCAGGGCGAGGGGCCGAGGGGGCTGGGAGCTGGCTCTGGGGTGTCTCAGGCTGGGCAGGGTGAGGGGCCGAGGGGGCTGGGCACTGGCTCTGGGGTCTCTCAGGCTGGGCAGGGTGAGATGCCGAGGGGGTTTTCCAGTGATAGTTTCTGCAGCAGGGGCCAGAATCCCTTTGCTCCATCGATCTGGTGAAATGGCAGCAGGCGATGGCTGTGCACGTGCTGGGGTCAGGGGCAGGGGCAGCAGGAGCTTGACGGGACAAAAACCACAAAATACCTTTTTTAAACCTCTCTGTTTTGTGGCCTGACTTGGGCATTTTTAGTGTAGGGGGGCCCAGCTGAGCAGGGTCCAGACTGTAACAGGCTGCCATGGAGAGGACAGTGTCCAGCTGCTATCCATACCCACTGGGGGAGGGATTCAGCTCAGTTTGCACCAAGGGAGATGTAAGTTAGTCAGAGAAACTTTCCAGCCATCAGGGTGTTAAGCACTGGGGCAGGTGTGACAGAGTGTGGGGGAGTCAGGGCCCGGCACCCCCGGCTTCCTGCGATTCACCGTGACTCTCAGCCAGGCAGTAACACAGAAGGTTTATTTAGAGGACAGGAACACAGTCCCAGACAGGTCTTGCCGGTACAGACAACAGGATCCCCCCCCAGTTAGGTCCATCTCGGGGCCCAGGGAGGCCACAGCCCCGTTGGGAAGCCCAAGCCCCGTCGGGCTCCCCTCCATTTCCCAGCCAGTCCCAAAACTGAAACTCCCCCCAGCCTCTCCCCGGCTCCTCCCCCAGCCTTTGTCCAGTGTCCGGGGCAGAGGTGTCACCTGGCCTCCAACCCTCCTCCTGGGGTCTCAGGTTACAGGCTCAGGTCTCCTCCCTTCCCCAGTGCAGCCCGTCCCAGCACAGCTCCCCTGCCACCTTCCCAGGTCACTGCTCCCCACTCAGCATTCACAGACACACCCAGAACATTCCCACTTCGTCACAGCAGGTTCCCAGGGGAGGCTGCGCCATCCCCAGCACTGGAGGTTTTTAAGAGCAGGTTAAATAAACCTCTCTCAGAGATGGTCTCGGTACAACATAAGCCTGCGGCAGCACGGCGCTGGACCAGATGGCCTCTCCAGGTCCCATCCAGCCCCACATTCACGGGGTCGGAGTCACGTTCTGAACTGTTGGTGTTGGCCATTCTCTGCTTCACGCTGTGTAAGGTCGGACTCCGGCTCTTCATGTCTGTGCTCAGCAGGGCCTGTCCCTGACCTGGGGGCAGGAAGCTCCGTAGTGCAGGCTGCTCTGGTGTGGGAGCGAGCATGAGGAATGCAATGCTTGGATTTCAGTAAAAGCACACGCTGACCATGGCGAGACAAATGCGCTGGGACCCTGCCGAGAGAGCTCTTTGCTGGACAAAGCCAGGAGCTCACTAATCTTCCATCAGAAATTATGGCCACTAGAAACGCAGCCTCCACGCCCACAAAGACCAGGGTCAGAGGTTCTTCTTGTGACCAGCTGGTTCCATGGGATCTCAGGAGCCAGAGCACAGGCGAGGCACTTTGGGTTTTTTATTTCCTAGTTTGCAGGGTCTCTCTTTTGCATTTGGGGCTCTTGGGGTCACGGCCTCAGGTAAGTGTCTGACCGTGCAGCGTTGTGCGTGGGACCACGTCTGCTCTCCTTTCAGTGTGACCTGTCCGGACTGTGGCGGAATGAGCTGGGCTCACTGATGGAAATAGATAAAGTTAACGATGCAGGAGAATTTTCCGGCAATTACCTCACAGTTGTGACGGCCACCAGCAACTGTATCCGCAGCTCGCCCCTGAAGGGAGCCCAGCATGACACGACACAGAGGAGCCAGCCGACCTTCGGCTTCACTGTGAACTGGGAGACGTTCTCGAGTATGTACCACATGCTGCTTTGGGGCTAGGTGGGGTGGAGGGCACTGCCAGCATGAATGGGGGGCACCAGGGGGATTATCTTGGTTTGTTGGCGTGCCAGAAATGGTTTGGGGAAATATGTGACTCAATGCAGTAATTGTGTTCAATTTGGGGAGGTTAAAATGAATTGTGTATGGCACCAGCAAGCCCATTACTGGCTACTGTGTCCGTTTCTGCTGTCTGCATTTCAAGAGATATTACAGTCCTGGAAAGGGGTCAGAAAACAGCTACCAGGATGGTTCGAGCTCTGGGAAACCGGCCGCCCACGGCGAGACTAGAGCAGCTCCATCTATTTAGTTGATACAAGAGAAGGTTATGGGGGTGTCTGATCATGGCCTATGGGTGTGGACATCAGTTATAGTTTGAGAGTCACCCCAAACTCGACTCCTGGCCAGCCTAGCTTACGTAAAGGGGTGCCCTAAATCCCAGAGAGCTGGCCCATTGCGGGGGAGAGGGGGGATTGAAGCCTGGGTGATGCTGAGGCTCTAGCTAGTAATTCAGGGGCATGGGAGGGGGGTGCAACAGCTCTAGTTACAACAACTCATCAACAGCTAATTCCATCGTTCTGCTAATCCAGCCGCTCGTGTAACTCCAGTGCGGCCGCTCTCCCGACAACTCGGCTAGTGCAGTAACACGGGTACTCAGGTCAGCTAGTGCAGTGACGATAAACCCTGCAAGGACCTGCCTGTGAAGAGCTTCCTGACAGCCGATGACTCTTTAATTGAGCAAACAAAGGTGTCTGGAAACTGAACCCAGATGTATCCAAATTAGAAATGAAGTGGAGCTTTTTACCAGTGCAGGTGATCAGCCAATGGGACAACTGAGCTGGGCACATGGTGGATCCTCCATCGCCTGGAATCTTTAAGTCAAGACGGAGTCTGTTTCCAAAAGCTGCCTCTGGCTCGACCAGCCATGGCGGGCTGGACGCTGGGATACCTGGGGGAGGTCCCAGGGCTGGGTTACGCAGGACGCCAGGTTGTGGCTGATCGCAGGGAGGACGATGACGTGATCAGATGACCATGGGAGGAAGATATCAGCTGCACTTTGCATGGCCTGCCGTGGGCGCGCGCGGGTGGGTTGGGGAGGCCAGAGGAGCCTGTGCACAGCTGAGCGGGTCGACCCAGGGCCTGAAGGAGACCGGGTCCTGGCGCATGGACAGAAAAGTGCAGATCTGGTGGCCAGCAGACTTTGGAAATGGCCTAGGCACGGGGGGCCTGGGAGACGGAGGAGTCCAAGTGTCCCCCAGCCAGCAGGCCTCTCCCCTTCCTGACCCTGCCCCGTCTCATGTAGCCACCCCAGAAAATGGAGTCATTGTGCTGCTCCGCCGTCTGGGCCGGTGCCTGGGAACGCGCGTCATCGGGGAGAGATGCTGCGGAGGCAGAGAGAGGGGCTCTTTGTATGCCTGTGTCATCGACACAGAGCGCAGCCTCTCCCTCCACCCTGAGCTCTGGGCTCGGTGTCTGCGGGACGCAGAGCGAGTGGCACTGTCTCTCCCTCTGACTCCTGTCCGGTTCCCTCGCAGACTCGACAACCGTCTTCGTAGGCCAGTGCTTCATTGGTGATAAAGGGAAGGAAACTCTGAAGACCATGTGGCTGCTGCGTGAGAAGGTTGGATCCCCTGGAGATGGCTGGAGAGCGACCAGGTGGGTGACTGGGCACAGGCTGCCCAGGAGCGAAGGTGCCGCCTGCGGAGCTGGGACTGCAGGGCCTGGCTCCGTCTCTGCTCGGCTCTGAGCCCGTGTGGGATGAGCTGGTGAAGGGCAGGGTAGGGCTCTCAGCCCCAAATCACAAACCCTTGCACCCCCCACCCTCCTCTGTATCTGGCTGGAGGAGAAGGGGGTGGTGTGAATATGAATGAAGGTTTATTCCCCAAAGGTGCTGAGTTCCCTGGGCCCTGTCACTCCCCAGGGCTGTGTGAGATCCCCGATGGGTCAGGCCGGGGCCAGGGCCATGTCCTCCCACGGCTCTTCTCTGAGAACTCGCTAATGGGTGAGCAGCCCACCGGGGGGGTGGGCATCCTGCGAGCGGGAGCATCCCCAGGGAGCCGAGTCAGTGCCAGAGAAGAGCACAAAGGGTGGCCTTGCTGACCCACCCGGGGGGGATGGCTGGATGAGCAGCCCCCAGAGCCCCTGCCCGCCCCCCTGGGTGCTGCTGGGTGGCTCTGAGGCCATGCCAGTGCGGGGTGCTCACAGCCACGCTGCCTCCCCGGGCCGGGTGCCCCTGTGAGGTGGAGCCTGGAGGAGGGGCGTTCCCCAGACAGCGGTGCTCAGCACCCGGGCTGGGCGCCCTGGGGATGGGGTGTCCCTCTCTGGGCTTCTCTCCTCAGGCTGACGCACTCTTAAAGGGCTCTTCAGTGTAACAGCAAAGCTAGAGCTAGAGCCCGTGGCTGGAAGTTGAAATTAGACAAATTCAAATTAGAAATAAATCACAATTTTTAAACAGTGAGGGTAACACTGGAAGAGCTTAGCAAGGGCCGCGGTGGATTCTCCAATTCGGGCAGCTTTTAAATCAAGATGGGATGTTTGTCTAAAGGACTTGTCGCAGGATTGAATTCAGGGCAGTTCTCTGTTCTTTGCCGTGCGGGGGGGTCGGACCGGTCCCAGGGCCCGTGCCATGCGGGGGGGTCAGACCAGTCCCAGGGCCCGTGCCGTGCAGGGGGGTCGGACCGGTCCCAGGGCCCGTGCCGTGCGGGGGGGTCGGACCGGTCCCAGGGCCCGTGCTGTGCGGGGCTCAGCCTAGATCTGGGATAGGCAACCTATGGCACGCGTTCCGAAGGCGGCACACGAGCTGACTTTCAGTGGCACTCACACTGCCTGGGTCCTGGCCACCGGTCTGGGGGCTCTGCATTTTAATTTAATTTTAAATGAAGCTTCTTAAACATTTTATAAACCTTATTTACTTTACATACAACAATAGTTTAGTTATGTATTATACACTTATAGAAAGAGACCTTCTCAGAACGTTAAAGTGTATGACTGGCACGCGAAACCTTAAATTAGAGTGAATGAATGAAGACTCAGCACAGCACTTCTGAAAAGTTGCCGACCCCTGGACTAGATGATCACAATGGTCCCTTCTGGCCTTGGAATTTGTGAATCACTTGGTGCTCCTGCCTCTCCTTGTGTTGGGCAGCCCCGAGCGCAGGCCCGTGCTAGGCCAGTAACACCAGCTCTCTGCTTCCCTGCAGGGTCGGCACAAACGTTTTCACCCGGAAACGAAATCTAGAGCCAGGGAAAATCATTCAGCAGCACTCTCCACCCTGTGATACTCCAGTTCCACCAGCACCAGCACAGTGAACACGCCCTCCAGCTCCACGGCTCCTGTGCCCACCCGGTCTGGAATTGTCCTGGGCACTCTCAAGTGTGTCTCGCCCAGCAGAGTCACCCGTCTCTGTCTCCACCTCCCCCTTGCTCGCTGGTTACCCCTCCCAGAATCACTGCCCATGCCCCCAATGCTGCAGTTTAGTTCATTTCTCAGCAATGCTCTAGTGCTGGAGGCAAATGAGTGTCTTGTGTTTTTATCGCTCTTGGCTTTTTCAGTCATGGCGTCCACCTGCCCCTCTCCTACTTCCCTGGATGATCCTGAAATCTCTCCCATTAGCTGGGGTCTTTCCAGGACTCTCCTGGCAGCTTTATTGCCCTGGTTTGCTCCTTTCCTCGCTCTCCATCAGTCTACGGCAGAGATTGCACCAACCTTACCAAAGTCCCAGGGAAATGGTGCTCTCGTTCCAAATGGCCTTCATGTTAGCTCAGGGCTAGTCAGTGCTCCCAGCTCAAAGCTGCATTTCTCTTAGAAAGTTTCAGCCCTTCATGAGTTCTGGATTCTAGGTACCAAATAAACTGTGTTCCAGTGGAAAAATATTGTGCCATTCTGTGTTATTATTTGAAAATAGTTCTTAGTTCACCATCTGCAGCAGGCTACTTACTACTGCACAGTGACCTGGGACAAGGAGTGTGATGGGAAACTGCTTAATGTACAAGTGTTCTCCTCCATCGGTGGGGAGTGCTGGGTTGCGAATATATTTCCCCATCTCTCTCCCTCTCAGCAATTCAATCCCCTCCTCAACGGCCCATCATGCTGACTAATATGGTCTTGTAGTTTCCTTGTACTCCCCTCTTGGTTTGTCTGTATCACACAATTGTGGAAATGGAAGGGACCTTGAGAAGTCACTTAGTCCTGCCTCAGTGCAGGGATTGGACTAGATATTATCTAGACCAGGGATGGGCAAACTTTTTGGTCCAAGGGCCACATCTGGGTGGGGAAATTGAATGTAGGGCTGGGGCAGGGGGTTGGGGTGCAGGAGGGAGTGCGGGGTGTGAGAGGGGGTGCGGTGGGCAGGAAGGGGCTCAGGGCAAGGGGTTGGGGTGCAGGAGGGAGTGCAGGGTGGGGCATGGGGTGCAGTGGGCAGGAAGAGTCTCCGGACAACGTGTAGGTCCTGTTTTCTAGACTTTTAATCCGTTTTGTTGTTCTCCTCTGGTCTTTCTCCAATTTGTCGACATTTTCCCCCAAGTGTGGTGCTCAGAACTGGACACAATACTCCAATTGAGGCCTAATCAGAGCGGAAGAATGACTTGTCGTGTCTTGCTTACAACACTCCTGCTAATACATCCCAGAATGATGTTTGCTTTTTTTGCAACAATGTTACATTGTTGACTCATATTTAGTTTGTGATCCACTATGACCCCCAGATCCCTTTCCGCAGTGCTCCTTCCTAGGTAGTCATTTCCTATTTTGTGTGTGTGTGCAACTGATTGTTCCTTCCTCAGTGGAGCACTTGGCATTTTCCTTTGTTGTTAGCGCTGCAGAGAGTTGCCACGGCTGTTCAGTGCGGTGTTCTTGGACTCGCAGTCAGCTGCACTAGCATGGAGTACGCGCACTGCTTCAGCAGACTTCCCGTTATCTGTGGAGAAAGACCAAAGGCTCGGTTTGGTGGTGAAGGCACTCGGCCAGGTTTATTGTCAGCAAAGCACAATGCTAGCTCCCTGTCCAGTGGGTCACACAGGGACACTAACACAGGTACGCCCGTAGCTAGATAAAGGCTCAGTCAGCGCTCAGAGATCCTGGCCCCTCGGCCTCTACAAAGATGTCCCTCCTATGACTTCTCCTTTTATACATTGATACAAACAAGTTGAGTATTATGCTCCAGATGTTGTTAGTAACCACCTGTGGTGGGGCATCTGCCCCCCCTTGGCAGAGGAGGGGTTAACAGAACCCTGGGGAGGCTGCATGGGAGCAGCCAATAGGAGAGAGGCTGTGAGGAAGAGCCAATCAGGACCCAGCACATCCATACAAAAGGGAGCTGCGGGGCAGAGTAGGGCAGTTGCTGCTGGGAGCCCAGGGAGGAAGGACTGAGTCCCTGTGGGGCTGAGAGCGCTGTCAGCCCCATGGACAGAGCAGTGGCTGGCTCCTGGGACTGAGCAGCTGAGGCCCTGAGGTGAGGGTGTTGGTGTCACTAGGCATAAATCTAGGTAACTCGGGAGGATGAAAGACCACGAGTGTCGATGAAGTCTTCTTGCTCTAGGCCTATGTGAACCAAAGTATCTTCATGTTAAGCGCTTCTGTTAGCCTTACTAAACTTTTGTAACCTCCTGTGCTATGTGCTGACTGCTAGCAGCTGCAAGGCCAGTTAGCACTAGATGCAGCCAATACTAGATAAGATAGGCAGAAAGCAAATGCTGTAATCAAAGTTATATGCATGAGAAAGTAGCCCACACCGTGGGAAAGTACAGAAAGAGAAAAAACAAAGGGGGTATAAATGCTGGGACCCCGCCTGCGTGCGGGTGTGCAGGATTTGAGATGGCTATTTCTCCCTTGCACCTTATTTGAGCTCAAATAAACTTGGTTTGCTTCTCCACCCTGGTGTGTTAATTAGTGTGACGCACACCGGGCAACGAACCCCGCTGGTGCCCCCTCGGGCCCTCTGGGCTGGCAACAAGGGCAAAGATGCTGGGGCCCTGGGGAAGTGGCCCAGGGGAATAAAGCAACGTTGACCGAGGTTGTAGGGAGGCAGCAGGAGTCTGCTATTTACAGGGTCTCTGGGCTGGGGCCCGGAGTAGTAGGCAGGCCCAGGTCCCCGCCACTGGCCCAGGCTGGACTGTTAGACAGACAGACACACACACACATGGAAGGGGGAAGCCCAGATGCTGAACTAGCCGGAGGGCTGAGGCAGGAAGAGGACACGGCGGTTCTGGGAGCTGAGAGAGGAGCCGTAGGTGGGAGCAGAGACAGACTGCCGGTGTGCAGACTGCGGACATGGGCGTCAGCCTCGAGCTGATCCTCAGCCCAACCAGCAGGAGGCGCCAGTCTGGCGATGAGAGCTGCACCCCATGACACCACCCTTGTGCCTGATAGTGCGAACCAAACATCCTCCTCCATTATCCTGTCATCCCGTCCTTCTCTGACGAGTGTCGGCGGGTTCCTCTACGGGGTCTTGGGAATGTGCTTACGTAGTTACTTGAGAACTCCTGGCCTTCTTGTTCCATCCACTCCGGTCAGGAATGTGCTGACTTGGTCGGCCAGTTCCTGGTGGCTATTTTTCTGCCAAGGCCAGGCCTACTTTGGTTCCCAACCTCTGGTCCACACTGTTAGCCATGCCTAGGGCTCCAGCCAGGCCTTCTGCCCCTCCTTTTTGTCTCTTTCTGGGGAGGGGCTTTACCCATCACCCCAGAAAAGCATAAGGCATGGACTGAAATGACCCCGTGGGCTCTGTATTACCCATCCCTACGTTCCTGCCCCATGGGCCGCACAAAACCAGCTCGACCCGTCCTTTTTGGGTACCTGCACCACGGAGAGACCCAAGGGCTAGAGGACTGCTGGATCACCCCTCACCCTTAAAAATCTCTCTCCGGGTCCTGGGCAGTTTTCCCCGTGACTCTGAATGGGGAACACCTTACAGGAGGGTGGGCTGTGTTTTGTTTTTTCTCTCAGGGATGAGAACCATCACCTGGTCCCCAGTGGCTTAGGAGCAGGCACGCACCGTGCAGTCGTACCAGACCTTCTGCTTCCCTTGGGCCCTGACTAGATTCTCCCTGGCCAAGTCCATGAGCTCAGCGAACTTTTCCCAGAAAGTCAGTACATGCTCCACCAGTGATTCTCCATTGGGGGAGGCCTTCCCCTCCCATTCATCCCTCACCAAGTCCAGGGATCCCCTCACTCTCCTCCCGCACAGCAACTCGAAAGGAGAGAACCCGTTTGATTCCTGGGGCACTTCACTGTATGCAAACAGCAGGTGGGGTAAATAATTGTCCCAGTCCTGAGGATGCTGGTTCATGAAGCTCTTCAGCATCATCTTTAGAGTCCCACTGAATCTCTCCACCAGCCTGTTGGACTGAGGGTGATATGCCCAGGCCCAGGTGTGTCGGCCCCAACCCAAACATTGGAGCAGGGTTGACATGAAATTGGACCCCACTCTGTAAGGACCTCCTTGGAGACCCCCACTCTGCTGAAACCGGTCATCAGCGTGTCTGCCACAGTGTCCGCCTCGATAAAGGACAGAGCCACCGCCTCAGGGTAGCAGGTAGCGAAATCTACCACCACCAGAATGTATTTCTTCCCAGACCCGGTCGCCTTGCTGAGGGATCCATAGCCACCTTCTGAAAAGGCTCCTCTATGACATCCCAATGTGTTTGATTCTAAAGTAGCCGTAGGGCTTGGCTACACTTGCGAGTTACAGCACATTAAAGCAGCCCTGGGCGCCCTAACTCCCGACCTGTCCACACTGGCAAGGCACATAGCGTGCCCAGACTCCCCGGCTGGAGCGCTCCTGGTTCTCCACCTTGGCGAGTGGGATAACGCTTGCTGCACCTGGCTACAACGCCTGGGCATCAGTGTGAATGAGGTGTTGCGTTACTGCGCTCGGGTCAGCCTCCAGAAACGTCCCATAATCCCCTTAAGTCCAGTGGTCACTCTTGTCGCTGTTTTGAATCACTGCAGGAATGCGGAAATGCCCTTTGAAAGCTCCGTTTCTGACAGCCGGCTGCTTATCTGCTCCGAGACAAAACAACCATTGGTGTGGAATGCTGTGTGAGAGAGAGGTGGGGGTGGGGAAGGGGGGGTCTGCTGCTGTCTGAGCTTACAAAACAGCACACTGACATGCTCTCAGCCCCCCAAAACCCACTCTCTCTCCCCCACAACACACTCCCTGTCACACTCCACCCCACCCCACATTTGAAAAACACGTTGCAGCCACTTGCATGCTGGGATAGCTGCCCATAATGCACTGCTCCCAATGCCGCTGCAAGTGCCGCAAATGTGGCCATGCCAGTGCACTGGCAGCTGTCAGTGTGGGCACACTGCAGCGCTTTCCCACGGCGCTGTACATCCGCACGGGTAGCCATGCCCTGAGTGAAGCATTGGTCAGCTTCCTGAGAAAGGAATTTGCAGATTAACTGCCCAATCAAGAAACACTTAACTGACAATGCACCTTGGGAGACTCCAACCTACATATTGGAAGCCTTCCTGGGAACGTTCAAGGCAACATGTGAGCAATGGCTGCTCTACCTGTGAAGAACTGAGTCATGCATGGACATGTGACTTGACCATGTGACTCCAAACTCCACCTGGCTGCTGTGATTTTCCACAGTAAGAACAAAGAGGTCCTTCCACATGGCAAAAGGGCTATAAAAGGCCCTGGAAAGTCCTCCATTTGTCTTCAATCCAGCTTCTGACCTCTGCAGGAACTTTGCTAGAAACTGAAGCTTTGAATAAAGGACTGAACGACCCATCCTAGCTGGGATGTTTGTACCCCAGAGACTTGATTGGTTTAAATCAGCAATAATCCCATCAAGCCTGAACTAAGAACTTTGCAATTGTTGTATGTACTTGATTCCATTTAACCAATTTTAACACTAATCTCTATTTCTTTCTTTTTATGAATAAACCTTTAGATTTGAGATTCTAAAGGATTGGCAACAGCGTGATTTGTGAGTAAGATCTCATGTGTAGATTGACCTCGGTCTGGGGCTTGGTCCTTTGGGATCGAGAGAACCGTTTTCTTTTATTGGGGTGTTGGTTTTCATAACCATTCATCCCCAGGACGAGTGGGACTGGTGGTGATACTGGGAGACTGGAGTGTCTAAGGGAATTGCTTGTGTGACTTGTGGTTAGCCGGTGGGGTGAGACCGAAGTCCTCTCTGTTCAGCTGGTTTGGTTTGCCTTAAAAGTAAAGGAAACCCGGCCTTGGGCTGTAACTGCCCTGCTCTAAGTAATTTGTCCTGAATTGATATTCTTAGTTGTGTCCCGCCAGAGGCAGCTTCATTATGTGGAAGCCAGTAAATAATTAACAAGGATTTGAAGGGATCTTAATGCATGTTAGTTACTTAGCATGAGTTAGGCTAGCTGTGACCCTAATGATGTGAGATTTGTAGAAGCAAGATAATGTGAGACAGAGTGAACTGTGTGAAAAGTTATTACGACCTTGCAACAGTCTAACCAAATATGCAGGCTTGCTTTTCTTAGTAGTGAGATAAATAAGATTGCAGAAAGGCTTATGTATAAACAAATGAAATTGTTTTCTCTTTACTGTCTCCATGATTGCTAGAAATTGTCTGTAACAAAGGTATAAAGGCTTGATGTAATTGTTTACCAGTGGAGAGACCTGTCCGGGACTGGGGCGACCCTGTGTCCTATGGCACTCTCTCCCTCCATTGTAATTACTGGAGAAATAATAAAGTATTTGATTTTGCTGCATCCAAACAAAAAGCGAGAACTGAGTTTTTCTCAGACAATTTGGGGGCTCGTCCGGGATGGCAACGCCCACGGACCCACAGACGGCTACTACGGATCATTCCCCTTCGAACCCCATGGCGCCACATGAGAGGTATGAGACCTTTTGAAATCTCTATTGGGGTATCGGAGGAGGACTTTCCGTGAGGACGTCTGTCTCTCTGTTGGGCTCACGCCATCTGAACTTATTGACTGTGCAGCAGGATCAGATGCAGAGTGGTATTGGGGAGAGGCCCCAATAAGGTTAGTTTATAGCAATACTGGGAACTGCTGAGTTGGCCAAGGTAAATGCATAGGTAAATGCATAAGGTAATGCATAGGTACATGCATTGGAATGCACCGGTGCTGAGGGGTTTTTACCGCCTCAAGAGGGGTTGTCATACCGCCTCATGGTATTGGTCCAGACCAGGTAAAGATGCATCGAGGTTAAAAAAAAAATTAAAAAGAGATAAAAAGGTTAAAAAGGGTTTAAAAAAAAAAGGAAGAAAAGAGGCCTTGGTGTGTGTGTGTACACCAGTGTGAGTGATCGTTATCGGAAGACGCCCAGAGTACCCTGTGAAGCGGAAGCTCATGATCAGGACTGCTCTAACGCAAGCCCGGTAACTAGTGGATCTTTAGGAGATCCGACCCACGGTGGGCTGACTCAGCCTGGCATAGTCCGGCGAGGAAACTGCCTGGGTCTAGGAGTGTGTGAACCCATCTTCCCTCCCCTTCCTTTCCGTGTGGGCTACTGACAATCTGATCATCTCACTGGATGCAATTAGAGTAAGCGGCGCCGTCTCCCAGAGACTAGCCGACGCTCTTTGCTGAAGGGAGGTGTAGGAGAGTCGTAGTCTTCCTTGTGAGTCTCTCCTGTGTGAGTGCCCTGTAGGGAAAGATCCTTAGTTTCTGAGCCGCTAGCGCGGACAGGGCACCCTTTCTGTGTGTGTAAGTGGAAAATGGGGGAGGGACAGTCTAAACATTCCACCTTACCCCCTAAGGGTACCCCAGCATATTACATGTACGTACATTATGGTCCTAAAACCTGCAGGTATTTAAATGATTGGAATCTGTACACGCGTGAAAATTCATTTAAACAATGCCCATTAGAAGGTATCTTCATTCTAGATAAGATCATATATCTCAGAGGAGCTTTTAATCACCAAAGAAAAGCCTCTGACACAGTGTGAGCAATTTGTCTAGGAACGGGTTAATTTGAAATTCGGCTTAGCCCAGAGATAAAGGAGAAGTTGTTTTGTGTTCAAGGTCAAGAATCAGTGCGGACTATGCTAAGTGCAAAGAAAAACTGCTTTCAGCCCCAGCTGCTTGTGGAAAATAGAGACAGAGGCAAACCAAAGGCAGTACAAGTTACAGAATTGGAATTATATTTGCAAAGCTTAGCTTTCCCGTGAGACATGTGTGAGTATTAAAGTGGCTTAAGGCTTGGGGCATTCATATTTTTCCTGTGTGAGGTGGGAGCATTCCCAACACTCTCCATTGTTGTTTTATTATTTTTAATGAAGCTTTAAAATTTGATTATATGCTCTGTCAGTTTGATCACCTGACATGAGGGATAAATTGGTAACAGAAATTTGTCACAGTTTGGTGAGCAATTAATAATGGGGGAGCCCTGCAGAATTTACACCATCTATCTGTTTTACCCTTGTTATTTTATGTTTGCTTTGTTTGGTATTGTTGGTGTTATATGATAAGGATTGCATGATTATAGGTGAGCACTAATAGAATAAGGAAACACTATTTAGTTTTGGTTCTGTTCTGTTTAACCGGTTACTGTTGTTTTTCTGCTCTGTTCATTTGGGCGTTGGGTGTGTGAGCGGAACTGAACTTCTCGTTCGTAATTCCTCAGAGTGGAAGCCATGTGTGCGATGAAGCTCTGAGGTTGTATTGAGATCTTTCTGTCCCGCCCCCTGTAACGGACAATGTAATAGAAGTAGAAAAATCTGGCTTAGACTGTAATTCTCTCTGCTTTCTGTGTAATTTTCTTTTCTGTTTAAGTGTCAGCAGACAAATGGGTGGGTCTCTGGGTAGACCCCCTAAAGGGGTTTGGATTGGCCTTTACCCAATGGCCATGTATTTTTGCCCAGGTGGCAAGCCTTCAAAGGGAGGACTCGGGTAGTCTTGTGAGTAGAAATGTTTTGGGGAAAAGACCAGAAGGGTGGGGCTAGTTGAGAAGCTCACCATCCTAGCTAAACTGGTAGTGGAGCAAATTGGTGCAAATGGAAGGGACGATTCAGCGAGAAAAAAAGGATCGGGCCCAGGCAGGCAGGCAACGGACAAAGAGATTGGACAACAGGTTGGAAACTTTTGAGGATGTAGTGGAAAGAAGGAGTAAGTGAATATAAGCATGAGGATTTCAAATACTCAGGAGGATATTTGGAATGGTGATTTGAGTTGATAAAAGTGACTGTTGGGAGACAAGCAAGTGATTTTTAAGGAAAGTGAAAAGTTGACTCTGTAGTTGCTGGAGGGAACAGCAGTTGAACTTTGTAAAGATGCTAAAGAAAAGTTTTTGGTGTCTTTGAAATGTTTGTGGATAAATTCAGGCAAAGAAATTATTAGATTGCAATTGTTTGGCTATGAACAATTTTGTTAAATCAGTTGAAGAATGTATACAGTGCTATGTAATGAAAATTTTATTAGACTCTAAAGGCACTATAAGTGGTGATGTTTTCTTTCAGTGGTTAAAAGTCAAAAAAAAGCAAGCCAGAAAGCATCTGTGTTAATGCAAATTAACTAACTGATAAGGTAGAGGCCGCTGAACCAGGGCTGTCTAAGAAACACATACGAGAAAATATGGGGTAATTCCTCTGTTTTGCCTAGAATCAACAAGAGTATTTGTATATTTTAAGTATTTAACTGCCCAGAAGGGGTGGACCTCTGTTTTTGTCTTTCAGATAATCAAAGAAAACTAATGCCAGCTGCACAGCATTCAACGTACCATGATTTACTGGCACAGTCACAATTATGTTGTGTGTTCTATGTTCTGTCTTGTGGTGTTTGTCTCGTGGCCAGAATTGTTGTGTTTAATATTTTCATGAGATGGTCTGATTTGAAATCAAGCGGAAGTGTTGGATTGAAATGCAGATACTTGTTTTGTTCAACTTAGAATACAAAGTGTTTGGTTACATCAGACAAATGTGATATACTAAAGTCTAATACATTTTCTTAAGTAAGAGAAAGAAACTACATTGGCCAAATCTTGTAATTGAGAATTGTTGTTAAAATTTGCATACTGACAGTCTTTGGAAGCAAGGACATGAAAAGTTAACCCACTCCCCATATTGTACAAGGGATCCTTCTGGCTACCTCAGACTTTTAGCCAGAGGGCTGGGGATGGTGGAAAGCTATTGGACTAGGGGTTATATTAAGTGAACTTCTCAAAGTGGGTGTGCTTGTCCTGGCTTGTTGTTCCAAAGTTCTGTAATAAGGTTATTTTAGTGAAAGGGTATATGTGGCATACATTGAATAATAAGACTGATGTACTGTATAACAGTAATGTTTATGTGTTCATGGTATAAAAGAAGGTGTATAAGTAAAGAGTAAAAGTTTCCTTTGTAGGTTATAAAAAAAAAAGCCATGAAGGGAGAAAATGAGAATAGCTAACATGTGCTGGCCCCAGTCAAGGACACCGCTCACAGCTAAGACTTGGCTGACTACCAAGGAAAGGGGGGGATGGTTGCTGCAGTTAGACGAGATTGGTGTGCAGTGGGCAGCCCACCCTCCTCCTTGGGGACCTTTTGTAAATATTCAGATTGATTTTATTTCAATGTCTAAATGTTGTGGTTATGGATATGTATTTGTTTTAGTTGATGTATTTACCAATTGGGTTGAAGCTTTTCCCTGCAGGAAAGCAGATGTCAGGACTGTTGTGAAATTTTGCTTAAAGATTTTGTGCCACATTTTGGCATCCCTGTGAGTATCAACAGTGATCGTGGAACTCATTTTACTGGACAGATTGTAAAGGAGTTATGTGCAGCTCACTGCCCTCACCACCCACAGTCTGCTGGGACAGTGGAACGCCAGAACGGGATTTTAAACAAATAAACTGGCCAAGATTTGTGCTGAAACAAACTTAAAGTGGCCAGATGCCCTTCCTTTGGCACTGATGAGTATGTGAGCCATTCCCAATCGAACGACTGGACTCAGCCCTCATGAAATTTTGACAGGACACCCAATGCTGACTACCAACTGCACCCCCACTAACCCCAGCTCCGATGGACATTCATTTGATGGATAACATAATGCTTAAGTATTGTCAGGCACTAATGAAATGTGTTAAGTCTTTTTTATACACAGGTGATGGAAGCACTACCAAAGGATCCTGTGCAACCTTGCCACTCGTTGGGACCAGGTGCCTGGGTCTACATAAAGATCCGTCAGTGAAAGACTGCCTTGGCTCCATGCTGGAAAGGCCCTTTCCAAGTCCTGCTGACTACCGACACCGCTGTGAAGTGCCACAGACTGACTGCTTGGACCCAGGATTCTCACTGCACAAAGACCCCTCCACATCAGAAGAATTTTCCTACTGATAATTCGCCTATTCTTTCTTCTAGTTCTACTGTGTTTCTGGACAGCAGGGAAAAAGGACAAGGTGACGTGCTGGCAACCTCTCCATTGTCCACTGACAAACTACTGTGCCTTTAAACTTTTCTAGAAGAAGAAGCAAAATCATTACAGGATGATGTCCTGGTAATCTCCCCTGTAGGATGCTGGACCACGACTGCTTCAGGGACGAAGAAGAAACACTCACTCCACTGACATTGCCATAGTCCAGGAATTCCTGACTAATTAAGGACATAGAGAACTGACCCTGGTGAAGAAACAAAGAATTACACACTGGCAGGAAGAAATTTGTGGGACCCATGTTTGGGAATGTGGTATTAATTGGATTTTGGGGTTTATTCTACAGGCTGCGCCCTGTGTTTTGGATAAATCCTTCAGTATGTATTGCCCTCCCTAATTGGATTTTAAATGATATTGCCCTTATCAGGTTTTCAAATCACTTCTACATACCCAGATTGCTCACAAGGGGCTGCCATTAGATTAGCACAACAAAAAGGCCTGGGTATTTCCTCTGGACAAAAAGGGAATTGACCAGATCCCTGTGGGCTGGGGCCAATAGTGTAGTAGCCATTTGGACTATTCTTAAAGGCCAAGAACATAATAAGAAATTGGGCCAACTAGAAAAGGCCACTAGCCTTATTTTTGAAGCTCAGCTATCTTAAGTACAAGCTGGAGTTGGTGAGTTACATGTCATTTCCACCCTTAGTTCTATGACCCAGAAGTTACTGACAGCGATGGTATTGAATATCACTGAGGCTGGGAAGGCATTGCAGTGGGATCTAGACCAGACTTGGCCCACTGCCCTTACAGACACATCAGGAGTACCATCTGATCTGTGGTCATGAAGACATACTTGGACACTTTCTGGATGGAAGTGTGGACGTTCACAGTGCTCCTTCCAAGCATATGGACTGGTTAAGGGGGTGTGGGCTCCCACATACCAAATCCTACCGGGGCCATGGGGAGGATGCATGTGGGGTTGGGTGATTCACCGAGATATCTGGGAAGTGAGACCGCCTGATTCTCCTAATCGATTTTTAGTTAGTGCTCCTGGGATTACAGCTGATATTTGGATGGGGTTAGGAAATCTATGGACATTTTGGATACTTTAGAATATATATCATGCTGAACAGAATGCCTTTCATACAGCTTATAGAGTGTCTACTTTATGTACTAAGTATGATGTATTGTGCTTTGTAACCAAAACTGTACAACAACCCCATTATTTTATTCCTATGGGAATGTTATTGTTTGTAGTGTTGTTAGTTAGTTTAGGGTTATGTTATTGTTGTTGTTGTAAATAACGTAATGATAGTAATAATACCTTTCATGTTCATGCTAATCATGCATTGTCATTACATCCCATGAAAACCCCTAAGGTTGACATATCTGCTGTAGAATCTGAAATCCATGGTTTAATGCAAATTGAGATTTGAAATTGTTTGTTGTACTAGAAGTACAAAAGTGGGGAGTGTGGAAGCCAGTAAATAATTAACAAGGATTTGAAGGGATCTTAATGCATGTCAGTTACTTAGCATGAGTTAGGCTAGCTGTGACCCTAATGATGTGAGATTTGTAGAAGCAAGATAATTTGAGGCAGAGTGAACTGTGTGAAAAGTTATTACGACCTTGCAACAGTCTAACCAAATATGCAGGCTTGCTTTTCTTAGTAGTGAGATAAATAAGATTGCAGAAAGGCTTATGTATAAACAAATGAAATTGTTTTCTCTTTACTGTCTCCATGATTGCTAGAAATTGTCTGTAACAAAGGTATAAAGGCTTGCTGTAATTGTTTACCAGTGGAGAGACCTGTCCGGGACTGGGGTGACCCTGTGTCCGATGGCACTCTCTCCCTCCATTGTAATTACTGGAGAAATAATAAAGTATTTGATTTTGCTGCACCCAAACAAAAAGCGAGAACTGAGTTTTTCTCCGACAATTACAAATGACAGCGTCCCTCCACAGTGAGTTTGGCTCCCATGGCGCCAGTGTTCAGATCAATAGGGTGAATGTTACCTTGGCGATTCTCTTACAGTGGGAGACACTGAGGAGATGCACAGAACGAATGCAGCGACCACGCACGGTTACAAGAGTTAGTTTGTATGATAGGTTATACTCAGCAGATGACTAAGGCTGCAATCACACTTGGGTGCACACAACCTGAGCTACTGCTGTATCCATACTCATCTGCTCTGATGGCCCTCTCAACAGGCAGTTGTCAGTAGCTGGGTGGTTCCTGCTGGGGCCGTCCCTCAGGGCCTTCCCACGCTGTCCCTGCCAGGGACCCCTTTTATCTTGTGGTTTTGGCCACGCCTCACACAATATGCATATGCATAAGGGTTCTAACCATCTTGTCCTTATCTGTACTTCCACACCCCCTACTTTGTCTGGTGCCCCACTTTTCATACGGTGTTTTCCTAATTCACCTTCTCATGGGAGCCTGCGGTCAAAGCAGAACTGTCCATGATGTTACTATCAGGAACCTTGCCATCTAGATGGGGACACGGCGGTCTGTTTTCCCAGAACATCACTTGCAGGCACCTCCATTACCATAATCTGGTTACCTTACTGGCACAGGGTCACTACTGGTCATCTACCTGTGTCAGGCTGCCTTAAGCCTGGTGAGGCGAAGGGGAAATCTTACAGGCCTCAGCTTGTAGGCCTTGCACTACAGTTGTGCTTCACTTATATACCTAATGTACACTCATCCCTCCTACATACTTGTCCCTCTGATAGTCCTGTCCTACTGATATCACACATGAAATAACATAGGAGGTTACAGCGTGGTCCCAACACAATTAAATGATAGCATGAACTAACTGGCTACAGGTATCCCCACAGAGAATCCAGCTGCTGGGAAGGAGGCATGGTAAGGTGTGATGTTATTGATATAATCTGGGACCATATAGAACATGGTTGCAACCAAGGTCCTGTAGTGGCACCAAATCTTATGTAAAGGGGGTCATATAAGGTGTCTAAGACCAGGTTCTGGGTTGCTGGTTATGATTATGCTGTCTGTGTGCATGTGTCATTTTGTAGTTGAAGTTATAAGTATTGGCTCTGTACTGTCTGTATTTCAACTTTGTGCTGTGCTGCTGGGTGACATCCCAGACAAGTTGGTGTTAGCTCTGCCCAGCCTGCTTGATGGCCCATTAAGGACCATCAGCTACACAATTAACCCATGGAGAGAAGGCAGACACGCCTTGTGACTCAGCAAAGTATGCAGGGACTGGCCCATGTGACTCCAGACTCCATATTTTTGCTGTAAAATTCCACAGTGAAGACAAAGGGATTCTTACACCTGGAAAAGTCTATATAAGCCTAATGCCTCATCTCCATCTTGTCTTCAATCCTGCTTCTTACCTCTGGAGGGACTTTGCTACAAACTGAAGCTCTGAACAAAGGACTGAATGACCCATCCCAGCAGGGGATGTTCTCCAGAGACTTGATTTGAACCTGCAGTTTACTCCATCACTGCTACAAGCCTGAACTAAGAACTTTACCATCACTGTATGTAATTGATTCCATTTAACCAAGGCTAGCTCTACCTTTTTGCCTTTATGAATAAACCTTTAGATTTTAAATTCTAAAGGATTGTCAACAGCGTGATTTGTGGGTAAGATCTGATCTGTATATTGACCTGGGTCTGGGACTTGATTCTTTGGGATCGAGAGAACCGTTTTCTTTTATTGGGGTGTTGGTTTTCATAACCATTCATCCCCAGAACGAGTGGCACTGGTGGTGATACTGGGAAACTGAAGTGTCTAAGGGAATTGCTTGTGTGACTTGTGGTTAGCCAGTGGGGTGAGACCAAAGTCCTCTTTGTCTGGCTGGTTTGGTTTGCCTTAGAGGTGGAAAAACCTCAGCCTTGGGCCATAACTGCCCTGTTTGATCAATTGGTCCTGAATTGGCAATCTCAGTAGGGTCCCGCCAGAACCAGTATCATCACATAAAGAAAAGGCTGTGAATTGTTCTTGACTTAGAGAGACCATGAGGCCACAGGAAAGCATGGAGCTGCTTTTGCCGGCTGTGGCACTGCTAAACAAACAAGGACTGGAACTGGCCCTCGGTTTGCTAGCAAAGTGTGACGTTATTGATATAAACTGGGACCATATTGTTGTGGAAAAATTGACCACACCTTTGAATTTAGAATCAGGCAGCCTGAGGCACTTTATTAGAGTACAAGCATGCATGCAGGGAGAGAGGTAGCGTATTCCCCTATAAGGGTTAAGCTCCCCTCTGCCTGTTTCAATTCTTATCACGCTTATAAAGGTTAAAACCGCAAATTAGCATTTTCTTAAAATTCCCTTATTTGGGAGTAACACTTATAACATAAGCAAGCTACTGCAATCTTCTTCCATATATGGTTTTTCCTTTCATTGTTTCTGGGCAGTTTTCGTTGGTGGTCTGCCAGTCTTAAGACCCTTTCTCTGCGGTTACTTATGCCAGCTAAAATTCATACAGAAAGCAAAAACAAGCTGAACACTCCTATCTTATTTCCTTCTTTTGGTTCCTCATTTTCCCTGAATGCCCTCTGTACAGATAAACATATTAAAAGCAGAAATGCAAACCTTGGCTTTATATATAACAATTGTCTAGACTATAGGCCTTTGGGCCTAATACAATAAATGCTGCAAGCAAATAATAACCTAGGCTGGACAGGGGGGGCAAATTTTCCCTATCATTCCCTCCTTTTTGATGCCTATTTTCATAGGCATCAACCCATTTAGACCTGAATATGCATTAGGTCCTGAATGTCTAGGTTAATAACTTCAATTTCCTGAAGGTTCTCTAAAAAATTACTTTCAGCAATGGGGGGTATATTCAGGTTAAGAAGGGAGTCAGGGGGGCAAAGGTCCACATCTATTTCTCTCAATGGAACGAGGGTCACCCGGGGAGAGGGCTTATAAAAAATGGGAATTAAACGGGGACAACAAAAACAACAAAAACAAAGACAAAAACACAACAACAATCCGCCTAAGAGACCCCATAAAATGTACCTATGGGTCCGGGAGTATAAAATTTGAGTAATAAAACAGAGGACATCTGTGTCTGTACAGAGAGTTGTAACTCTATGAGTTGTTTGAAAGGCATGCAGTTCAGTGTTGTATATGTTTTCAAGGATGTGAATCCGCCCTTGTAGTTGAGAAATTTGTTGAATTTGTGGTAAAAGAGACATTAAAGAGGAAAATCGATCATATACTAGGGCAGTCCAATTAACTGGAATAATAAAAGACAAAGAAAGTTGATATTTTTTTTCTGCCGGCCAATAAATTGCATGCGTGCCAGAGTCAGTAATTAAATTAAAAATTGAATCCCTTAAGTGAAATGAGTTAACTATTATGCAACTATTATTGGCTTGGATAATGGGCTGGGGAGTGAGATTCGTTAAGTTTCCGCTACCTTCCCAACATATGTGCTCATGTATAGTAATAATCTCTCCAGGGCTAAGCTTACGAATACACTGCAATTGGGGCGGTTCTAAAGGCCATAAAGTCCACAAATTACCCAATCCTATCCAAAGATCAGGTCTTATTCCCGTGGCACCGAGCAAAAACCGATTGGGGCCGTGGGGTGGCTTAACTTCCCACACATCTCGGTGGATTACCCAGTCCCACAAGCAACCTCCCCAAGGTCCAGGGAGAATGCGGTACGTGGGGGCCCAAACACCTTTCACAGGACCATAAGCCTGGAAGGAGCAATATGAGCTTAAGCAATTCCATCCTGAGAATCTCCATGTATGTTTCCATGGCCATAAGTCAGGTGAAGTATCTGTAAGGGCAGTGGGCCAAGTTTGGTGCTTGAGGTCTTCTTGAATAGAATTTAATTGGGCATTAAGGAATTCTTGTACCTCTGCACATGCGTGGTCCCACTGCGATGCCTTCCCAGCTTCAGAAACGCTCCGGATCATCTGGCTTAACATGTCGTGGGTGATGACACTAAGGGTGGAGATTAAATGTAGCTCTCCAACCCCGGCCTTGACCCCAGTGATCTGTGCCCCGGTAATAAAACCTGCTGCTTGTTCCAATTGTCCCAATCTATTTTCATGTTGATAGGTCTTATAGACACTCCAAGCGGAGGCAACACTATTTGCCCCCTTCCACAATGCGTTAGGAAGATCCCTCCTTTTCCTAGACTTATGGATCCAAACACGTTGTAATACTAGTGGGATGGCCGCCCCCCGGGTACAATTAGGATAAATGGTGGCAATTTGAAAATGAGTCAAAGGCAATATAAACCTAATAGTCCCTAATGTGGCATTAAGTATAGTCCATTTAAATCCCTCGGGATCAGTAGTTTCCAAAGGTTCATACCACAACTGTTGGGGGTGGACTTGTACACCCTGCTTAGATATGGTCTCGTTAACAGTATGTGTAGGGGCAAATTGAACAAGAGTACATGTAATATTTTCAGTGAGAGGGAAAGTTTCTTTGCACAAAAATTTGGTTTGCGTGGAACATCGTCTATGGGTGGTTACAGCATCTACTGTCACCTGGGTGATTAGGAAACAAAAGGTACCCTGGGTATTAAGGGTTTGACACAGGCCAGGGAATAACATTGCATCTGTATCCTTTCCCCACTGTTGCATAAAGGAAACGGTGTTTGTGGGTGTGGTATTATAATAAACAGAAACGTTAATAGAATGAACACGTACAGTTCCCAAAGGTTCCCACTCCATTACCCGCTGGTAAAGGTGGCCTTGAGCAAAAAAAAAATTAATTTGGTTGAACAATAAGAAAATAAATTGCTAATAGAAGAGGGCCTAGGCCATGTAAAATCGTCAAAGGTCATGTTGTGCTCTTGGTGGGGGCGGGGATGGAGGGTAGGAACAATTTGTCTTGTTGGGGCTGTTGAAAAGGAAGGATTAGGTTCCGATAACAAGTAGGGAATAGTTTGACATGGGTATGGTACTTGGCCCTTAGTACAATGTGCAGCTTGTGGGATAAATCCTGCCAGCCATTCGGTACCACATTCCCAAGAATATATTCCACATGTTCCCCCCTGCCAGTGGACTATATTGCGTCTTTTATACCAGGGCCAATTCTCTATATCTTTCATGGTCAAAGGTGTAATTCCCTTCCTCACCTCAGCCGACCGCGCTATCCTTTTCTTTACTGGGGCTGGACATGGCTTCGTGGGTGGGGTCGGTTTTGTTTTGTACAAGATCGGTTTGGTCTTTCGTAAGGGGGGACTTAAAGATGTTATAGGGATCGGGTGCATTAACTTTCCTGACATCCAAAAAACATAAGGGTATCATGAAGATTCAAAAGCAATAAAAAAAAATAGTTTCACAAATAAACCAAATGGAACGCATAAGCCACTTTCGCACCATGGCTGATTCTTTGATTTTTGCTCTTGGATCAGCCATTGCAATGAGTCTCTTAACAGATTGGAAATAAGTCTTTTCCTAGTTCTCCGTTAAAGTCTTTTCCTGAGATTATATCTTGGCTCCTCGTCCTGGGGCTTAGGTGTTAAAGAATTTCCTACTGGATTATAGTCCTTTTTAGTGACTTGATTTTGAACCTTAGGAACGAAGGGTGCCGTAGTGGGATCCAAAGGTGGGGTAACCTTTTTACAGTGAGAGGCGTGGACCCAACGTGGGAATCCCTGGTACTTGACCGCCATGTGAGTAACCAACAGCACCTGGTGAGGGCCCTTCCACCGAGGTTCCAGGGAGGATTTCCGCTGGTGCACCTTAAGGTAGACCCAATCTCCTGGCTGCAACGGGTGGCATGAAGTATCCGCAGGTTCAGGCAGGGTGTCTTTAACAAGTTTCATTTTCAGGTAGTTTTGGCTAGCTTCCGCAAGCTATTCTTCGAGATTTCGTAGTCTTAATTCACTTAGCTGTCCGGCAGTGAGGCAGCAAGGGAGAGGTTACTAGCACAATCACCTTGCTTGCTTGGAGGCTTTATTATGTCCTCAGGTGGAGAGGTTGTTTTCTCAGCAAGATTCAAAGGCTCAGTGGGTCTGTCAGCCGACAAAGGAAAGGTTGCCACATTTTTACCTTGTCCTTCACTCCTGCTGTTTAGAAGGAGCAACAACGCCAGAAGGAAGGATAGACCGATCATCAGTCGGAGAGCCATTACAGTGAGAAACATGGGCAGGTAGTCAGTTCTCGACACTCTACAGCGGTGTTGGCAATTAACAGGATTTGATAAGGGTCTTTCAGAATGAGGCCAGAGTAGTTTCTCACTGGTGGACCTCCATGTAGATTCAGCCTTCTGGTTTCAGCAAGCAGCAGAGCTACTGTATATAAAAAGCCTAACACATTTAATTAGTCTCTGGCAATAATTAAACATTGTGTTATGTATTAAATAAATGTCCATCTAAATCAAAGCCAGCAGGGCGCTGTTGATAGTTGCATTAGGTGCCCTGGTACAAATTGTAGAAAAGCTTAATCAGGCCTTTCAATTGGGAGTGGCCTTTAAAGGGCATTTAACCATACTAGATCTATAAAGCTGCACATAACTTGTTATAATTTGTTTAGTACATTAAGTTCACAATCACTGTTGCTACTCACAGGTATGCCAAAGTTTTACAGCAGTTTTGGCATTTGTCTTTTTACAAAAAATACTTTACTAAAAGTAACACATACTTACAATTACAACATTTAAACATATAATTAATCTAAATAATTTTCCTTTATAAATACCCTTACTGATTGCAGGCAAAACTGAGGAATTACTCAAATTACTCCCCATATGTCCTGTATTTGTTTTATAGACAGGTCAGGTTTTAATGGTTTTTTATCTTTTAACTTCTGTTTTTAAATACATGTTGATTTTTAAATGGAAAACACAATCCATTTTGGCTTTCCCTTGACAACGTAACCGTTGATTGCATAGAGCCACCTTAAGGCTTAGTGTGGGGTACTTACTACAGCTTTTATTTGCTATTTGTTACCAAAACAGATTTAAAATCTTTTACCAAAATTTTATAACACATTACATTACCTTAAGGATTAAATACTAAATTCCAAAATTAACACTAGTTTCTGTTTGTTTGTTTTTACAACCCCAAAACAACACCAATTTATTATAAAACACAGGTTGTACCTACCATACGTGGTTTTAACAAAATTGACTATCTTTTACAGTTAAATGATTTTACTTAAATAACCTCTTGCCTGGATTATTCACAGACACTCCCAAAGGAATGACTGCAAACAAACCAAGATTTTTCTTTTCATAACACCTTCTCTTAATAATTGTATATAGTTTTATTGCTTAATTTCCTCCAATAACTACAGAGTTAAGTTCCAACTTTCCTTCTTTTAACTTCCTCAAACTGCGGTTGCCTGCTTGTATGGGCCCGATCCTTTTTTTTTGCTACGTTAGTTTTTTTTTAATGGGCACAGGCATTGTTTCACTACCAATTTAGCAAGGAGGGTGGGCCTTTTGACTGAACCCCCATTTATCTATTTATATACAGCTATTTACATACCCACATTACATTTTGATGCATTTTATTTAATAACAACATTTTTCTATGTCCGGACTTGATACAATCCTCTTTTGAGGCGATAACAACACCTCAGCACCGGTACATTATAAGAAAGAATAATAGCAGGGCTACAGACAATGGGAAAGGTAGAAAAAACAACAGCATCAACAGCATAGTAAAATTCCCTTCTCGGTCTACTTTGAGAGAGGGTTCTACTACACTTTGGGAAATAGTCTTGCTGGGTTTAGGCAAAATTTCAGCCAGTTGGGCAGCCCCAATGTGCCCAACCTGGTTGGCATGATCAGCTCACAATGCCCACAGGGAGGGAGAGACCTTAACCAGCTGTTCCTGTTGCAACGAGGAAGGGCCGGGGTCGGTCTGCTCCTGTAGAGTATCCTTCTGAAAACCTGCCAGGACCTTATTGTGAGCGGGATCAGACACATCCAGATACACACCATTTGGTGATTACAGAATTTAATTCACAAAACAAATCTTTTTGATATTTCTTACCCTCGGGGCCTGTGGGGGCTGGGCAGCAGCTTCCTATCTACTTCCTAGGACCATAATTTGGGTATATATACGTGGCAGGAGTGCCCTTCTCTGGCATGGGAATCTGCTTAGATTCCCCCATGCCCCCATTATGGATACCGGGCAGACAAGTACAACCCAGTTGACAGGCATCCCTAAAGGGCTAAATATAAAACACTTAACAGACAGGCTAGCACAGTGGACAAAACATACAACAAAACACACCACATTTACCATGTACCCTTCCACCCCTGTCACCATCAGTCAGGGTGTAACTCTTAATTATTTCAGCATTCACTGATACACCTACGGGCTTTTAGCTCCAATTACTGGCAGCTAGTTTTACGGCCCCTCCACTATCTGCCTATTGCTGACGAGAGCCTTGGCCAACCTTATCTCTAGGGCCACTCTGGGGTTACTCACTTCCCAGGGTCCATAGTGGCTTCTACCTCGGAGGGGGTTCTAACCCCAAACCTATAACCAACACAAAACAACCTTCACAACACAGGCATGGCGTTGACAAGGAGTGCACCCCTGAGGTGTACAATCTTGTCAAGGACAAAACTTCCCTCCACGGGAAACTGCAGGGTTGGATCATCTCTGGTATACCAATTCCATTTCTCTAAATATTTACACGTCAATGAACCATAATGTACATACATATAAGCAGCAGGCGTGCCTTTAGGTGGGACCGGAATGGCCTTTGACCCTCCGGACCCCATTCTCACTCCAGCTCTTGCTTCTACTCAAGCCAATCACACAAGGAATGCTTATCAGGACTGCCCCGGTTCTATCACCAGTGGCCCACTGACCTGCCCATGGCAGGAACACAAGGGAGCAGGTTCCGAGGCTCGGGATACCGCCTCTGCTAAACCTACAGGGCGAGCGGGTAAGGGGGGCGGGCTAACAGAAAAGCCCGTGGTCTCCGCACGTCTCTCTTCAGCCCTGAGCACCAGCCTTCAAGCCAACGGTGCTGCAGCAGCTTCTGAGCCGACGGTGCAGTTTCCCTGGGGCTTCCCTCCTCTCCGAGAAGGGAAGGGAGCTTATAGCTCCGGGGGGGAAACAAAGGGACCCTGCGGCCTTCGGTGAAGGCAGTGCTCAAAGAGCGGTCACAGGATCATGGGGACGTGGAGGGGTAAAGGGCAACAGGATGGGGAACACACAAGCACCCTGACTGGTTAGCCACTCACCAAGGCCTGCCAGTCGGGGAAGCTTCCACAGTCTCTCTTCAAGCAGGGTTGTGGGGCATCTTCCCACAACTGACAATCACACTGGCCGCATGGCCTTCACACATACAGGCACGTTCCTGGCACAGTCGCCAGGGCGAATACTGCTCTGGTCCCTCCCAACCTGGTGGCTCCGGGACCCCCGAACCCCAAAAAAGGCTATCAGTTCCCTCGGACGAAAAGGAGCGCGGGTCCGAGGCTTGAGCTTGCCGGCACTTCCAAACAACCAACCAACCAACCAACTCCGGACTCGTTACCACGCCGGGATTTACACGGGTCAAATCAACCTCAAGAAAAGGCGTCAGGCCTGCCTGATGTTAAAAGTTCAGATCCAGCTTGTGACTTACCCCAAGCCGGAGCCTACGGATCAGTCCTCCTTCAGACCCCTCTAGAGATTTCAAAAGGTCTCTTACCTGTTAGATGGGCCCGGGGTCTGGAAGGTCCTCCGATCCAGGGATGTCATCTGTGGATCCCGGACGAGCCCCCAAATTGTTGTGGAAAAATTGACCACACCTTTGAATTTAGAATCAGGCAGCCTGAGGCACTTTATTAGAGTACAAGCATGCATGCAGGGAGAGAGGTAGCGTATTCCCCTATAAGGGTTAAGCTCCCCTCTGCCTGTTTCAATTCTTATCACGCTTATAAAGGTTAAAACCGCAAATTAGCATTTTCTTAAAATTCCCTTATTTGGGAGTAACACTTATAACATAAGCAAGCTACTGCAATCTTCTTCCATATATGGTTTTTCCTTTCATTGTTTCTGGGCAGTTTTCGTTGGTGGTCTGCCAGTCTTAAGACCCTTTCTCTGCGGTTACTTATGCCAGCTAAAATTCATACAGAAAGCAAAAACAAGCTGAACACTCCTATCTTATTTCCTTCTTTTGGTTCCTCATTTTCCCTGAATGCCCTCTGTACAGATAAACATATTAAAAGCAGAAATGCAAACCTTGGCTTTATATATAACAATTGTCTAGACTATAGGCCTTTGGGCCTAATACAATAAATGCTGCAAGCAAATAATAACCTAGGCTGGACAGGGGGGGCAAATTTTCCCTATCAATATAGAACATGGGTTGCAACCAAGATCCTGTAGTGGCACCAAATCTTAGGTAAAGGGGGTCATATAAGGTGTCTAAGACCAGGTTATGGGTTGCTGGTTATAATTATGCTGTCTGTGTGCATGTATCATTTTTAGTTGAAGTTATGAATGTTGGCTCTATGCTGTCTGTATTTCAAGTTGGTGCTGTGCTTCTGGGGGAAGCATCCCAGACAAGCTGGTGTTAGCTCTGCCTAGCCTGCTTGATGGCCCATTAAGGACCATCAGCTACACAATTGACCCATGGAGAGAAGGCAGACACGCCTTGTGACTCAGCAAGGTATGCAGAGACTTGTCCATGTGACTGCAGACTCCATTTTGCTGTTATTTTCCACAGTAAGAACAAAGAGATTCTTACACCTGGCAAAGCCTATATAAGGCTGATGCATCATCTCCATCTTGTCTTCAATCCTGCTTCTTACCTCTGGAGGAACTTTGCTACAAACCGAAGCTCGACACAAGGGACTGAGGACCCATCCCAGCGGGGGATGTTCCAGAGATTTGATTTGAACCTGCAGTTTATGCCATCGCTGCTGCAAGCCTGAACTAAGAACTTTGCCATTACTGTATGTAATTGATTCCATTTAACCAATTCTACCTCTCATCTCTACCTTTTTCCCTTTGTAAATAAACCTTTAGGTGTTAGATTCTAAAGGATTGGCAACAGCGTGATTTGTGGGTAAGATCTGATGTGTATATTGACCTGGGTCTGGGGCTTGATTCTTTGGGATCGAGAGAACCTTTTTCTTTTATTGGGGTGTTGGTTTTCATAACCATTCATCCCCAGGACGAGTGCACTGGTGGTGATACTGGGAGACTGGAGTGTCTAAGGGAATTGCTTGTGTGACTTGTGGTTAGCCAGTGGGGTGAGACCGAAGTCCTTTTTGTCCGGCTGGTTTGGTTTGCCTTAGAGGTGGAAAAACCCCAGCCTAGGGCTCTGACTGCCCTGTTTGAGCAATTGGTCCTGATTTGGCACTCTCAGTTGGGTCCCGCCAGAACAGCTCCGTCACACAAAGATTCTAAGATCTTCACAGTGGATTATGGATTTTAACATATTCTGCCTAGTCCTGAATAGCCGCAGAGTAATGCACTGGCAGATGGGAAGTTATAACTGCAAAGCGCTGGCTAAGAGAGGCTGGCCCCAGATCACTCATTGCACCTGTCTGGGAGGCAGGGGCAGGTGCTGGCAAATATGTAATGTCATTATTTCCGCAAGCGTTGGTGACCATTCAGAGACTCAGGATCTTGACTGCTAATGGACTCCAGTTCCCGCCTTGCCCCTGCGCTGCCGTGCATGGCACACGGAGAACCTTTGTCCTGCCATCACCTCTCTCACTGGCCTGGGGTAATGTGCCCTCGCACACCCCATGAGCCATGGCAGGGCATAGCCCTCAGAGCCAGGCACCTTTCCACCTCTCGCTGCAGGCCAACGGCCCTGCTGGTCTCCGTCCGCCTCTGCCGTGTGCTGGGATCTATCTATAGCTGATCACTGACCGCACTCCTCACAGCACTGCCCAGGTCACACGGCTTCTTTTCATTTTGTCTTGCTGACCTGCCAGCGGCTTGGGCTGGAGATTGAATTTCAGTGAGACAGACACAAAATAACCGAAGTGCCCGCTCACTTCTGGGAACTGCCAGCAAGGAGAGACCCAACGCAGCTCAGGTTGCAGCCCCGGCCTCCTGCGAGGGGATATAAAGACAGGGCCTGACGGGTGGCCCCAGACTAAGTGCCTGGGAGACTCAATTGGCTTCTGCAGGCGGCTTCTACTCCAAGTGATGATGGGGAAAATCGGCTTCTCCCTGATCCTCGCCCTGGCTCTGGTGACCCTCAGCACCTCTTCAGAGAGAAAGGTATGGGGCAGGCTGGGCAGGGCGAGGGGCTGGGCGCTGGCTCTGGGGTGTCTCCGGCTGGGGCAGGGTGTGGGGCCGAGGGGGCTGGGCACTGGCTCTGGGGTGTCTCAGAGTCAGGCAGGGCGAGGGGCCGAGGGGGCTGGGCGCTGGCTCTGGGGTGTCTCAGGCTGGGCAGGGTGAGGGGCCGAGGGGGCTGGGCGCTGGCTCTGGGGTGTCTCAGCGGCTGGCAGGGCGAGGGGCCGAGGGGGCTGGGCGCTGGCTCTGGGGTGTCTCAGAGTCAGGCAGGGCGAGGCCGAGGGGCTGGGCCCTGGGTCCGGGGTGTCTCAGGCTGGGCAGGGCGAGGGGCCGAGGGGGCTGGGCGCTGGCTCTGGGGTGTCTCAGGCTGGGCAGGGCGAGGGCCGAGGGCTGGGCGCTGGCTCCGGGGTGTCTCAGGCCGGGCAGGGTGAGGGCCGAGGGGCTGGGCACTGGCTCTGGGGTGTCTCAGAGTCAAGCAGGGCGAGGGCCGAGGGGCTGGGCGCTGGCTCTGGGGTGTCTCAGGCTGGGCAGGGCGAGGGGCCGAGGGGGCTGGGCACTGGCTCTGGGGTGTCTCAGGCCGGGCAGGGCGAGGGGCCGGGGGGGCTGGGCGCTGGCTCTGGATTGTCTCAGGCTGGGGCAGGGTGAGGGGCCGAGGGGGCTGGGCGCGGGCTCGGGGGTATCCCAGGCTGGGCAGGGCGAGGGGCCGAGGGGGCTGGGCGCTGGCTCTGGGGTGTCTCAGGGTCAGGCAGGGTGAGGGGCTGGGCGCTGGCTCTGGTGTGTCTCGGGCAGGGCAGGGCGAGGGGCCGAGGGGGCTGGGCGCTGGCTCTGGGGTGTCTCAGGCCGGGGCAGGGTGAGAGGCCGAGGGCTGGGCGCTGGCTCTGGGGTGTCTCAGGCTGGGCAGGGCGAGGGGCTGAGGGGGCTGGGCGCTGGCTCTGGGGTGTCTCAGGCTGAGCAGGGCGAGGGGCCGAGGGGGCTGGGCGCTGGCTCTGGTGTGTCTCGGGCAGGGCAGGGCGAGGGGCCGAGGGGGCTGGGCGCTGGCTCTGGGGTGTCTCAGGCCGGGGCAGGGCGAGGGGCCGAGGGGGCTGGGCGCTGGCTCTGGGGTGTCTCAGGCCGGGCAGGGCGAGGGGCCGAGGGGGCTGGGCGCTGGCTCTGGGGTGTCTCAGGCTGGGCAGGGCGAGGGGCCGAGGGGGCTGGGCGCTGGCACTGGGGTGTCTCAGGCTGGGCAGGGCGAGGGGCCGCGGGGGCTGGGCGCTGGCTCGGGGGTGTCTCAGGCGGGGCAGGGCGAGGCCGAGGGGCTGGGCGCTGGCTCTGGGGTGTCTCAGGCCGGGCAGGGTGAGGGGCGAAGGGGGCTGGGCGCTGGCTCTGGGGTGGCTCAGGCTGGGCAGGGTGAGGGGCCGAGGGGGCTGGGCGCTGGCTCTGGGGTGTCTCAGGCTGGGCAGGGTGAGGGGCCGAGGGGGCTGGGGGCTGGCTCTGGGGTGTCTCAGGCTGGGGCAGGGCGAGGGGCCGAGGGGGCTGGGGGCGCGTTTGGGCTGCAGAGAATAAAGCCCGTCAGGCTGTCACTAGCGAGTGGGGGAACACCTGGGAGAAGCCCTGGAAGTGTTATTATTATTGGGGGTCCCCATCACATCTGGTAGATCCTAGAATTGTAGGACTGGAAGAGATCTCCAGAGGTCTCCAGTCCAGTCCCCTGCACTCGGGGCAGGACTGAGCATTATCTAGACCATCCCTGACAGGGGTTTGTCCAACCTGCTTTTAAAAATCTCCCTTGACGGAGATTCCACAACCTCCCTGGGGAATTTATTCCAGTGTTTAACCACCCCGACAGTTAGGAAGTTTTTCCTAATGTCCAACCTAAACCTCCCTTGCTGCAATTTAAGCCGATTGCTTCTTGTCCAAGCCTCAGAGGTTAAGAACAATTTTTCTCCCTCCTCATCATGTCCCCTAACAGATGCAGGTTTGCCATCCCAGGTATTAACACACACTCTGAGTTAATTAATAAGTAAAAAGTGATTTTATTAAATACAGAAAGTTGGATTTAAGTGGTTCCAAGTAGTAACAGACAGAACAAAGTAAGTCACCAAGCAAAATAAAATAAAAACACGCAAATCTATGTCTAATCAAACTGAATACAGATAATCTCACCCTCAGAGATGCTTCAGTAAGTTTTTTCCTCAGACTGGACACCTTCCAGGCCTGGGCACAATTCTTTCCCCTGGTACAGCTCTTGTTCCAGCTCAGGTGGTAGCTAGGGGGTTCCTCATGATGGCTCCTTCTTTGTTCTCTTCCACCCATTTACATATCTTTTCCATAAGGCAGGAATCCTGTGTTTCTCTGGGTTCCCACCCCCCCTTCTCAATGGAAAAACACCAGGTTAAAGATGGATTCCAGCTCAGGTGACACGATCACATGTCACTGTAAGACCCCCCCGCAAGCCTTCATTCCTCCCAGCCTGACTCACAGGAAGGCCTGCCTCCAAACAGAGCCATCCACAGTATTGAGTAACAGGCCTACCCTGTCCTGGTCTTCCTCTTGCTTCTAATGTATTTGTAGAATGGTTTGGGGGTTTTGTTACCCTTTATGTCTCTAGGTAGTTTAATCTCGTTCTGTCCTTGGTTTTTCTAATCCTGTCCCTACAGACTTGTGTTATTTGTTTATATTCATCCTTTGTAATTTGACCAAGTTTCCACTTTTTGTAGGACTCTTTTTTGAGTTTCAGGTCATTGAAGATCTCCTGGCTAAGCCAGGGTGGCCTCTTGTCATACTTCCTGTCTTTCCTATGCAATGGGATAGTTTGCTCCTGTGCCCTTAATAATGTCGCCTAGAAAAACTGCCAACTCTCTTGAACAGTTTTTCCCCTTAGACTTGCTTCCCATAGGATCGTACCTACCAACTCCCTGAGTTTGCTAAAGTTGCCTTCTTGGAATCCATTGTCTTGATTGTGTTGTCCTCCCTCCTACTGTTCCTTAGAATCACAAACTCTCTCATTTCATGATCACTCCCACCCAAGCTGCCTTCCACTTTCAACTTCTCAACCCGTTCCTCCCTGTTTGTCAAAATCAAATCTAGAACAGCCTCCCCCCCCCAGTAGCTATCTCCACCTTCTGAAATACAAAACTGTCTCCAATACATTCCAAGAACATATTGGATAACCTGTGCCCTGCTGTGTTACTTCCCCAACAGGTCTCTGGGTAGCTGAAGTCCCCCATCACCACCAAGACAGCAGCTTACAAAGCTGGATGCCGAGTGTGGCTGTGCTCAGCTTTCCCCGCCCCTCCGGTTACCCAAGTTATACCAGCCAACTGGCAGGACCCAGCAATATCTCACAGGGTGACAATCCCTTGTCTGCCCTCGGGGAGGAAGGGCCTGGTTGTTCTAGGGCTGGGGCTAGGAAAAGGGCAGGTTCTCGAAAACAGGTTGCTAATGTTTTAAGTAACATTTTTAAAACCCAGCCAGATGAGCTGTATTGTAACACGTGTGAGCTGGTTATGTTGCAGCCTAGGCTCCCACATAGGGTTCACCTTGACCAACTAATACTTAAACTACAACTGGCTTGTCTCCACTAGGGTGCTAAGACGTGTCAGGTAAAACATGTCAGCCAACCTGATTTAAAGACACATCTTTTTGTGTTGTGATTGTGGGTCAGTTTGTATTTTGCAGCTCCTTGAATGGTCTGTGGGCCACACAGCGCCACCTAGTGGCCAAACAGCGTGGTACAGCTTAGCATCCCATTCCCGTACGAGCGCCATGGGGCCTGTCCGCTCTCCAGGACCTCGCCCAGCCTGGGCCCCACTGCTCTCGGGCACAGATCCCTGCAGCTGCCTCAGTAAGCGCCTCTGCCCGTGGGGAGAGGGAGCAGGTGGCGAGGGAATGGAGGACAGCTCCCCCCTCCCGTGAGTTAAGAAGGAGAAAGCAGACCCCACCCCCCACCCCCAGGAGCAGAGGAGGCCCCCAGTTCTGTGTTTAGGGTTTAGGATGTTTTCAGTTACTTGCATTTCTGGTGGAATCCCCAGCCTGAAAGACCCAGAGACAGGTGGGGCAGGGTCACAGGAGGGAAGGGGCTCCCCTGGAGAGCTCCGGAAGCAGAGGTTCCCCCCACCCCCAGGAGCAGAGGAGGCCCCCAGTTCTGTGTTTAGGGTTTAGGATGTTTTCAGTTAGCTGCGGGGTCACAGGAGGGAAGGGGCTCCCCTGGAGAGCTCCGGAAGCAGAGGTTCCCCCACCCCCAGGAGCAGAGGAGGCCCCCAGTTCTGTGTTTAGGGTTTAGGATGTTTTCAGTTAGTTGCGGGGTCACAGGAGGGAAGGGGCTCCCCTGGAGAGCTCCAGAAGCAGAGGTTCCCCACACCTCCAGGAGCAGAGGAGGCCCCCAGTTCTGTGTTTAGGGTTTAGGATGTTTTCAGTTAGCTGCGGGGTCACAGGAGGGAAGGGGCTCCCCTGGAGAGCTCCGGAAGCAGAGCTCACACCAAGACGTCCTTGTTCATCTCTGGTTTGAGCGGTCGGTGCCCTGCGTTCCGCTGGCAGGGCCGTCGCCTCGGCTGAGCATCGGACCCTGCAGTGGTGTGGGGGGTCCCTGTTCCTGCCGACTGCGTCCCTCCCTTTCCAGTGTGTCCTGTCCGGCTCGTGGAGGAGCAGCGTGGGCTGCAAGATGGTTGTATCTGAACTCAGCGAGGCTGGAGCGTTCTCGGGTTCATACCTCTCTGTGGCAATGGCCCCCAAGGCTGACCGCCTGCCGTCGCGCCTGCATGGAATCCAGCACAGCGCCAGCCCGACGGAGCAGCCGACCTTCGGCTTCACCGTGAAGTGGCAGTTCTCAGGTGTGTAGCCTGCGCTGCCTTGGGGCCGGCCAGGCGGAGCCGGGATAAGCGTGGTCTGAGGGGGGCTGACAAGCCTGGGGATCTCATTCCCCGCTCTTGGGGAGGGCTGGCCCTTTAAGGGAAGGGGCTGTCAGGGGGGTCCGTGGGGGTGAGTGTGGGCCGGGGGGCCCCAGGGCCAGGGGGGTTGGAGGGGGTGAGCATGGGCCGGGGGGCCCACAGAGGGGTCGGGGGGGGCCGTGGGCCAGGGGGCCAGGGGGCCCCAGGCCCAGGGGGGTCGGGGGAGGTGTGGGCCAGCGGGCCCCAGGGGGGGAGGGGCTGGGGAGGTGAGAGTGGGCAGGGGGCCCCAGGGTCAGGGGGGCCTAGGCCCGGGGTGGAACGTGGGGGTGAGCGTGGGCCGGGGGCCCCAAGCCTGGGGGCCGGGGTGAGTGTGAGCCGGGGCCCAGTCCCAGGGGTTGTGGAGGGGGACGGTTATGACTGCACAAGGAGCAGGAGAGGGTGACACGTCATGGCAAGGGGGCTACACTAGGGCAGAGCGTTGAAGGCGGGGAGGGACGGGCTGTGACTGGGGAGGGGCTGGAAGGCAGGTGCTGTCGGTGGCTGCCCTTGCAGGTGGGGCAAGGTCAGGGCTGCGGGGAGGGGCAGAGTGGGGTGGGAAGAGGTGGGACAAGGGGCGGGGCTGCGGGGTAGAGGCGGAGTGGGGTGGGGAGAGGTGGGTAGAGGCGGAGTGGGGGTGGGAAGAGGTGGGGCGAGGGAAGGGCTGTGGGGAGGGTGGAGTGGGGGTGAGGAGAGGTGGGGCGAGGAAGAGCTGTGGGGAGGGTGGAGTGGGGGTGGGAAGAGGTGGGGCGAGGAAGGGCTGCGGGGAGGGGTGGAATGGGGTGGGAAGAGGTGGGGCGAGGGAAGGGCTGCGGGAGGCGGAGTGGGGTGGGAAGAGGTGGGACGAGGGAAGGGCTGTGGGGAGGAGTGGAGTGGGGTGGGAAGAGGTGGGGCGAGGGAAGGGCTGCGGGGGAGGGGCAGAGTGGGGGTGGGAAGAGGTGGGGCGAGGGAAGGGCTGTGGAGTGGGGGTAGGGAGAGGTGGGGCGAGGGACGGGCTGCGGGGAGGGGCGGAGTGGGGTGGGAAGAGGTGGGGCGAGGAAGGGCTGTGGGGAGGGGTGGAGTGGGGTGGGAGAGGTGGGGCGAGGAAGGGCTGCGGGAGGGGCGGAGTGGGGTGAGGAGAGGTGGGGCGAGGAAGGGCTGTGGGGAGGGGTGGAGTGGGGTGGGGAGAGGTGGGGCAAGGGAAGGGCTGCGGGGAGGGGCGGAGTGGGGTGAGGAGAGGTGGGGCGAGGGAAGAGCTGTGGGGAGGGGCAGAGTGGGGTGGGAAGAGGTGGGGCGAGGAAGGGCTGTGGGGAGGGGTGGGGAGAGGTGGGGCGAGGAAGGGCTGCGGGGAGGGGCGGAGTGGGGTGGGAAGAGGTGGGGCGAGGGAAGGGCTGTGGGGGAGGTGGAGTGGGGTGAGGAGAGGTGGGGCGAGGGAAGGGCGTGGGGAGGGTGGAGTGGGGTGGGAAGAGGTGGGGCGAGGAAGGGCGGGGGGAGGGTGGAGTGGGGTGGGGCGAGGGAAGGGCTGTGGGGAGGGGTGGAGTGGGGGTGAGGAGAGGTGGGGCGAGGAAGGGCGTCGGGAGGGGTGGAGTGGGGTGGGAAGAGGTGGGGCGAGGAAGGGCGGCGGGGAGGGGCGGAGTGGGGTGGGAGAGGTGGGGCGAGGAAGGGCGGCGGGGAGGGGTGGAGTGGGGTGGGGCGAGGAAGGGCTGCGGGAGGGGCGGAGTGGGGTGGGGAGAGGTGGGGCGAGGAAGGGCTGCGGGGAGGCGGAGTGGGGTGGGGAGAGGTGGGGCAAGGAAGGGCTGCGGGAGGAGGGCTGCGGGGGAGGGGCGGAGTGGGGGTGGGGAGAGGTGGGGCAAGGGAAGGGCTGCGGGGGAGGGGCGGAGTGGGGGTGGGAAGAGGTGGGGCGAGGGAAGGGCGGCGGGGGAGGGGCAGAGGGGGGGTAAAGCACCCCCCCTCCCAGGGAACACTAGATGTTGGCCCCTGGAGCTGTTGAGGAGGAAGCAGCCCTGGGATCTGGAAATGGCCTACAGGCCGGGGGAGGGGCCGGGGGTGTCCCAGTCACCCCCCGCCTGCTGGCTGGAGCGGGATGGGAGGGGGCCAGTAATGGAAACTCAGCCCGCCCTGGCTGGCCTGGCGTGGGTCAAACGGGTTTGAAGGGACGGTGCAGCCGCCGCGCTCCCCATGGGGTGATGGTGAGGGGCAGGCAGGGTGCTAGTGGGGGGCTGGGAGCCATTGAACCAAGCTGCACACCCTGGGGGGTCGGGGGTGCCCAGCCCCCAGCACCCCTCGATCCAGCACCTATGGGGGCAGGGGCCGAAAGGAGCAGCCTGTGCCCCAATGCCGGGCGCACACAGGCCCAGGGCAGGGGGTGTCCCTGCGGGTTCCTTTGGGAAGGGGGGCAGGAAGAGCAGAGACGCAGCGACAGGTGCAGCCGAGTCACTGGGCGCCTGGCCCTGGGACGAGCTGGGAGCGCCGCAGCCCCGGAGCGCCCACGGGGTCGGCTCCTATGGGGAGAGCTGTGGGGCCCAGGGCTGGCTGGGCCGGGCTCGGAGCTGCCAGCAAAGCCGCTCTCGCCTGCCATGTTTGCATCCCAGATGCCTGGCTCCAAGACCCATTTCTCCTACAGAACTAAACGACCCGCAGGGTCCTGCGCTGGGCCAGTCGCGCGGTCACAGAGGGGTTTGTGACGAGGCGGTTCTGGCGGGACCCCACTGAGGTGCCAATTCAGGACCAATCGCTCAAACAGGGCAGTCACAGCCCTAGGCTGGGGTTTTTCCACCTCTAAGGCACCAAACCAGCCAGACACAGAGGACTTTGGTTTCACCCCACTGGCTAACCACAAGTCACACAAGCAATTCCCTAAGGGCTAGTCTACACTTACCTGCTGGGTCAACGCGGTGAGTTTGACTTCTCGGAGTTCGAACTATCGCATCTAATCTGGACGCGATAGTTCGAACTCCCCGCGCGCTCCGGTCAACTCCGGTACTCCACCACTGCAAACGCCGGTGGCGGACTCGACCTTGGAGCCGCGGACTTCGATTCCGCGGCGTCTGGACGGGTGAGTAGTTCGAACTAGGGTACTTCGAATTCAGCTACGCTATTCACGTAGCTGAATTTGCGTACCCTAGTTCGACCCCCCCTTCTTAGTGTAGACCAGCCCTTAGACACTCAAGTCTCCCAGTATCACCACCAGTGCTGCTTGGCATACATCTTCCTGCTGGCCACTCGCAGGCCGGGGTGCTCGCCGCTCCCCACGGGTTCCAGGGGGACCCCTAGTGTGCCAGTCCTTGAGCTCACCCCTCTCTGCCAGGGTCGAGCTGCAGACTCCTCCGCCCCTGGGACCGCTCGCTGTGATCCCCCGGGGGACCCTGTTACTGCAAAGTCCTTCTCTCTGGTCACACTCTCCCAGGGGTTAATCGCCCCTTCGTTTTACTGCTCCCCAGTCACTTACTGCAGGAAGCGCCGTCCACGGGGTGCAGTAGATCCCACCACTGCCACCAGTTGTCACGGAGTGTGGGGGAGCCCGGCCCTGCCCCCCTCTTCCTGGGACTCACAGCGACTCTCCACCAGCCAGTAAAACAGAAGGTTTATTGGACAACAGGAGCACAGGATACAGCAGAGCTCGTGGCCAGAGTCAGGACCTCTCAATCTGGCCCTTCTGGGGGTTCAGGGTGTCTGGATTCCAGCACAGGTTCCCCTGCAAAGCCACCACCCAGCTCCCAAACCGAAAACTGACCCAACCCTCTCCCCTCAGCTCCTTTGTCTAGCTCCTGGGCAGAGGTGTCGACCTCCCCTCCCCCCTGCCTCACTCATGTTACAGGCTGACTCCCTGTCTCTCACCTATCTCGACAGCCCCTACTCCACCACAGGGTCTCAGAGCGAGCAGCCCTGACTCTGTCTCTCTATCACCTGTCAGAGTCTCCGACAGACTCCATGAGCGTCTTTGTGGGCCAGTGCTTCGTGGACGACCAGGGAGAGGAGACCCTGCAGACCATGTGGCTGCTGCGCCAGGAGGTCGGATCTCCCAGCGCCGACTGGAAAGCGACCAGGTGGGTGACTGGGCACAGGCTGCCCAGGAGCGAAGGAGCCACCTGCGGAGCTGGGACGGCAGGGCCTGGCCCCGTCTCTGCTCGTCGCTGTGCCAAGGGCTGGGATCCCGACCTGGCTCTCAGGCTGTGGTGCTGGAGATACAGGGAACCCCGTGTGGGATGAGTGGGGCAGGGCAGGGCTATCAGCACCGAATCACAAACTCTTGGGGGACCCCCCCATGTGCTCTAGGCCCTGTGCCGTGCAGGGGGTCGGACCAGTCCCAGGCCCCGTGCCGTGCAGGGGGTCGGACCAGTCCCAGGCCCTGTGCTGTGCAGGGGGATCGGACCGGTCCCAGGGCCTGTGCCATGCAGGGGAGCCGGACCGGTCCTAGGCCCTGTGCCATGCAGGGGGGTCGGACCGGTCCCAGGCCCCATGCCGTGCCATGTAGGGGGGCCGGACCAGTCCTAGGCCCTGAGCTGTGCAGGGGGGTCGGACCGGTCCCAGTCCCTGTGCCGTGCAGGAAGTCGGACCAGTCCTAGTCCCTGTGTCGTGCAGGGGTTGGACCCATCCCAGGGCCCGTGCCGTGCAGGGATCGGACCGGTCCCAGACCCTGTGCCGTGCGGGGGTCGGACCGGTCCCAGGCCCTGTGCTGTGCGGGGGTCAGACCGGTCCTAGGCCCTGTGCCGTGCAGGGGTCAGACCGGTCCTAGGGCCTGTGCCGTGCAGGGGTCAGACCGGTCCTAGGCCCTGTGCCGTGCAGGGGGTCGGACCGGTCCTAGGGCCTGTGCCATGCAGGGGGTCGGACCGGTCCTAGGGCCTGTGCCATGCAGGGGGTCAGACCGGTCCTAGGGCCTGTGCCGTGCAGGGGGTCGGACCGGTCCTAGGCCCTGTGCCGTGCAGGGGTTGGACCCATCCCAGGGCCCGTGCCGTGCAGGGATCGGACCGGTCCTAGGCCCTGTGCCGTGCAGGGATCGGACCGGTCCCAGACCCTGTGCCGTGCAGGGGTCAGACCGGTCCTAGGCCCTGTGCCGTGCAGGGGTCAGACCGGTCCTAGGCCCTGTGCCGTGCAGGGGTCAGACCGGTCCTAGGGCCTGTGCCGTGCAGGGGTCAGACCGGTCCTAGGCCCTGTGCCTTGCAGGGGTTGGACCCATCCCAGGGCCCGTGCCGTGCAGGGATCGGACCGGTCCCAGACCCTGTGCCGTGCAGGGGTCAGACCGGTCCTAGGCCCTGTGCCGTGCAGGGGTCAGACCGGTCCTAGGCCCTGTGCCGTGCAGGGGTCAGACCGGTCCTAGGGCCTGTGCCTTGCAGGGGTTGGACCCATCCCAGGGCCCGTGCCGTGCAGGGATCGGACCGGTCCCAGACCCTGTGCCGTGCGGGGGTCGGACCGGTCCCAGGCCCTGTGCGGTGCGGGGGGGAGTCCGGTCCTAGGGCCTGTGCCGTGCAGGGGTCAGACCGGTCCTAGGCCCTGTGCCGTGCAGGGGTCAGACCGGTCCTAGGGCCTGTGCCGTGCAGGGGTCAGACCGGTCCTAGGCCCTGTGCCGTGCAAGGGGTCGGACCGGTCCTAGGGCCTGTGCCATGCAGGGGGTCGGACCGGTCCTAGGGCCTGTGCCGTGCAGGGGGTCGGACCGGTCCTAGGCCCTGTGCCGTGCAGGGGTCAGACACAGATCACAGTGGTCCCTTCTGGCCTAGCAATCTAGGAATCCGTGTATCTTGCGAGGGGAGGATGAAGGTTTGCTGAGTTCCCTGGGCCCTGTCACACCCCAGGGCTGTGTGTGATCCCCGGCGGGTCAGGCCGGGGCCAGGGCCATGTCCTCCCACGGCTCTTCTCTGAGAACTCGCTAACGGGTGAGCAGCCCACCGGGGGGGTGGGCATCCTGCGAGCAGAGCATCCCCAGGGAGCCGAGTCAGTGCCTGGGAAGAGCACAAAGGGTGGCCTTGCTGACCCACCCAGGGGCGGATGGCTGGATGAGCAGCCCCCAGAGCCCCTGCCCGCCCCCCTGGGTGCTGCTGGGTGCCTCTGAGGCCGTGCCAGTGCGGGGTGCTCACAGCCACGCTGCCTCCCTGGGCTGGGAGGCCGGATGCCCCTGTGAGGTGGAGCCTGGAGGAGGTGCCTCTTTGGGCTTCTCTCTGTCTCAGATTAATGCACCTTGTGCCCTGCACCCCCTTCCACTCCCTCCGTCCATGTATGGGGCAGCCCCGAGCACAGGCCCGTGCTGGCCAGTAACCTCAGCTCCGCTTCCCCGCAGGGTCGGCACAAACGTTTTCACCCGGAGCAAGGGGCAGAACATGGGCGAATCCATGAGGAGCGACGGTGCCCGGTGACCCAGCAGCACCGTGACCCAGGGGTCCTGTCCGCCCACCCCCCGGAATCTCTCGAGAGCGTCTCGCCCGGTGTCAGGGCTGTTTGCTGGGCTGCAGAGGCGCCATCTCTGTCTCCATCTCCCCTCACTCTGCAGTTATCCCCCCCACCCCACCCCAGAGTCGCTTCCTGCGGCCCCCACGCTGCGGTTTAGTTCCTTTCCCAGTAAAGTTCTAGCGCGGGAGGCAAATGAGTCTCTGGTGTTTTTATTTCTCTTGGGCTGAAGCTGTTGCTGAGCCGTGATTCCCACCTGCCCCTCCCTGGATTCCCTGCCAGGTGCCGATTCTCTCCCATGAGCCGGGCCCTTCCTGGGACGCCCCTTGGCAGGTTCATCCCCTGGTTTGCTCCTTTGCTCACTGCCCATTGCCTGGGCAGAGAGTGCAACAGCCGTTGTACAGCCCCGAGGAGACGCCCTTCCTGCTAAACGGCCCTTCGCTCGCTCAGGAGGTTACCGAAATATTGGGTCTGCCTAGCTGAGAGCCAATAACAGCCTGACAGGGATAAGGAAAGATTGCTTTATTCTGCAGAAGAAAGGAGAGCTCTGTAATGGATACAGAAGATTCTGCTGCACACAAGTTTTCACAAGCTTTTTATACACTTTCAGACAAAGACCATGCCGTGTTAACACTTCATTGGTGGATGTCAAACCCCATGCTTCTGTTATCTGGTTAGTGCAAACTGGCTTGGAGCAGGATTTTTCTGTTTTGTGGCAAAAGAGGAAAGATAGTTGAAAAGTTCAAGGTACTGTGTATGTGAGAAAAAAAACAGGAGTACTTGTGGCACCTTAAAGACTAACAAATTTATTTAAGCATGAGCTTTCGTGAGCTACAGCTCACTTCTTCGGATGCATAGAATGGAACACACAGACAGGGGATATTTATACATACAGAGAACATGAAAAGGTGGAAGTATGCATACCAACAGGCAGAGTCTAATCAATTGAGATGAGCTATTGCTAGCAGGAGGAAAAAAACTTTTTGAAGTGATAATTAAGATGGCCCATAGAAGGTGTGAGGAGAACTTAACATAGGGAAATCCCCTATGTTAAGTTCTCCTCACACCTTCTATGGGCCATCTTAATTATCACTTCAAAAAGTTTTTTTCCTCCTGCTAAGGATAGCTCATCTCAATTGATTAGACTCTGCCTGTTGGTATGCATACTTCCACCTTTTCATGTTCTCTGTATGTATAAATATCCCCTGTCTGTGTGTTCCATTCTATGCATCTGAAGAAGTGAGCTGTAGCTCACGAAAGCTCATGCTTAAATAAATTTGTTAGTCTTTAAGGTACCACAAGTACTCCTGTTTTTTTTGCGGATACAGACTAACAC